>NW_025335759.1:1143609-1158112 GCF_004798865.1 Varanus komodoensis | reverse complement strand
TGGAGAAGGTGGTACACTGGGAATTGATGTTAATGGCAAGAGAGAGAAAAGAGGTCATGTCGCATCCTTTGCCCACATGCACATCATTACTCATTATGTATTGAATAGAAATAGAGACTGAGAGCAGCACAGCTCACCTGGAGAGTCCTTAGAGGGAGGCGGACTTGGCCTTGACTCTCAGCCTGTAGTCTGTCGGTTCAAATGTTCTTGACAGTCTCAGCATGAACCCCAGTGTTTCCCTTTGGCTTATTGTAGTGAGTCTCTCTTAAAAATGGCCGGACTTCCATTTCTTGAGCATTGCCCTTGATGGCAGTGGCAGTCTAGGTAGTTTGTGGTGCTGTTTCAGCTGGTCCCAGTGATCTCTGTTAGAGGAAAATGTCAAAAGCTCTTTCTGTCTTAACAGTAGATTGCAAAGTCTTCTGCGCTCTGCTACAGCTGCATTGGATGCATGTGACGGAGGGGGAAAGGGAAGGATTTGCTAGGGAGGTGTCACCAGGCACCATTCTTCTGTGACCAAATCCATCCTCAAATAGCTGCATCCACTAGATCAGGGCTTTTGAACCTCAGGCCCAGTATCACCCTTGGAAAGTCTCCCTAGTTCATTGGCTTACTGACTTTTACACTGTTGTCCCTTATTCCAAAGGGATGAACTGCCTCTCGAAAAGCTTGCTCGCTAGCAGTAAGAGCTCTAAGCTAAAATATGCAGATCTTTTCGGTCCCACTTCTTTTACCCTTGTCCCCAGCCCCTTTGGGAAAGTGGCTGTGCAGAGCTTTTCCAGAGGTGTATGTGGACTTCAGACTGAAAGAGGTTTGGAACTCCAGGGATAGGCTGTCCAAGTGTTTTGGACTACAGCTCCCTTCAGTCACAGCTACCATACCAGTGCTCAGGATTATGGGCGTCGTAGCCCATAACATCTAGAGGGCACTGAGTTTTCTACCCTGTTCTTGGTTTACACATCCATAAGTTGCAAAGTATGTACACATGTTTATGCAGTGCTACTAACGCTCCTCCTTTGCCACACTCTGGATGAGAGTGTTAGAAGGGATCAATTACTATATTTATTTATATCTCACCAGTTCCCAGTAATTAGGACTCTAAGGTTGAGTTTGGAAAGCCTTGGAGCAGCTGCCCATTTTACAGCTTCAGATGTAAGACAATGTGAGGATCCACCAAGAGTAGGCAAAGAGGAACAGTGGCTCTAACGCAGTTGTGGCCCTACCCCTGATTTCAAAAGCCCACCGAGAGAGATGAGTTCAGATCTCTAGAAAGGACAATCTCTTCTTCCCTAAGCTACCAATTGGGTGCAAAGGGAAAAGAGAAGAGGGAAAGAAATGGAAAGCAGAACTGGAAGGGGAAACGAGTGCCTTTGCGCTTGGGTGGCATTGTCCGCACCCACCAGTGGCACTGAGCTTCTGACCAATTACCCTGACTGAATGTGGCTCTTGTCCGCAGGGAGTCCCTGCCTGTGCTGCAGGGCCCCCTTGCTGAACTCCTGCAGAGGGCATTGTATCGTGCCCCTTCCTGCAGTGTGGCTTTGCTCACTGTGTGTTGCACAGCTGCCTTGAGGGTGGCCGGCAGTGCCTTACATTTCCCTCTAGGTGACAATTGCACTTTGCTCTTCAGGACTGGCCAGCAGAAAATGAATTTCAGGCATCTTTGTATTCGCTTAGGCTCAGTCTAATGTCATCCTTGTCTGTCAGGGAAGAAGGGTAGCATGCCTGAGACTGTTTTCCCAACTGAGGAAGAAGTCACAGTGTGCTTGCTGTGCTGTTACCTTCTATCATCCACAAGATGTGGTCCTTCCACACCTGAGCTGTGGACAGACAGAGCCTTCCTTGTACAGATGTGACAAAATGGTGCCTAGCTTGCAACGCTTCCACGCAACCATTGGCCATGTTACTCCTGTTGCACATTGGTCAGAAAGGTCTTTTCAGCAGGGACAGTAGGAACGAAAGCTGTTTCCTGCTTCTTTGAGTATTGCTGAGGAGGCAGGTCCTTGGGCCACCTGCATTATCATTCAGGATTGAGGCATACGTGTTGTGATGTCTGTATCTCAGTGTGACTCAGTTTTGACCCAGTGAACTTCTTGGCGTCTGGAACTATATTCAGGCAGATCCAAACACCACTGAATAATCCCGGAGGGCTTTTGTGGGTCAAGCATCTTGCTCCTCTACCGTTTTTACAGGAGTGTCCTGCTCTATTTCCTTCCTCCTCAAGGATCATAGAGCTGGCATCTTAGCGTTCTCCCAGGTGCGGTGGTGCTAGAAGAGAGGGGTTTAGCCATGGCCATGTCTGGGATGTGCTGTGGGTGGCGGGTGCGGCCCTCCTTTTTAGAATGGCGTCCTTTTTGGGTTTTCCATGTTTTAAATGAGATGGTTCCTTTTCTCTCACTTTGCAGGAGGAGTTCCTGGGCTTCCGTCTGGAGGACGATGCCCCTCAAAGTTCGCTGCGTGCTGCTCTACGGTCTAAAAGAGGTGAGGGTGTTATTGCTTGGTCACCGGGTCCTGGCAGATCTGGCAGTGCCCTGAAGTGCCCATAAACATTTATGCTCCAGCAATGGGGGAACTGAAAAATAGCACATAAAATCCCATCATATGGAACAGGAAATAGTTTAGTTGAACTGTAGTAAACGTCTTAAAAAACAATGGCTCCCCAGCATTCTTGCGCCACATTGCGTTGGTAGGGTGCTTATGTGGGGCCTGTTCTCATATAACGACAACCCCTTGATTAAAAACCTGACAGGTTGCCGTGCACGACTGTGGACAAGCCAGCCCACTGGCTCACCTCTTCACTTTTACCTCACCACTCATGATTCGCTCTTTTGTAGGTTGTGGAGCATGACCTGTGAACTCAGGTTGCTGATTTATTAGAGGCTAGACAAGCTAGGAGTTGAGTTAACTGGGTTAGTGTACTTAGAATTGACCAACACATGGTGCGGTTTACTCCTGGGGTGGGTTGCCATGTTATGCAAATTCTGCCTCTGTCTAAAATAAGCTGAAAGAGGAAGCATGACATCTCTCCAGCCGGAGAGTCTTCTTTGGTGTGATCTCCCATTATCATTATTCTTAGTAGGCATAGAGTAGTTGTATTTTTACTCTGTCTAGCCAGAAAGGGTCCCAGAGCAGCCTACAGATCAATAAAATGTAAAGACAGACCCAGAACTCAAGCTTACAGTCTAAAAGACGTGCCGTAAAAGAAGAAAATGGTGGGGAGGAAAGTGGGGGGAAAGTAGAATCAAGGACCAGTTCTTAAACTTTACCATTCTTAACAGCTGGGATTGCACAGTTTAGGGAACCCGATGGAATGCAGGAAAAAAATTCCCAAAGGTACAGCTTCTCTTTTCTTCTCTGTCTCCACGGCAGTGGCCTTGCTGAGACCCTGTGGTTCATGGTCACTTACTGAGCACCTGTCAGGCTGCCTGAATTGAGGGCACATCCTTCAGGTCATATATAAAGATGTTGTCAAATGTCTCCAAGGTTGCTCAGTGGAGTTCAGCCCCAGTTAGTTGTTACAATGTTGTTCTAGGACACTCCGCTAGCTACATTTTCTTAAATGGATTCATTTATTTATTACATCTAAGTACTGCCTAATAGCCGAAGTGTTTTTGGCAGTTCACAAGAATTGATTAATTCATTAAATGCCTCCTCAACTGCTTAATTAGATTTAAATAAATATGCATGTTATCACTGGCTTGGAACAGGTGTCTTTTGAGGATACCAAAGGCAATTTGAGAGTACTACCGCATAATAAAAGCTACACTTGATTGTTAGAAAGAAAGGCCATCCTTAACATTCCCCCAGTGTTTTCCAGGCTGGTATGGCATTGCACCTCAAGGTACATGCTGCTGACAGGGCAGCATGTGGTCGCCTGGGGGCAGCTTTTAACTCACTGCAGGTGACCAAGCAAAGTGCTCTCAGGCAAGACTGTATCAGCCCAGTGCCTGCAAGCAGAATTGTTGAGTGACCATCAGCTGCATAGTGAAGTGCTTTCCAGCATGTTAGAGAGCACCCTCTTTAGGTCGGAAAGCACAGCTAGCCAGCAAGTCCTTTTGACATGCTGGTGAAGGCATTTCTGAAGCTAAGGCGGTTGGGGGCAATATCAAATAATAAATAATAAGGGTTTCTCCTCTTTCTACAGGTGCAGCTCTTCCAGTGCGTGGCAGGAAGAAGAGGGCACTTGCTGAAGACACCCTTTCCAAGCGGCTGGCCAAGCAGAAGGCTGTGGAATCCCAGAGGGAGCGCATGGTGAAGGCCTTGGCCGAGCTGCTTCAGAGGAACAAGAGACCTCCAGGAAGCATGGGCCAGCTGCTGGCTTCTGGACCCAAAATTGACAAGATGCTTCCTGAACAGTCTAAACCAGGCCCAGAGCTTGGTGAATCCGGAAAACCCACCACCTCTCCCACCCTGTCGCCACAAACAGAGACGCCCCCCAACTCCCTTGTACTGCCCAGGCCACGAGGCCGGCCACGGGGCTCCTTCTCAAAGAGAACCGCTGTGCGACTCGGGCCTCCTCCTCCAAACACCAAAGCTCCATGTTCCCTCCCTGAACCTGACAGCAGCACTCGGTCACCCTCCCCATTCCAAGTGGTCGCCCCATCTTCTCCAACCCCCGAATCTTTGAAGAAGCCACCTCTCATCCTGAAGTTCTTCTCAAAAGCGAGGCGGCACAAGTCTGGCCAGTTGGTGGTGACTCATGTCCGGCTAAAGACCCCCGGCCATAGGAGGGGACGCAAGAAGAAGTGGAGCGTTGTGCCAAGGAAGAAATCCTCTCCACTTCCCTCCCAGTCTGTCTTGGAACTGGAGGCCCCCTTGCCAGAGTTGGATGCCTCTCCCCCAGAACGAGAACAGAAGGAGAACTCTTCTATCCCAGAGCCTCTGCCAGAGGTTCTTGCACCACATCCTGAGCCACAACCAGAACCTTCTGCCACGAAGCCAGAACTGCAGCCAGAGGTGATCGTGCAAGGACTACTGGAAGCTCCGACTGTGGAGCCAGAGGCCTCTGACCTGGAAGCAGAGGCTCCGGCGCCAAGCAGTGGCGTTCCTGCTTCACCCAACAGGGTATCCTGGAAACAAGGGCTCCAGCAACCTGGTCCACAGAGGGACGGGGTGGGAACCCTTCCTGAGGAGGGGCCTGCTAGCATTGCCCATTCCACACGGGCACAGTGCTTGAAACGGGGCCGTGGTCGGCCACCCCTCACCCCGACCCAGCGAGCTCAGAGGGCGGCTATTCAGCAGCTGCCAGCTAAGGCCAGGGAAGAGGCAGCTCTGGGAGCAGCACAGCAGCCTGGCGTTCCTGGCCACGAGGAAGTGCCAGTTCACAAGGCCAACTTCCTGAAGAATATTCGTCAGTTTATCATGCCCGTGGTGAGTGCCCGTTCATCCCGCCTTATTCGCACCCCCCGCCGCTTTATGGATGAGATCCCCCAGAAGACGGCCAAGCCTGTGGAGAGCCCTGCAGCTGAAGGACCTTGTCTAGACAGGCAGGAGACCCCTGCATTGCCATTGCAAGTGGCTCCCCTGCAGCTGACTTCCCCTGTCCCTGGCTCTCCCGATAAAGACTCCTCTAGGACCCTCTCACCCCCACCTTCTCCTAGCTTGCCTCACATCACTTCCTCCGCTCCTGCCCTACCTGAGAAGCGCCGTTCCATCCTCCGGGAGCCCACATTCCGATGGACCTCACTGAGCCCCACTTCATCTCCCAAGGATATGGGCAAAGCTCTCTTCCAGCTCCCTTGTGAAGATTCATCTCCTCTGTCCAGTGCTCCAGCTCCAATCCCTTCTCCCCCAGCCAAGCGAACTCCTCTGCTGCGTGCCCCTCAGTTCACACCCAGCGAGGCACACCTTAAAATCTATGAATCGCTGACGGTATCTCCCGAGGAATCTGAACCAGTGTCAGCTTCCCCTGAGGTCAGGAGGGACCCCCCGACGTTGCAGCAAGAGGCCCCCATGCTCCCTTATGAGCCAGTGGTGACCCGCAGTGGGAAGAGGCTATTAGGAAGGACAAATCACCTTGCTTTGCCCCTCTTCACGGAGGTTCCTAGACCACGTGAGGCCCAGGACAAAGAGCTGATCACCATGGAGGATGTCAACTCTCCTGGTGTAGTGCACAAGGTGGCCATCCGAAGAATTCTACCTCCATCTGTCCATGTGGAGGCAGAGGAAGAAGCTGATAGTTCAGAGAGTGAGGTGGAGCCAGCTAGCCTGAAGCCCCCTCCGCAAGAGCCAAAGCCCATTATAACGCAGCTGTCCAGCATGGATAAAGTGTACAGCCTACTCACGCGTGCCAAGGTGCAGCTCTACAAGATTGACCAGCAGAAGCAGTTCAAATTTATTCCGGTAAGAAAAGGCCTAGTGATGGGGGGACAGGGCTTTGGGAATGATTATAAGACTCTAAACAAATCTTTCCTTGGGTCTGGTGCTTTCCAGGGGTTTTGTATCAACTTTGGTATGCTTGACCTTTGGCCATGCTGGCTGGAACTGACGGGAGTTGGTTCCAAATAGCTGGAGTACACCAAGGTGGGAAAGGCTCCTGGAAAATGTAGATGGAAATATAAGTGGGGTAGGGGAATCTGAACTGATGAGTTTGCATGAGCTGTTTTCTCTTTGATGACAAGCAGCAGCACACAGTGATACTGTCGAGCGCTGTTCAGTGAAAGTAAACACATGTGATCTTAGTGTAAGTGTCTATGTGGATCACTTGTTCCATTAAATTAGAGACCCTTCACTAGTACAGCAGCTGCAATCCCAAATAATCAGCCATTTTCACTGGAGTAGCATATGGAGCTCATTGTAGCATTTTGTGCTTAAAATGCTACGAAGCCAGAACAAACAGCCTGTGATGCACTGGCAAAGGGTTAGGATTCTTGTATTAGGTGTGCTGAACCATCTTGAACTAAATAGTGTAAATCTCACACTGTTGATTTAACGGTAGTTCTCCCTGAGATAGTCAACTCTGGGGCTACAGGTAGGGTCTCAGGTGATGAAATGCTTCTCCATAGGTGTATGCACAAAATAGTTTCCTGCACGTAGAAAAGTAACATGTAGTTGGGCCTTCCCTTTTCTATCTGTCTTGTGCAGAGGAGCATTGAATCTCATGAGCTCCTTGTCTGCACTCTCAAGTGACTCTGGGTACAGATTTGTCACCTTGGTGGGAACTAGGTCGATGTTGCCCTGGATCAAACTCACACAGGGCCCGCTGTGGGACAGGGGAGACAAGATCTTGGTAATCAATGTCGCACCCTTCCATTCTCCAAAAGAGGAACAATGTCGCACCCTTCCATTCTCCAAAAGAGGAACAAGTGGGTCATGCGTTCAGGTAGTCATCAACTTTTGCTGGGAAGAATGGTAACCTGTTTAGATTGTGCTGATGTAAGGATAGTTGGCTTCATCTGCCTGTTTGGTATAACTCCACTTCTGCTTGTCAGGGATGAGGCTGATGGCAGTGCAGGGCACTGAAGCCCAGTTCCCTGACCACTGCAAAATCTGCTTCCCGTGCTTTGCCCCATGTAAAGGCAGTGACTTTTGCAATCTTAATTGCTAGGTACTTATTTGGAGTTGTGTGCATGGGACAAAAAGTCTTTAAGTTTATTGAACAAGCAGGAAAATGTATAGATAAGCCAAACTCAAATGTGCCCCTGGAAAGCTGTTTGGGATTAAATTGCATTATGCTTAAGGAAGATGTGTAAAAGTCTGTGTCCCGCTTTTGCATGCTTGCTTCTGCCTGTGTAATTTTAAAGTCGTATTTTTTCTGTCTTGCTCTCTCCACCTACCTCTCTCCTCAAGCGTTGATTTGCCTGTATGTGGATGTTGCTTGGGGAAGAAAAGCTTATGTGTGGGAGGAAGGAAACAGGGGAAAGAGGCTGGAGGCCATGGTTAGGGTGCAGTTGCTGCACAGAGAGTAGAAGTAACACTTCCTGACTACTGGAAGCCCCAAGCAAAGCACAAACTGTCTTCAGCTTTTCTTGTATGAGAGGAAAGGGCGGCTTTTGTCTGCTTAATTTTTAAAAATAATAAGGGAGCCTAGATTTTTGGTAACAGCAGCTTAAACTCTTTGGATGTGAAGATCTGTGCTTTGCCATACAGTTGTGGTGCTCTGCTGTTCTCTCTCTCTCCCCCATGTAAATCCTTATATGTCAAACTGGTTCACACATAACACTAACCCATAGTTAGCCCAGGGTTTGTCTGTTGGGTGATTGAAACTACAGTTAATTTTTTCAATCCTTTGGTTGCTTGTTTGGCTCCTGCTTTGTTCACACCATCTCCGTATTCCAAGCGCTGTAGTACTGGGATCTAGTACTGGGTTTATACAATATGACCTCACAAACGCAAAGTTAAATATGGGTTGAGCATTGTTTGTGATTGTACTGTGGGTAGTTCATGACTTGTCTGCATTGCTGACCTCAGATTGGGAACCCTACTGGGTGCCATCATCGCTACCAGACCCATACGATCATGGCCATCCTTGGGAGCGGAGGCCCATGGATTAATGATCTTGCCAGTGGGGCCCTTTGGCCTATAATCCAGAGGCACTGTGGGCACCAGTTCCTGCAGCTCAGTAACTGGTTCCTGCATTCCAGCTGCCAGCTCCTACCTGTCAGCCACCTGCCCACACCCAGTCTGCCCTGCCTCAACTTCCCTGCTGTCCAACCAGTTCTTGTCCTCATATCTGGCCAATTATGCATCCAGTTCAGTGTCCAATTCAGACAAGCTGCTGATCTGCGATGGCCCAGTATTTCTGTTTTCCAACGAGACTGGACATTATCTCCAAGGACAGGGGGTGATTCTACACCTGGAGATTGGGACCACACACCTGGCAGCATGGTAGATCAGGAAGCCCCTCTCTCTTCCAAGATACAGGTGGTCCTGGATGCAGCCTGGTGACCAAACACATGGCGCTCCAACATGGTGGCTTGCTCCAAGGAGGAAGTCTTTGATCCACATCGGGCATCCATCCATCAGACAATTGACTTGCTCCACATTAGAGGCCTGAAACTGTCCTCCATTAGAGGACATCTGGCGGCAATCTCTTCCACTCATGGGACTGTTGATGGTTTCTTCAACCTGACCCCACCTGTCTGTTCCTTCATGCCAGGGTGGCATCTTTTGGTGGTCTTACAGGCCCTTATTAGGCCTTCCTTTGAGCCTTTGGCCACTGTGGACCTACCCCTTATGTTGCACGTAAACCCACCTCTGCTCACTTTGCATAAGGATAAGGTGGTCCTGTGACCCAGCAGCAGTCTCACTCTCAGAGACTTCATCTCCTAGGCTCGCCTCTGGACTGTGTCCCATATCAGTGCCCAACGACCAGTTTAATGGTTATGGAGACCATTAAACTGGCTTGCCAACTGGCTGCACTGTCTCGTCCTGAATGACCGCAGGCACATTCTAGCAAGAGCAGTGACAGCACCTACAGCATGCACACCAGTGTCTCACCGCAGGTCCTCTGAGAGTGGTGATGTGGTCCACTCCATGGATTTTTGCCCAACCCCGCTGGCTCAGTGTCGGTGCTAGGCAAGATGACCTCTTTAGCTGAGTAGTCCTTTCAGCAATCCTCCGCTGATGACACTAGCCCTCCTCTGTTTTGAGATAAGCTTGCTAGTCACCCATATGTGTGATGCACAGAGACCATGAAGAAGAAAGTAAATTTGCTTTCCTGTAACTGACATTCTTCAAGCGGTCATCTGTGCATTCATGCAAACCGCCCACTGGCCCCGCATCAATGTTGACAGCCTCAGTTCCTGTATCTTCTTCCCTTTGGCTCTGTACCAGGATGGTATGGGCCAGGCTGTTACTCCCTGGTTCCAAGGCTGAAACAATGAGACTCATGAGAACTGGGGGAAACAATGGGAGCTCCTCCTATATATTTTAGGGGTAGGGAGGTGTGGTGCTCCCACTTAAACAGTTTAGCTGGGGAAATCTTCCCGACAGCAGGCCCCGCCCTGGCACAGAGCCCATATGTGTGAATGCACAGATGATCACTTGAAGAACTTCGGTTACAGGTAAGCAACCTTACTTTGTAAGATTTTCTATGGCTTGACACCCTTGGGTCTGTACATCTTGCCCTGTGGTGACGGGGTGTCACTTGCAGCTCCAATTAAGCTAGCTAGTGTCTACTGGAGAACTGCCAGTACGATGCGAGAAGCCTGATTTGCTTGGAGCACTTCATATTAACAGAGTGGGCCTAAAACCCAAAAGCTTTCATGCTTGTCTTTTGCCTACAGGGGTGTCAAAGCATCAAGGCAGAGGCCTTTGAGTCTTTAAAGGTCCCAGTTAAGCAGGAGACAACTTCTGAAGTCAAAGTGTCTGTTGAAGATGGGAAAGAGACCCGGAAGCAGGTAACCAGTGTCCTGTTTGCATGTGTGGAGTTATTCCTCAGTTAATGATAGTACTGGTGACAAAGATGTGGTGCAGAAAGTTTTGCAGTGCTCTGTTTTTCTACAGAAAATAGTCAGTTTAATAAATGCATTACTAACAATGAATAGATGGAGATGCTAGTTGCAAATTCAATGCTAAGCAAACCTGGCAGTTTCAGAGTTGCAATGAATGTTTGTCAGGTGATTACTCCTAGGAGGTATGTGAGAAAATCTCTCTCTCTGTCTCTGTCTCTCTCAACTCATAAGCAGAGACAGTAAACCTGAAAGCGTCTCAACAACTATAATGGAAAAGAGCATTGTCAGCATATTGTGCGCAGTTCTTGGGCTTGCTAAAATTAATTAGTGTAGCCTTTCCAACCTAGTACCCTCCAACCTTGTTGGACTGCAGCTCCCAGTATCCCCAGCCACCCATGCTGACTGAAGGCTGGTGGAAGCAGTAGTCTAAAATATCTGGGGGGTATTGAGTTGGGGAAGCCTGAATTTGTGTGTCAATACTTTGCGCTACCTTTATTTCTGTCTTACTTTTAAACAATGTAAGGGCAGTAAATGCTAGCATCTTTGGATTTTTAGATGTATTCTATTAAAATATCTACATAATGTAATGCTTAAATTACAGGTTAGCACAATTAGGGAGCAGGATATAAGTCACTGTAGGTTATTTTTTACTGTCATGTGCATTTCAGTTGCATTCATAGTTTGTGCAGGTGTTGTTTAGTGTATCATGTGAATGGATGGCAGCAAGGCGCCTTCACTAGGTTAGCATACAAATCTCCCCCAACATATGACCAGTGCACATGGTAGAGGAAGCAAGCCATCACAGCTAATTTTACCCTCCATGATAGTGCTAACCGACCGCAAGTGTGCTTAAATTTATCTCTTTGTATATTTTGTTCAAAATATAGTATTTTGAGACAAAAAAATCAACATGAGAGCTCTTTTTTGCCCTGTTTTACTTGTATTTAATAAACATGCATATTTGGATTTAGTCAACATGTTAAGTAAATAGCTTCCTAATAATTTTCTGATGATTGATTTTTTTCTGCTATGACTGACCCTATGCAAATTAATTAGCATTGGGAAATTCCAGTTTCAAAAATTTCGGCCCATTAGCTGGTGGTGCCTGGAGCTGTTGACCCAAATGCAGAGGCGTGGGATGCTCCCTGCTCCCTCCATCCCTGTTGGTCTGTCTGTCTGTCTTTGGGTTGGCTCGCTCAGCCTGAGGTTCTTATCAGTGCCACCCCCCTCAGACTATGCAGCAAAGGTCTGTTGAGAAGCGGAGCTAAGGGCCAGCTCCCACTGCTTGTTGATCCAACTAATAGCAAACCCTCTTCCCTGACAGGGCCAGGAGTCTCCAGTCCAGGGGCCCCGGATCAAGCACGTGTGTCGGCATGCCTCAGTGGCCCTCGGGCAGTCCCGTGCCATGGTTCCGGAGGATGTGCCGCGCCTCAGTGCCCTGCCACTGCGGGAGAGGGAGGAGATAGCTGCATCGCCCACTGTGGAGGGTGAGTAGTTACGTGGCGAAGAGGAGCAGCAGGGCCAGGGGGCTTCTGCTAGCGGGCCTCTGCTGGAGTCTGGCCCTTGGCACTTGCCCAGTGACACTTGTCCCTGATGCCAGCCCTGTTGATTGATACAGGACTTTGCCCTAACCTCCTTAGTGAGTTAAATCTGTATGCAAACAAATTTTGCATTTCATTTTATCCTGACTGAATATAAGTTTATTTGTGCACATGGACATATTTGGGGAATGCAGAGATGTACATGGGGCTTATATTTCAGCAGGAACAGGAGATCTCAGGTCTGGGTGCCCAGTCCAGCCCTCCAGGATTCCTCAGAGGGTCACTTCTCTGGCACCACTTCCTTTTCCCCAGCTGCTGATTGTGTGATGGTTTCTCAGCTTTTGTACAGCTCTTTCCTCATTTGGAAAAATTGAAATGCTTCTTCTGAGGCTCAGTGCCTGGCAGCGAGAGCTTTATGCTACAACTTGCTGGTACAATTTTGTATTTATGGCCCTGCCCTTTTTGCCTTTGGCCCTGCCTGCCACTGGAATACAGCCCTGAAAGCATCTCTGAAAAGAATGTGGCCCTCGGGATGAGAGAGGCTCACCACTGCTGCAGTAAGGAGCCCTGCCCGAAATGTGGTCATCTGTCTGACTTTTCCCTTCCAAAGAGACCTCATCGGCTTCTGAGAATGAGAGTGGCCACCAGAAGCAAGTGAAGGCAGATGCAGCTGTGAAGGCTGCCCCGGCCCCTGTGCGTCGCCATGTCTCCCACCACCACCACCACCACCACCACGGCAAGAAGAACAGGATGACGCGCTGTGGGAAGTGCAAGGGCTGCCTGAAGCTTCAGGACTGCGGGGAGTGCATCAACTGCCTGGACAAGCCAAAGTTTGGCGGGCCAAACACCAAGAAGCAGTGCTGCGTGTGAGTGTGTCGGAAGGGTTCGCGCTTCCAGTCCCGCACTTTATACTGTTCTTTGCCGCTTGGGAACGTGAAGCCCAAACCCGCAGGGTTCCGTCCCCAGCCAGAGAGTGGGACGTAATAGTTATGGTTAGGACTGTGATTGCAGAGAGCAAATACTGATTTGAGTTTGGCTGCAAAACTTGGCATCCCAAGTGTCTCAGTTATCACTTCCTAAAAAGCTAAAGTCCATTTGTTAAAAAGGCCATGTGGTGTTGGACTGCTGTTCCTGTCATCTCTTAGCGTTGGCTGTGCTGGTTACGGTTGATAGGAGCTGCAACCCAACATTAACTGGTGGGCCATACATCCCCCACCTGTGTTTTAGTAGCTCCTAAGGTTGGGAAGATAGTTTTGAGAATGTGAGGACAGTTACCCTTTCCTGCTGAGAAAATCTACACACCTGAGCAGGTTCTTCCTTGCTGGATCAGGAATTGCAGACATGGAAATCATTATCTTCAAGGTTCCAAATGGTCACCTGGTATGTGCTGGTCTGTTATTCCTAATAATAATGGTAACCATCCCACCCGTCCTCCAAGGAGCTTGGCTTACTTCCCCTTTCACTAGATAGTCTAGTCCCACGTTATATAGTCTATATTGTTACTCTAGTCCCACATTAAGCAACTGTGTGCCCTCCAGGTGCTTTGTATTACAATCTGTGACCATTGCAGGCTGTGACTGATGGGAGCTGTACTCCACAAGGTTTAGAGGGGAGACTTGCACTGGTCTTTTATTCCTAATTTGGCTGCAGTTGAATGGGAGCAATACCATTGTTGCAGAGCCAATTTCTGTTTGTTTTCTGTTGTTGTTGTTTATTCCATGAGTAGACCCTGCAGAATATTTTCTCACAGCTTAAAGCGATGGTAAATATTCTAGATCTTTATTCAGGTACCTTGGAACAAGGCATGCTACTTGCTCACTCATAAACTTATTAACTGGTCTTTGGATCTGGCCAATATATATGCAGTCAGATAACTACAGAATGAAATATATGTTGACTGGATCCAGACATCATTCAAGAAATCGGCATGTTTTGAGCGGAGCCGGCTGGAGCCGGGGGTCAGACTAGATGGCCCGGGAGGCCCCTTCTGACTCGCTCTGTTTCTATGAAATGCATGATGAGCATTTTAGCAATATGCAGAATGAATAGCAAACCATTATTTACAGCAAAACTCTTCCATTGAAGAAATATATTGTAGGGTCACAGAAAAATTATAAAAATCAAATGTCAAACTTCTTAAAAGAGAGATGTTAAGATTCAGCCATTAGAAAGCTGTGTTCCTGAGGATGAAGATCTAGAATACATATCATTGTTTTAAGCTGTGGGAAGGATGTTTGTAGGTCTACTCATGAGAAGAGGAAAACCCCAAAAAGAAATTCCCCTGCAGTAAAATTGTTGTGCCCCCATTTACTTTTACCTGAATATAAGACCAAATCATTTGAAACAGAAAATACTTTTCCAAAATATATGTGGGGTAAGGATATAACAGACTGATGAAAGTGTTTTTTATAGAGGAATGCAATAGTGAGGCTATAACTGCAATGGAGCAGCTTGTTTTTAACGGCCAGGGGAGTTAATTGTGTTAGATTTAACTCTGATATGTACATGAGCAATTTTATTAACAGGAAACCTTGTTTGTATATTTATTTATTTAAAACATTTCTATGCCGCCCC
>NW_025335759.1:1140187-1143509 GCF_004798865.1 Varanus komodoensis | reverse complement strand
GCTTATGGCAACAGCACCATCGAGAGCAGCCTTCCTCAGCCTAGCCCCCAGATATGTTGAACTGCAACTCCCACCACTAGGATGGAAGGTGTAGTCCAACGTATCTGGGCTGCACCGAGTCAGGAAAGGACAACTGAAGGAAAACCAGGCAGAATGCACTCTCAGTTGAAAGTCTGCAGGCAATAAACATAAGAATCGATTGAAACAAAGTCAGCAAAAGTTAAGTCAGGTCACTGGACCAGCTTGTGTGCACTCAAGAGGAGGTGATAGGTCAGTGGCAGAACACATGCTTTGCAGTTCAATCTGTCATCCCCAGCTAAAAGGATCAGGGGCAGGTAATGGAGAAGAAGGAGACCTGCATAAGACCCGGAAGAGCCACTGCCAAGCAGAGTAGGCAACACTGAGCTCAATGGGAAATGGCCAGACCTTGCTAGGAACTCCGCTGGGGATTTGCAGGGATAGCGAGTGTTTATAGATGTACAGAATCTATTAAAACCCCATTACAGATTCTGGACCTTAAACACAGATCCAAGTACTGTGTTTAAGGGTCCAAAATCTGGATAACACAGATCCAAGAACTGCAAATCATTCTGTTAACTTCCCTTTACCTCGTGGGATTAAACAGGGTGCACACCTAAACCAAATGAAAAGCAGCATCAATAAAAAAATGAGTGCAGTGATTAAAGACCAAGTTACTAAGAGACCAGTTCCTTCCAGAGTTGGATGCCATTTGCATGGTGTTTCCCTGGGCACAGAAGGCAGCCAGGCAGTGCAAGGAGCCCCAGTATATCATGACAGCCACCAAAGTGTTCATTTGTGCATGCATGCTCACACATACACACACACACATACACAGACAGTGTGGAGGCAAAGTGCAGTAGTTTTACTGAGAGATCTTTTGCAACCTGCTCCATGCACCAACAAGGATGCTGGTTCTGTTCCAAGCAACACAGGATGGGGCATGTCCGAGAGAGAGAGATTATATAAGGATGTTGAACTTCCTTCAGCTGGAGGGTCAAATTCTACTTTGAAGAAGCTCTCGGGGCTGCATTCCAGGGGTGGGTGGGGTTGAAGTCAAAGAGGGTGAACAAAAGGCAAGAACGGTCAAAACACCCGAACATTTTAGCTTAAAGCTCTTACTGCCAGTTACTCAACTTGAACAATAAGGAAAAAATGCACAAAAGCTGGGACATCACCAAACGATCCATGGCTGAAGGAAAGGGGTGTGACCACGCGGTGAATCCCAGAAGATCCGATGAGGGCTGCAGACGGGCTAGGTTTGGTGCCTAGGCCTGGGTTCTGCAACCCTGAATTTTTAAAAAATGGCTCTTGCATGGTGGCAGTACTGATGGTAGCGACTAAGACTCATGCCACCTGACTGCAGCATCAAGTCATAAAAGACAGCATTCGGCTACCAATGCACATCTCGTACACAGATTTCTGGAGATTCTCAGCTTTTGCTAGAGACACCAGCACCCTATTTAACAACTTGCCTAGCAATTCCAAGCAGATGAGCAAGTGGAGCGGTGACGGACAGACCGACCTTTCCAGTCCTGCCTCTGCAAGTTTGCTTAGCTTAAATGCTGGCTTCCCCTTCTTTCCAGCCAGCATGGGAACACAAGCTACCAACCTTCTAGCAGGCTAGTAAAAACAGCAATTTCAAGTTAGTAAATGTTGTGGGTTTATTAACAAGGCACCTGCTGTGTTTGTTTTCGGTATACAATTTAAATGTACACCAGCAATTGCTATGTGGAAACATAAGAAGCTAGGGATGGTCCCTCACCACCAACCATCACAAAAAAGCAAAGTACCCTGCGCTCAGGGGAGCAGGACTTCCTCCAAAACAGCTGCTAACGCTACCCATGTGCACTACATGCACCATTCTCCCCTCATTATGCATTTCAGCTCTTCTCCCCAATCCCTGATACGAGGTTTAGATTCTGAATTCCAACTTCTTCACAAAACAGTACTGTGTAACAACATGTAACAATTTAATATATAAATTCACACAATTGTAAAATGTAACCAACCAATATACAATATGAAGATTAGTTGTAATTCCAAATTCCATTTGCATCCCCTTTTCCACAAAATGTTATGCCCAAAGCGGCTTACAGGAAGGTAAAACCAATAATCAATAGAACAGTTGAAATGTATCAAACACACAGTTTCAAGATCTACAGTTAAGACAGTTAAAACAGCAGTCTCAGACTTATACAAAACTTTAAATGGCAAACCATGGAACATTAAATGCCTTTCTAAACAAATATGTTTTCAGAGCCTGCCAAAATGCAGGCAAGTTTGGATGTTAGGCACCAAACAATTACCCTTTCCAGTATAAAGTAGAGATCAGTGTTTGTGATTCTAGTTTGGATATTTAGTGCAGGATTCCAGTCTCCTCTGGGACTGGAGCCAGCATGCCTATACAAATATATCTAACCTTGCCCTTGACCAGAAAGTCTTATAATATATAATGGAAAAACCAAAGACACACAAAAAAAGAGACCACACATAATCACACAGCCAACTCACAGTAGTAGATGATTAGTTCACCCATGGACAGCCACTCAACTGTTACCTTTCTTAGACAGCCGTTCCACTCGCCGTGCCTCAATCTTGTCGCATTTCCGATACCTGTCAGTCAGCCAGACAGACAGTGTCAGAGCAGTGAAAAGTTCCAAACTCAGACTCTTTTAACCCACTGTTTCGGGAAGCAGAGGAAAACCAGACCTTTGCTTTCCAACAAACATCAGGCAATAGTAGATGGATTTTGTCATACAGACAAAGCTAGTCACTGGAAACAAGGGCTAACAAGTTGCTGAACTATTCCTCCAAAAGGAAGGAAGGACCACCTGAGAAACAAAATGAACGGGCATTCTTTCCACCAAGAAACCAATGAGTGGAAAAAATGCTCTCAAAAAAACAGGAGGCATGTTCTCAAGTGCTTGCAAAATGCTTTAAAAAGCCCCGCACATTTCAGGAAAATATTTAAAACCATTCTGCAAGTTGCAACAATTTTTACAACCACATCTCAAGTTCCTATTAGTAATAACCCATAACCATGAAAAATATATTCAGCATGGGTTCTTATTTTTGAACCTACTATTATATATCTAAAGGAATGCTTGCGCCCATATATGCCCTCCCGCCCCTTGAGATCAGCAACGGATGCCCTTCTCCGGGAACCCTCTGTGAATGATATTAGGAGGGTGAATACCCGGAGGAGGGCTTTCTCTGCGGTGGCGCCCCATCTATGGAATGCGCTCCCCAGAGAGGTCCGCCTGGCGCCGTCGTTATTTGTTTTTCGGCGCCAGGCTAAGAC
>NW_025335759.1:864242-1140087 GCF_004798865.1 Varanus komodoensis | reverse complement strand
GGGCTAGGCTGAGGAAGGCTGCTCTCGATGGTGCTGTTGCCATAAGCCCCTCATTGCATGCTGCAAGACATGTGTATCGATCGCACTCACTCTTGCGTTGAATAACAAAGTGTGGTGTCAGTCGCAACCTAAAAAGTTGCTCCGCCCTTTTCTCTTGAGCAGTGCATCTTTCATTTGTGCCCCCACCGGTACAAAAGTTACGGTGGCCGTAGGTTTCCCAGGTGGCCCCCGGCCCTGGTGCTGACCGGATGTCGTCATGGTTAGCTTTAGCAAGGCTGCTGTGCCTTGAGTCATAGAGTCACCTGCTCCTTGCTGCCCCTCTTCTCACTGAGTGTTGGTTCCGCAGGTTGCTTAGAACTGTGGGAGAATATGGGACCTGAGTGGGATTTAAGAGAAGGCGCTTACAGCTGAGATCAGGGGTGCTGTAGCCATAGGGTATCTTCCTTTAAGTGAGCTGTTTCTTCAAGCATGGGAGCCCTAGATAAATCAAGAAGGATACCACAGTTCAGACCTTTTTTGCTTTCTCAAATGGGAGATTTAAAACCAAGCCAGATCCAACACTTGACATTCCCTGGGACTCTGACACTGCTGTGCCACCGGTGGGGGTCATGGAGCCTGATCTGCTTTGACTCTTAGCCTTCAACGTTGGTGAGGAAAACCTGCTGCTATCAAATCTCCAAAGGGTGCACATCTTCTACCCACTGTGTTTAGCCACATGCTCCTTCCCTTTCCCTTTCCCTTCCAAGGGCAGATCGTGTCATGTGCACATTTTAATCCTCTGCAAGTAACCATTAAAATATTCCTGTTATTATCTAGCGTTTGTATACTGCTTTCAAGTGTTTAAGTGCTTTATGTATATTATCTTGGGTTGAGATGGGAGGGGGCAGAGACTGAGAGAAGGGTGGCTTCCATAAGATCTCCTAGTGAGGCAAGAATGGTAAGATTTGAATCAAAGACTTCCCAATTCATAGCCAAAACTAGACTATCTGTAAATAAGGGCGTTAGTTATACCTAAATTCCTCTATTGTTGTATATAATACAAGGAAAGTAACCACACCAAGCTATAGTAGGATCGCATGCCCACCCCTGCATTCACGTCCTCTGCCTCCTACAGCCTTTACCAACCTGGTACCCTCCAGGTATTTGGGACTACAGCTCCCTTTCCCCCTGAGCTTTGCCCATGTTGGCTGGACCTGATGGGAGTTGTAGTCCAGGACATACCGTAAGTTACCCTGTAACCCAGACCAGCTGGGATGATCTTCCTGCTCTACCCGCTACCTCCTGCTGTTTTCTCCTGTGTTAATTTTTAGAGTGTAAGCTCTTCGGGGCAGGGTCCCTGTCCTCTTACTCAGTCAGGTCACAATCCCATCCTTCACACAGACTGAGAGCCTTTGCTTTAATATGGTATCTTCCAGCAAGAAATTGCAGTGATGCCGGGAGCTACCAAGTGTCCAGAAAGAGGAGCTTGGTCTCAGCTAGTGGCGAGGGTGGGTGGAGTTGTGGGATATCCCAGGTAGCTCTGTGGAGGATGCATGAAGCGGGGGAAGGGACTGGCATCTCTGTCTGTTTTGGGATTTGGGAGGAGGGAGGGAAGGAAATGGGCACACATCAGGAAGGGGTGGGGCTGAGGCTGGGGCTGGATTCTGCCGGGAAGCCATTGTGGCCCGAGGGGGCTTGAGCAAGAGCAGCCAGCCTGGTGTGTGTGGGAATGGCATTGCTTGCCTGCAGATGGAAGAAACATGATGTGAGCAGATAACTGGGGAAGGAGGCTGAGTGTGGGAGGAGGGCATGAAAGCAAGGAGGGGGGCTGATTTTGTTGGCTCTGGAGAAACGGTCAAGTAGCTGCAATTGGAGTTAAAATCCCTGAATCCTCCCTTCAGTTGTGTATTGGGCTGGGAGTGGGTGGGATGGGAAAGGAAGGGCACAGATAAAAGTTACAGTCAGGAACTTTGGGCCCCATCCTGTCCTGCCCCCCCCCTTTACCTGAGCTTCTGCATCCTGCCTACCTGCCTCTTCATTGCTTTTTCATCTTTGCTGTGGGACCTGAGTGGGGAGCTTTCTCCCCCATTCCCCCACCCCCAAGGATATTGGTTCTTAGTTTGAACTTTTAATGAGGCACAGATCAAGCAGAGGAGAAAGACTGGGTTATGGGGCAATTACTTAAATAGCAGCCTCCACCCACTCCCCAAGAAGTGTGGTTCCTTAAAGGCTGAAAGACTCCAAAGCTTCATGTACTAGAGCCTGCTTCATCTGCATGCGATAAAGAAGACAATAGCCTTTTTCAGGCTGTTAAAATGCCATGGAACTTCCACTGGGGTTTGCTTTAACAAAGCAAGGCTGTGATCCTGTGTGCATTTCACTGGAAATGTGACTATTTGTGCTGCAACACAGCCACCCTGCTGGGGTTTGATATAGCCCAGTTTTGGGCCAGAATCTTTGCTTATAATCGGCCAAGGTCAGTGTGACAAGACGGGTCACCCGGGACTGGCTGACATTCTCAGTCTCTCCGCTCCTAGCCAGGGATGCTTCTAATCTCTTTTGTATTGGAAATGAGACAGTTAAGGGAGGATGGGGAGGCTCTCCCAGAGCAATCTCCCAGCCTATTGAGGTAGGCAGAGTGGGCCTCAGCAAGGCCATTAGGTCAGGGATCTCCAGAGACTGAATGCATCCGATTACTTGAAGGGCGGGGGGGGGGGGCAGAGGGGGAAAGACTCAGCAGTTGTTCCAAGGGGCTGAAGATGAGCTTTGTCTAAGGTAAGTGAGCTGATTGAGGCTTTGCCACAGGTGAAATTGGGCCAGCTGTTTTGAACTCTGCTTAGCTAAGGACAGCAAGAGCTTCTACAAGCTGCATTGGGACATTATTACATGGGTATTTTGCCTCCTCCAGGGCAGCTTCCACGGGGCTGCCGTACCTCCAACTTCTTTTATTTTCCCAACAACCTCGTGAAGTATGTTAGGCTGAAAGACAGTGTCTGATCCAAGGTAACCTTGTAAACCTCAGGGCTGAGTGGGGATTCAGACCTCCCAGTCCTAACCCACCGCTTGAACCCTTTTCATTACACTGCTGTGGCATCAGTCTGCACTAGCAAATGCGCTTAATACTGGTAGTTCTCATTTTTTCCACACTACACACACGAACACCTTGAAATCGCAGTGACCCTTGTGAGGTGTGTGATAGGGCTGGAGATGAGTGGGAGAAACTGGTCCCTCCTGGTCAGCGTCCCCATACTGTTGGAGTCAGACTGTGAGATTCTGCTCACCCCGTGCCTTTGTCTTCAGGCCGTACAGTAGTGAAGCCCATCGTCCCCTGGGATTCGGAGGATTCTCAAGAAGAGTTCCCAGCCCCCTGGGAGGTCATGCTGGGGGCCACGGAGACAGCTGAGCAAGACTCCTTGCTGCAGCGCAAGTCGGCCCGGCGCTGCGTCAAGCAGAGGCCCTCCTATGACATATTTGAATCCTCTGACTCGGATACAGAGCCAGTGTCTGGCTCAGCTACACATCGTCGGAAATCCTCCCGGGATTCAGGTGAGACACAAGCTTCGGGGCTTTTTCTGCCTGTGACTACCACGTAGCCACTTCTGCAGTTCCTACATATGCTGTTCCTGAAAACAAATATTTTGCTTGCATGCCTGCACACTCGAGAAGCTGTGGCCAGGTGCAGGTTCCCAGTGTGCACATCGGATTGGCACGTGTGTCTTGTTAATACAAATATGTGCTAATAACTGTCTTGTCAGTTGATTATTTATAAGCCTCTTTGGAAGCCTGTTTGGCTGAGGAGCAGCATAAAAATAATTCAGTCAATCAGTGCATTCGTATCGGCCTTCCCAGACCTGATATCCTCCAGATGTTTTGGACTGAAGCACCCAGCATTCCTGCCTGTTAGCCATGCTGGTGGGACTGAATGTTTGGAAGGCACCAAATTGGGCAAGGACTGACTTCTCCATACAAGTCTCATTGTATGTGTGAAGTGGCCTTTGTTTTGTAGCAGCTAAAGCCATAGGAAGTGCGTGGTAGACCGGGTCTCCCTCACCCCACTAAAAAATCACCAATGGCTCCAGTGTATGCCTTAGGTGAGGCTTCTGATGAGACCTGGCAGGAATACTTTCCTGCCCCGTTCAAGCAGCTTCCCCGCTACAACACTGCATAATGGGCTCTATGATATAGAGGCCGGCTGATTTGCTCTGCTTTCCTGAGAAGTAATGAGATCCTTGTCCCATTTAGCGTTGATGAAAGAAGCTGACTGGGAAGGAAATGCCTTGTTGACCTGCAGTCCCCTCCTCTGTTTCCAGATCTGCTTCCCATGGACTCGGAGGAGCAGAGTCGCCCCCGCAGAACCCCCCTTCAGCCAGTGGTGCAGCTGAAGGCCAGAAAGAAGCCAGAGAAGGTGAGGCTTCTGCAAGGGGCGTGCAGAGGGAGGCAAAGCCCAAGTTTTGAAATTGTAATCAGTTTTATAACCCAGGAGCCTTGGCGTGGGGCAGTATCTGCCTGTGACGCAGGACTGCAGAGCTCATGGATTTTCATGCTTTGTGAACACTCAGTGAACACCTCCTGTGGGTAGGCTGAAGGCTGGTTGTCTTTCTAACTGAACTGGTTGTCTTTTGGAACAAGGCTGTGAATGGCTCTACCTCAGGGATGGGAAAATCTGGTCCTCCAGATGCTGCTGGACTTGCAGTTCCCATCATTCCTGGCTGTTGGCTGGGTTGGCATTGACTGATGACCATTGCAGCCCAACGTTCTCTGGAGAACTCTACGCTTCCCGTGGCTCTCCTGCACCAAAGCTAGAGCAGAATCCCCAAAGTAGCTCATCTTTTGCTGCCTTTCAGAGTGCTCAATGAAGCTGATTTATTTCAGTGAGTACTAGGTTGCTCACTTTTATATGGTTATTTGGTCCCCTTCTGTGTGTGCATTTACTGCTTTTAACAAATTGGCTCACATGTAAACAGCTTCTCTCAAAAGAAAAGCAATATATAAATGCAAGCAGGACCGACAGTGAAATGTTGCAGGGATGAAATGTTTTTGATCAGTGTGGCAGGCAGCCATGCCTTCTTTAAGATGGCTCCACTGCACTCTTCCCCCTTATCACTAGTTTTCTGTTTTATCCAGGAAAGACATGCAGCATTCTGTGCCTGTTGGGCATGCTCAGTCCTCACTGAGCTGTTTGGGGTTCACCTCACCCTGCCATTTAGGATGTTCTTCAAAGTGTGCGTGTTTGCACTTCTCTAAGCGTTTTAGGTTTGCCCAGATTTGTTGATCCATCTCTTGTGTGTGCGGGATATGTGTGTGTGTGTGTGTGTGTGTGGGAGACGGAGAGGGAGAGGGAGAGAATGGACCTGAGAGAGAGAGAGAATGGACCTGCACTGAGAGAACGAGCTCTCTGTCAACATATTGCAAATGTTTTGGAGCTTCTTTCAGCCCAATAGCTGAATTTCAATTTCAGGAAAGGAAAGGGGGCAAAGGGACATGCCAAAAATAGCAGTAGTAACTATGCCTTAGGAGAAGCAGTTCAGTTCAACCTTTTAAAATAATTTGTACAGTTGAAAACAACTATATAAAAGCCAGGAAATAAAATTGGGACTATCAGGAAAATATTGCAAGGTGAAATGCTTATGGAGTGTGGAGCCAGCAGTGTTTTCTTTCAGATTATTCTACTGGATTCTCCCTGCCTGCCCCCCACCACTATTTTGCTGCTTTAGCCTGAACAGACATGCAACATTTCATGCCTACTGGGGGAGGGGTTATGGCTATCTGGATACCCCAAAAGGGACAGTTGGGACCCTAAGGAATCTACATTTGGCACCTGGGCCTGGGATTCTGTACCCTTGGCATAGAGGGTTTAAATCAGACAGAAATGGTGGCTCCTATACTACCTGGTTCTCCTGGTCTGAGGATATTGATATTGACCATCAGGCTCATCAACTTCTCTTTCTTTCTCCAGGATGTCTCTTCTGGCACCCTTCCATCCTTTTCCAATGGGTGGAATGGGAAACAGAAATCCACGGATGGCATCCACCGGCTCAGGGTTGATTTCAAGGTGAGGGAATGTCTGCCTGAGAGATCTCTGCTTCAAATAATAGCATTTAAAGCCTCAAATAAAGTGCTGGTGGATCACAGCTCTCTCCAGGGGCACCCACTTCTACTCCTTAAAGTACCTTGGCACCTCTTCACAGGTCTGTGGTAGATGTGATCAAATGCATTAGAAGGACTCCAACTCCCATCATCCATGACTATTGGCTGTACTGGTTGGGACTAATGGGAGCTGGAGACTGATAACATCTGAAGGACCATGCGTGTCTCACCCAGAAGTCTACCCCTATCCTACTCCTCATACAAATTGCCCTTAGAATTTATTTAACTGGGTTTCCTGCCAGAGAAATACATTGGTCAAAGAGATGAAGCTGCAAGCTTGGATGTTCTTGCCACTTTTGAGCCCTACTTTGGACAGGTGTAGGATGGAGGAAGTTGCACTGGTCTCAAAGAGATGCAGTGGCTGTGATATCTCGGTGTGAGGCCCCTCCTTTATGCAGAGACCCTGTGGGTGCAGAGTTCTCTGCCAGGTTCTCCATGATGGCTGTCCTGTCTTGTCTTTTCTTTTTGAGTACAGAGAAGGGGAGGGGTGGGATGATTCAGGAAGGGCCTTGTCCTGGAAACAAGTTCGGCTAGCTGCTCTGGGGTTGCTTCCCTTCCCCTCAAGCTTGCAGCTTGGCTCTCAGGACGCTTCGTTCTGTATGTTCACCAGCTCTCTGCTTGTGATGCACCGAAGTGATTTGATATGTGGAGGGGATGGGGACGGCAGATAGGCACGGTTCCTCGCTTTGGATGGAAATCAAGCTGTATGGAACATACCAGACCAGCCTAGTATGGGCTTTGGTGATAAGAAATAGCTCTGCTGCCTGATCTCCCTTCAACTGGAGATCCTGAGGGTGCAGTTCAGGCTTTTCCACTTGCGAAGCGTGTGCTGAGCCAGAGCCTGTTGTAGATGTAGATGCCCTCTGGTCCATTGCAGGCAGGGTCAGTGTCTTCGGCTCCAAGGCATTCATCACAGCCTTTCCCCGCTTGGGTCTCTTGCAGGAAGACTGTGACCTGGAGAACGTCTGGCTGATGGGTGGCCTCAGCATCCTCACCTCGGTGCCAGTCACCACCCAGTTGGTGTGCCTGCTCTGTGCTAGCAAGGGCTTCCATCAGGTGTGTCTGAGAAACGGAAGTTCGGATGTCTGTGTTCTGGTGTGTGGGCTGGCAGGGCACAGGGAGGTGTGGAGCGGGTGGGGAAGTGCCCCCGGCCGAGTTTCTGCCATATCTGTATTGGCTTGGGACTAAGGACGGAGGTCAAGCTTGTTCTATCCCATTTCTTTATGAACTCGAACAAAATGAACTTTAAAAATTCAAAAAAACGAATTTCAAGAAGTGTCCCCCTTTTTTATAACACACATTTTTGCGCTCAGCTTTGGATGGATGCACTCACCCACTGACAAGCATGTCTGCACACATGTTGGAAGTGTATGCATTTTCTTCGTGCCTTTTTCAAAGGTGCATGTTGTCAAATGCTTTCTGTTTTTGTTTTGTGGGATGCATTGCAAGCTTGGCAATGTCCAGATTTCCAGTCTCCAGTCTAATTGGGTTCAAGAACTGGGTAAGCTCCCAAATGGTTGCCGTGCATTTCCTGCGCGTCCCCGTAGGTGGAATGTTGAGGCTAGACTTAAAGGCTCTGAAGCACAGGGCCCCAGCTCCCATTCAGGATGTGTGCCTAATATAGCTGCCTGCTGTGTGCTTTGCAGCTCGTGTTCTGCCAGGTGTGTTGCGACCCCTTTCATGTCTTCTGCCTGGAGGAGGATGAACAGCCACTGCCCGAGCAGGAGGAAAGCTGGTGTTGCCGCCGCTGCAAATTCTGTCACGTCTGTGGCCGCAAAAACAAAGCATCCAAGGCAAGGGGGGGTTTACTCTGCGTGGGTTCTGCATACTGGGACTATCCCAATATCTATATACTGGACTGGACTGCTGGTACTGCGGCTGTGCATGTTCCTTGACCACACCAACTCAGCACAGAAATGTGGGTGCAGGATGCAGGATACAGCGCTTGTTGGTGTTTCAGAGTTCTCAGTTAATAACCAAAACATGCCGCACACTAGAGCAGTGAACCCAAGAGCTGAAGCCTCAGGGAAAGCTAGTTCGGGAATTGCTTTTCAGGCAAGTGGCTTTTGCCCGTGGAGGACTTCGGAAGAGCAGGGTTGGGTGACTCAGGAGCTGGCGCTATGCGTGTGCATTCGGCAGGAACAGAATGACTGAAAGCCAGGAAAGAAGGCAGGAGGAGGGGACAAAATAAGCCAAAATGGTCCTGGTGAATCAGGAAATACGAGAAGAGGGAGGTCAGAGCAGAGGATGGCTTTATTTAGTTAGTTAGTTTTTATAATCTAAAAGACCCTGCTCATCCTCCAGGGAGCTCCTGATTTGTCTCTCTGTCTCCACCATCACCCATCTTCACAGCAACCCTGTGAGGTAGGCAAAGCTGGCAGATGGCAACTGACCCAAGGTCACCCAGTGAGCTTTGTGGCTGAGTGAGGATTTGAACCCAGGTTTCCATGCTTGAAGTCTGGAGCTATCCTGAATGTGGTGCCCTTCAAATGTCTTAGGCTACATTTCCCATCATGCACTGCCAGCAGGAGCAGCAGGCACTGATTCTGGGAGTTGTAGTCCAAGTCTCAGTAGGGTACCAGACTGAGGGAAGCTGATCTAGCTAGTACACTAGAGTGGCTGTAGATGCTGCAGATGAAGAGAACTCTAAGGGTCCTGGTTCATAAAGGCTAGAAACTTGGAGCCAACTAATTTTTCATTTTTATTTTGTCTGTCCCACTTATAAGACACAGGTCTCGCAAAGCAGTCTACTCCAATAAAAAGAAAAAAGTCACAGGGGCCTGTTGTGAAGCATACAAACTTAAAAAGGCAAGACACACTACAGCAGGTATGGATGGGATGAGTTTGACAGAGCCAAAGTAATTCAAATTAGACTGTCATCCTCAGCTCATCCTTGCCAGTTTGCAATACTGTGACTATTTCAAGACTTCACAGGGCTGCCACCCTTCCTAAACTCCGACTGAGCTGTTAAGAAAAAGCACCACACAGGCCTACAGACAAGGTCCCAGGTGGCCTTTCTTGCAGGCCCTGGCTTAGCAACAACTGAGTTCTCCCGAGGCCTAGCAATCCTATCTTCCTCTTTTGCTTACTCCACTTCCTTTCCTCCAGTAGTGCATAGTCCTTCCTGCCTCTTTTCTCTTTGGCTCTTCCTTTCCCAATTCCAAATCCCCCCTGGTGGTGTTCCTGGGGGTCTTCAGTTTTGGGACACCTCCCACTTCCTGTAACCAACTTGTGTCTTGACTAAGCCCCTCTGGTGTTTTTCTCTGTTCTTCCATTCCATTCCTTTCTCCACCCTGTCTTGTCCACCATTTTTCATGGAGCCTTATTCAGCCCTTGTCTGTCGTTCAGCCTCCTTGTCTCTTCTCTCTGACCCTTTGCTTTCCTACCTCCTGAACCCTCTTGCCTGTCCATAACCTGCCTCTGTATGTAACTATGCTCCAGTCTAACTAGTCACTTTTGCATCTCTCCCTGCAAACTATTGCTGCCCTCAGCAACAGAACATTTTGAATTGTGGCTCCTGCTTGGCCAGCATCAGAGGTTTCACTCGCGAAAGCACAGTGCAATATAGATCGTTCTCCCCGAGTGAAAGGTGCAGGAGGCATCTCAGCAAGAGGGTTCAGTAAGCAGGAAAAGCCAGGTCTAAAGGGTTTAAAGAGGAATTAGCACCATGTTCTGGTAGTACAAGGCATAGGAAAGCAAGGAAAGACCAAGCCTAAGATTGTTAGGGAAAATAATATCTGCCGCATGATGGTGAACAGGCTGAGGGTGTTTGTATAGAATATTAGGGAATGCTAATTTTGCACAGTAGCTTCTGCATGTAATGCTAGAAGCCACATTCTGCTGTCTGCGTTTTGATCACATGGTACTTACCGGCTTTGTGGTTCCTCCCATTGCTTGCTTTGCTCGTAATCTCTGAGCTTCTCGTTAGGGTTTGTGGCATCTCTTGGTGCAGAGGTGTAATGGATTCCTTTCCAAAGCCTGGGTGTAATTTCTCACTTCTTTTCTCTTCCTCCAACTACTGCAGCAACTGCTGGAGTGTGAGCGCTGCAGGAACTGCTACCATCTAGCTTGCCTTGGGCCCAACTACCCCACTAAACCCTTCCGTAAGAGGAAGGGCTGGGTAAGTAAATAGAGAACTGAAGGTGGCTCTTTTCAGCAGTCCTGCATTAGACAGTAGTTGGCCTAACTCTCTCCTCCTCCTCCTCCTCCAGATCTGTTCGGCCTGCATACGTTGCAAGAGTTGTGGGACGGCTCCTGGGAAGAACTGGGACACAGAGTGGTCCAGTGACTACAGCTTGTGCTCTGCATGCTCTGTGCTGTATGACAAAGGTGAGTGCAGTGGAACTACCTGAAAAATCGCATGGGTTTCAGGTGGAACGTGCCAGGTATGTTGAGCTTGTGGAAGAGTTGTGGGAGTGAGTGCATTCACTGAGGGATGCTCATGCTGAGGAGATGAGTCCACATCTTGCATTATGCCATGTGCACACATCCAGACAATTGTATCTTGGCATAATTGGCTGATATTCCTATCTTGGTTTGTCCTGAGGATGCTAGTCAGAGTAGCCTAGTTCAGGAAAATACGGTTCGCTGAAGACTTCCTGGGTAGCTTTTTCATGCTGCAAAGGGTCTGCGTGCTCAGCCAAAAGATTTATTGATATCTCAGCTTTTACACCTGTGTTAATCCAAAAGCAGTAATCTTGCCATGTTTGCAGTTTCCACTTGCAAACAAAACAAGACAACACAGTAAATTGAGGAATTCCAGTTACGTTGCTCAGTGAAAGGACTTTGTTTGAATGAAAAAGGATTGTCCAAGCTGCCCTCCAGATTTCTTTGCCTTCTCAAGTGCTGTGGGTAGTGATCCGAGAGGGGGGAGGGGTTTGTGGTGGCACTGAGGATGCTTGTCTGACATCTGAGCTAATGGCATATACATGCCAGAAGATTTTCCCACGCCAGGCCTTTACAGAACATTTTAGAAATGTGGGATTTGTTTTGGTTTGCTTGTTCTGCCTTCAAGTACCTGATGCAAAGGTCACTGTCTTACCTGATAATCTTTCCTGCTTCCCTGTTCTAGTTTTCATATTTGATATTTCATGCTTTTGTTAGTGGAGTATTGTTTGTATGCTGAAGGTGCCAGGTATAATTGAAGCAAGTAAATAATTTGGAAGTAATGAATATATGGCCCTTTTCACCCTTCTGATGACAGGCATCAGATATCACCTGGCTTTCTGAGGAAAGTGTTCCATTCTTGTTTGCTTTCTTCCCTTGCTCCTCAACCAGGGAACTACTGCCCAATCTGCTTGCACTGCTATGAAGACAATGACTACGAGAGCAAGATGATGCAGTGTGCCAAGTGTGACCACTGGGTTCACGCCAAGTGTGAGGGACTTTCAGGTTGGTTCAGTGCTCACAGCAGCTTTGTGTAGCTACTGCAACACAACTTCCCCTTCCTCCTGCTTCCAGCTAATCTGGCTGGGGCTGCGTCTTGTATGGGGTGTGGATGAGAGAATTGCAGCAGGCTTAAGAAAGTACGGAGTGAAAGGAGAGGCGCACAGTTACATTTTTTGCAAAATTGCCTTCCCTCTGTGGTATTGGTGGGCATGTCGTGAGCAGAGCCGGCTGGAGCTGGGGGTCAGACTACATGGCCTGGGAGGCCCTTCTGACTCGCCCTTTTTCTGTGTTTCTGTATTGTCCCCATTTGGATCTTCTGGCCAGGTCTTGTGCTTGGCAGTGCAAGTTCAGCTTGTTAGTGCTGGGGTGGAAAATGGCTACTTGGGAAGACCACAGACGTCTCTGGGCTCGGACTGGGCATGGCTGATGTGCTGCTTCTCCCTCTCCGCTAGACGAGGGCTACGAGATCTTGTCCAACTTACCAGAGAGTGTCGTGTATGCTTGCCGGCCCTGCTGTGGCAGTGACAAGACCAAGTGGCGTGAGGTCCTCAACTCAGAGCTGCGCAAGGGCCTCCGACAGGTGCTTCAGGGGCTGTTGAGCACCAAATGCGCCACCCCACTGCTGCAGTGTGCACAGGTATAGTCTTTGGGGCACATGTAGAAATGGTGGGGCATCTTCTTAGATTTCGTTTGTTCTCTCTGTCTCCCCATTTTGGTAGAGAAACCTAGTAGCCAGTACTGCAGGAGCAACTTTTGGCCCAGCTTCAGTAGATTGAGAACAGATTCCTGGCTTACTGTGGGTCTGTTCAGGCTGAAGGCAGTCAAGCAAGCAACTAAGCATGTGTGTGAGTGGTGGGAGGGTATCCATTGCCAGCAATAAAAAGATTGTGTTCTAAGTTTACTTGCTGTGCAGAGGGGATTTCTTGATGCAAGTGTTGCAGCATGTCCCTTCCCCACAGTGATTGCCCCCAAAATTGCTCCCCTCATGCCAGTTAGGTGCCAACAGAACCAGTTTCCCCCAGTCTAAGGATATTTAGGAGTCTGGGCAATAGATTGGGCCAAGCAACATCTCTGCTCTTTCTTAGGTGGTGGATTTTTATACCATCCATCTTTTGCCACTCCTTCCTTGAGGAATGATGCTGTCCCTCTTTCTCCACCCAATATTTGGTAGTGTAGGAAACCAGCCGAAGACGACTCTGTTGCCCAGTGCTCTTTGCCCTGCAGTCTTTCCCCACACCAGCACCAGTATTAGCCTTCTCATGGACCTTCCCGCAGTCAAAGAAGCCAAGTGACTTAAATGAATCCCTGGCACAGAGGGTTACAGGAGGGTTGCTTCCCCCTTAAACAAGCCCTCAGCGGCTTGGCTTGATCATCCAAAGCACATCATAGTGTGGGATGCAACAACAGCATTCCTCGTAGTGGGTCCGTCAGCCTCTGCTCCTCGTCCCAAAGGAGCCTGTTCGCCACTCTTAACATGCGATCTACTCGCCCATTCTGTGAGCAGGTGGAGCACTGCCAGGTGGCTTGCAGATCACTGCGTGGCCTGCAGATGGCCTGCCCTGAGTTACAAACAAGCAAAAAGTCCTGTCGCTCAGGGTCTTCTTGGGAATGTCGCGTTACCAAGCTTGGGACTGTTCCACTGACAAGTCGCTAACACAGTGCAGCCGGGTGGGGTGCCACTGGTGGAAGCTGTGGCACAGAGGAGTGGCAGCGCCCCATTTGTCCCTCCCTTTGCTCCCGCCAGTGTTGTCCGGATGATGGGGTGAAGGTTCACCTGCGGCCCTGTGACCTGCGCACTGTCAACAGGCTCTTCGAACAGGGTCACTACTCATCTGTGGTGAGTGCTGGGAGCCGGGAGCCGGGCTTGAGCAAGCATGTGGGGCTCGGCCTCTGACCTCTGCTGAGCTGTTTTCTCTCTCTGCAGCACAGCTTCAATGAGGACATGGTGGGTGTCCTGTTGGGGCAAATGGAAGAGGAGCAGGCTGGCATGACTGCGAAGGCACTCTACATTGAGGTATTCTGCAGGGTCCGGGTTGAGGGAGGGGGTGAGGTTGGTCTGCTCTGGACTCACCTGATTTGGGAATATATAGGCCCATGCACATACGTCACCCCAGCCAGGAGCACCTTCTCCCCTGCACGGTGGCCTTATGAATGTCCACTACTTTTCTTTCCAGCTGATGGGAAAGTTCTTCAGCTGGTTTGATGCTCAGGATTCAAAGCACTGGACCCGCAACAGCACCCTCCCCAAGTGAGTACCATCTGCAGGTCCTCTGGTCCTTGTGGTGCCTGTCAAAACCAGTGCAGTTTGTGGTGTGTCTGGGGGGTGGGCAGGGGTTGAGGGCTCAGGTCTGCCAAGAATGATCTAAAATAGCAGCAGGGAGGCATTCCAGTCACAGGAAGAAAGCCCAGTGACAAAATCACAACCATTCCAATTACTTGTGGTTTGTCTATGGTCTGCTGGGCTGTATGCTTCTTGCATTTACCTAAGACAGCTTTGAAGCTTATATGTATATTTTTGCCACAGCCAGCCCCTGAACAAAGAGTCTTTTTCTCTGAAACATCAGGCGGGCATAGCATGCAATACACAAGAACTGTGTCACTTTTCCCCCTGTAATAAATTGTCCAGAATACTTTCTCCTGTAAATTAGAGCATGGAACTTTCCATGGAATGATGCAAGTTTCAACAGCTGCATGTCAGGATTAGAAAAACGGCTTCGTTGTCTACATAGCTTCAGAGAAATGCTTAAAATTGGCATGGGCTTTTTTCTTAGAAAATCTATTTTACTGTGAGGGAACGGCAAGTAGTTGCAGGTACACGGCTGCCATTATTTCTTTTATACTTGTAAAGTGACTTAAGAGTGAGTTGCTACTCCTGCTTTAGGGATGAGGGGAACTGAGGCTCACAGATGAGAGGGCAAGATCAAAAGAGTGAGAACCTAGGAAGCGTTTATATTGGGTCAGACCCTTGGCCCCTCCGGCCCTGCAGTGGAGGCATGGACTAGCAAGGGGCTTTCCAGGGTTTCCGTCCCTATGTAGGAATGCTGGGGATCAAACCTGGAACCTTCTGTGTGCAGAGTCGTGCTCTGTCCTTGAAGTCCATGGCGGAAGGGTAGCTGCAATATATGTCGCTGACCAAATCCTGGTCTGGGGCTTCAAGCCCTTCTCACATCTGTTGCCCCAGCAACCAAAACAGCAATTAAAAAAACCAATTTGAGTGGCAAATCGCAGATTCTATGAAAAGCCCCCAGGGCAAAGCCCTGTGTTTCCCTGCTTATAGAATTAGCTGCTCCTTCAGAATGAAACTTTCTCTGCGGGCTGTAATGGTGTTCTTCTCTTCCTTCCCTGACAGCGGCATGCTCCCCAACGCTGTCCTGCCTCCATCCTCCGACCACATCTATGCTCAGTGGAGGCAGCCTGAGGAAGTCAGCCCAGCTACGAACAGTCATCTGACTTCTGCTGGGCCTGAAAACATGGGTAAGCCACTGATTAAATAAAATAAAACCAAAAGAAAAGGCCTCAGGGCATGTGGGGTGGAACCACTTCTGCATGCAGATTCCCTTGGTTTTTCCCTGATTTTTTTTACTTACCTGGCAGGCTTATTTCTGCGTGATTTCTCCTGTTCGCTTGGGGCATATGGTGCTGCCTTAGACCAAGTTCAAGCGTTAGGCCAGCCATCCTGGTACTGTCTGTACTCACCACCAAAGCGCTCTACTGGGGTGATACGAGGGTCCCTACCAGCCCTACCTAGAGAAACCAGCGATAAAACTAGGGGCCTTTTGCATGTAATTCTGTAGTGGAGTCCTGTTGCTGCTTGCTTCTCTGTTTCCCTCCATCTGAAAAATCTCTCAGTCCTTTCTGGAAGGTACTCTCCGAATGGATGCAGGAGGGGGTTCTTTCTCTCCAGTAACTGGAACTCGGTGCCCCATTCTCCTACTCTTTCTTCCCATAGCTGGGAAAGATACCGAGCATGTTTTGCTGCAGAAGCCATTGGCTGACCCTGAAGACAAGAGGCAGTGCGCCCTGTGTCTCCAGTACGGTGATGCTCCCTCCAAGGTAAGGGTTGACCCTCCCGATCCCATGAGCAGAGCTCTGCTGGGTCCAGATCCAAAGGCCATCCAGCATCCTATTCCTGCGGTGGCCAGCCAGATTCCTCCTGGGAAGCCGGCTGGCTGGCCACGGGCATCGTGGCCCTCGCTTGCTGTTGCCTCTGAATAACTGGCATCCAGAGGCAGCCATTGATGGAAAGTAGGAAGCATCCGCACCACTGGATATTCACCTGTCCCTCCTTTAGTCTGGCTTAAGGGTCCCAGGGCCAGGGAGAGAGGCATGGGAGGTGGCTGGAGACGGCCATATCTCTGATCTGTGTGTTTTTCAGCATGAAGAAGGCAACTTAAATGGCAGGGGGCGGGGGGAACTGAGCAGTCTTGGAGAGAAGACCGTTTGCATCCCATACAGTTCCTCCCCGGCTCACTCTTAAGATGCGCTCTTTCCTATGCCCTCCAGGATGCGGGAAGGCTGCTGTACATCGGCCAAAACGAGTGGACCCATGTCAACTGTGCCATCTGGTCAGCTGAGGTCTTTGAGGAGAATGATGGCTCCCTGAAGAACGTTCACGCTGCTGTGGCCCGTGGCCGACAAATGGTGAGTAAGGTGAAACTCAGCAAATTATGTTGGAAGAGAGTAGGACTAAGCCCAGCTAAGGGCGACCTTGGCTGCCTTGAAAAATCTTGCTGGCATAAATAGCAGAGAGAAGAGATGATTAAAAACGCTAGCATTCTGTATGAACAGACAGCATGGTAGAAGAGCTGGATAATCAGAATGACCTGCTGAACTCACTCTGCATCAACAGGTGTTACTCCATTGTGGATGCCTCATCAAGATGCTTGGTGTGCTGAATTCTGCTCCAGTACATCTCATACAATTTCATAACTTATATTATGTCCCCATTTTTTCAAATACAGCTGCTCACACTCACATAAAAATGCAAAGCAGAGAGAGAACATTAATATACAACAGAAATAATGATAAAATAACATTTAAAATGCATGATAACAGCAACAATAATAATGCTTCCCTTCCAAGTAATTCATATAGATTGGGCTATACCAAACAAAATTCAGAATGCTTATGGAGACTAGGCAATACAAAAGAGGCCAGCACTTTGCATGATCAAGGGAGATCTCTTGTCCTTCAGTGTCTGTAGCAAAATCTCTTGGTCAGTCTGAATGCTTGTGGTGGTCATGGGATAACTTTTAGATCATGGCAGTTTTGTTAAGCATTACATGGACGATAATGAAGTATCCAGAACAAATTTGAATGTTTAAGTATGGGATGGCATAGAAAAGTTTGAAATAATAAAATAAAATAAAATGAAATTGATGCGCCCAATGATACCTGTCCAGAAGGGAACCAACCACTGGGTTGCACGCACCCAATTAAATCCTGTACGTGATGCATGTGCTTTGTGTAGCCCTGCAGAGATCGTGCTGAGCCACCCAGTCTCAGACATATCCTGGATGAGCTCCCTATCCTGGACCTCAGCTTGAGTTTTAAAAGGAGCTTTCTCTCCCTGGGATGGCACTGGGGAAACTGTGTTGGCACAGCAGCTTTTCCTGGCTGATCGCAGCAGGTCAGAGAAGAAGCTCAGTGATGAGCACAGGGAAGGAAGGCATGGAGCATCTGACAGGGACAGGCAGTCTCAGACCCAGTTCGCACGACGTGGCAGCCACCAGGGCCTTTTGCAGGGTGCCCACAGGCTCCGGGCTTGCTGAGGGTTGTTGTGTCCTGTGCCCCCTGGCAGAGGGCTGTCAAGAGGGTTAGACAAGCCACAACATGATCATGTGCTGTGCGAGGCTCGTCCAGGTTGGATAACTACCAAATCCATCAAGGCTGATGGATTTGCTCCTTGTGGGAGTTGTGGCTCTCCGATTTGAGCCTGTACCTTGTGGCTTGGCAGATGACCACAGTTATCCTGTGACCTTTTATCCTGTTGTAGTGATATGGTTGCCATGCCTTGACACGACTCGCCTCTGTCTCTTAGCGCTGTGAGCACTGTCAACGCACGGGGGCCACTGTTGGCTGCTGCCTCTCGGCCTGTCTCAGCAACTACCATTTCATGTGCGCCCGCCTCCGCCACTGCACCTTCCAGGATGACAAGAAGGTCTTCTGCCAGAAACATGTTGACCTCCTGGATGGGACGGTAAGGCCTGGGGCAGGGAGTGCTCTTGGGAGGGGATGATGGTGCTGGGTGAGTGGATCATGGCTGGGACAGTTTCTTGGGCCTGGCATTTGGAAACTGGAGCCATGACCTGCCCTCCTCCTCTCCCTAGTTTTGATACAGAAGCAGGTCTCAAAGGTTTGTCTTTGAAATCTATTTAAAAAGAAGGTCTGGTGCTCACACTCAGTAGGGTTAAGACAAGAGTTTAGCTATAGTGTCTGTCTTTTAGGAGATAGTTGCTGAAGATGGCTTTGATGTCTTGCGCCGGGTCTACGTTGACTTTGAGGGCATCAGCTTTAAGAGGAAGTTCATGGTGGGCCTGGAGCCGGACACAGTCAACATGATGATAGGTAATTGCTGGGGTGGGATGAGGTTCAAGGTGTGGGGAGAAGAGCTGCAGCTTGGCACGGGAGCACCAAGGTGCAGTGGCAGTGCAGGTCAGTGCAATGTCTCGCCCGGAGGAAGAAAGTGTTGCGCTTGGTGCCCCAACAGCTGTGCAAGGTGTGCAGGCAGCTGCTACTCCAGTAGCCAGGGAAATACGGTTGATGATGCTTTGGCCAGCAAATGAGTATGTGTGGAATCCACAGGCCCTCCCAATCCACTCTCTGAGTCACATGCTTGTAAGCAGGCTGTGGCTCTGATTCAGCAATAGAGCACATGCTTCCTATGCAGGAAGTTTCAGGATTTAAGCCCCAGACTCTCCAGATGAGACTAGGAGACCAGAGAGAGCCTCTACCAGTCCATGTAGACAGCACTGAGCTAATTAGACCAGCTCAAAGCATTTCTTATAAGGGCCATAGCTCAGTGGGAGGGTACATACCTTGAATTCTGAGATTTCCAAGTTCAGTCCCTGGCATCTCCAGGCAGAACAGGGGCGAGACCCTGGCAGGCTTTTGCCAGCCACAGTCTTCCCCAACCTAGGACCCTCCAGATGTGCTGGACTACAGATCCCAGCATCCTTCAGTCATCACAGAGGATGCTGGAAGGGTACCAGGTGGGGAAGACTTGTGCAGACAATACTAAGTTTTAGTATTATACAATACTAACACTAAATACTTTGTAGAACTACCAAAAGGGCTAGCACAGAGATCTTGTTTCCCGAGGCAGAAGATCCAAGTGACTCTTCTCCATCTTCTCCCCACTCCCTCCCAAAAAAAATTGCCATTCGCAGGGACAGCAGCAGAACTTCCTGGTGGATCGGTGGGAAGTGTCTGTTTTTCTCCTGCGCTGCCATCCTGAATGACACCCCACATTCAATGTTGTATGAGGCTGTCTTGATTTGTGCTTTGTCATTGGAACATTTCTGGCCAGCAAGTGCCTCTCTGCTTACTCTCTTTCCACTTTCAGGCTCTATGAAGATCGACAGCTTGGGGATGCTGACGGATTTGTCCGAGTGTGAGGGGCGCCTCTTCCCTGTAGGCTACCAGTGAGTCCCCCCTTCCACAATGGCTGTAGCCTCGTGTCCATCAGCGTACCAAAAATTGTTCTATCATACTGTTGTGGGGAACCTAACTTTTTCTGTACCATTTTACTTCAGAATGATTTTGCCAACTCTGGGCATGTTTAAAGCAAGGAACTGCTTTACATAACTTTCTGTTTACATAACTTTAAAGGAATTATACATGGATAACTAAGATGTGGACCAAATATCCAAACAAGTGAACATTTGTGGCTGGCATCTATATGCCACCAGTTCATATATAGAAAGTCTTGCAAGGTCCTAAGTACATTACATTATAGGAGATGAGTGTTTATCCTTCCGATTCTGTAATATCTTAAAGGGCACTGAGAATTTCTTCATCTACTTGTTAGTTTTCATGAAGCAGATAAGTAATTTCAAAAAGCATTTATAGCAATGAAATTAAGGACAGCTGCAGGACAAAATTTATCTGTACAATAACCCTCCCAAAAAGCAAGTACAGGACACTAGTAAAACATATCTGTAAAATAAAACCACATTAGCAGTACTGCAGTAACAGCAATTACTTGAATTAGACAAGCCCATCTGAAAGAGATGTAGTGTCCAATAGAAGGTTTTTTTCTGAATAGGACACAACCTAAGATTCCAAGTGTGGCAAGCAGACACCAAAACAGCCATCCACTGGTTAGGTACTTTGTGGTGGGGCCCGCAGCAGTTTTCAAATTCTCACATGTGCCCACAGGTCAGAAAAGCTTGGGAACCCCTGCCTTAAAACACTTTCAGCCATTCCTTCAACTCTGACTTGATTGTGTTAAAGCGCAACACAATCGTGACGCTAGGAAGCTTTCCCCTGAAAGCACGGGAAGACAGATAAGGGGAGACACGATAGAGGTGTACAGAATTACCCATCATATGGAGAAAGTGGATGTGGAAACATTTTTCTCCCTCTCTCATAACACTAGAACCCAGTGTGGGCATCCCCTGAAGCTGATTGGTGAGAGATTCAAGACAGCCAAAAGGAAGTCTTTTCTTCTCACAGCATAATTAAAGGAGGAATTTGCTATCACGTAAGATGTCGTGATGACCACCAGTTTGGATGGCTTTAAAAGAGGATCAAGCACATTCATGGGAGATAAGGCTATTGTTGACTACTTGTCATAATGGTGGTGTTTCTGCTGGCACAAGATGTTGTATGCCACTTACCTGTACTCATCCTCCGCGGGGGTTCCCCCCAGGTAGTTGGTTGGCCACATTGTAAACAAAATGCTGGGCTAAATGTCTCTTTAGTATGATCCGGCATGGCTCTAATTGTGTGTTTGCTTTCAATTCATGAAGTACATTCAAACTAAGCCACTGCTTCCATCCAGTAAGTAATACTAGTATTATTTGTTGCATCAGGTACTGAAATTGAGAGATCCTGAACCCTTTCAATAAGATCAAATTCCAGGTATCCTCAGTCCCAAGACAGTGATCCCATTGCCCTTTTCCCAGTACAAAGATGTGAAAAAGACTTATGTGTCAGATCCTAAGCATAGATTTGCTGAAGGGCCTTTTAACAAGCTGTTGTCACAGGGCTCACTAAGGATAAGTTAGCCAGGAAACAGTCATTCCTAGCTCCTTGATTTTTTCCTGTCTGATAACTATTTGCACATTCATGTTTCGCCCTTCATGTGTTCCGACGTAAATGTGTCTTAGGGAAATCACCCAAAAATGTTACGTGGGAGTGGGAAATAACCCTTGGCCTCTATTCTTCCCATAGAAAATGTGGCTGCCACATGTTATATAGGGAGTGAATGAAATGGTGTATGTTCTAAAAGCATATATCATACATTGAGATATTGGTATTTTGCTATCTGAATATAGTGCTTTCAAAAACATAGCTCCAAGGGCTTTTTCATTGTGATTGCTGCTGTTTACCACAGTCTGCATACCCAAATAAATCCTCCAAGAAGAAAAGCTGCTTGCCTGCCCTCTTGAGAAGAAATACAGGACAATTTCTTGTTCTAATTGCAGGTTCCTGTTGGCCGATCGAGCACTGTAGCTAGTGAAAGTCACATAGACATATGGGACTGAAAGGGATTTTTCTAAAAGGTCATGTAGTCCAAACCCTTTTGCTCCGCTGGGTAGGAAGGATCTGACTAGAAAAAGAAACTGGAACATGTATTCACTAAGCATGGATTAATCTGCCCTTTACACTGCCCTCTTGTACTTGCTGGCAGGGTGACTCAAGAGAAGTGAAGGGCTTTATCAACCCCCTCTTCTCCTCCGCACTGGCGTTTGTTGCATTCTGATGGATAAAGGGATTCTTATCTGCTGTGGAGTGTGAAATCAGGACATAGGAGTTATTCCAGATGGATTAATGCACAATGAGGGGCATATATGCATGTGAACGCATGGCAAGGGAGAGAACTTGTAACCTCTTCCCCCCCCCCCGCCCCGCCCTCCCTCCGCCAATTTGAAAAAGCTCTTTGCATTTGCAAAACACTTGTGCTAATTCCTGGTTTTGCTGCTTGATGTGAATTAGACATAGGAAGCAGTGTTAGCCACGGTGGTCAACCAGACCTCTCGCAGTGACTGCCTGAATGCTTACTGGCCAGCACTGGGAATTGCGACTGGAGGTGGTTGCTAATGAGTCGTGCAGCCGTAAGCTAAAGAGAAAGCTGGATTACATTCTGCTGCCCCACTGGATGGCCACAGATTCTCAAACAGTATATTGCTATCCTAGGGATGAGGAGCATGTGGCCCTCCAGATCTGGGCTGTTGTCACGGGTAGGCGTGGCAGGGCCCCCCCGGAGTGGCTGCTGCTCTTCACCACTGCAGCCTCTCACTCTAGCCCAGCTAGCAGTGGTGGTGTGAAGGAAGAGCTGCACTTGGCACTACCTACTTGCCCACCAACTCTCTGTCTGACGTGCAAGCCGGTGGTAGCAAAGATGGGAAGGAAAATGAGGAGCAATTGCAGCTGCTAAGAAGGTGGACTCACTGAGGGAACCTGGAGCTGGCCCTGCTTCAGATGATGTTGGACTACAGCTCCCATCATCCCTGACTGTTGGCCATGGCTGGCATAGTGATTAGACTTGGGAATTGGGAGCTCCAGGTTCTAGTCCCTCCCGAGTGACTTTGGCCCAGTCACAGACTCTCAGCCTAACTTAGCTTCTTGTGAGGATAAAATGGGGAGAAGGTGGAGGCTTCTGTAAAGAAAGGAAAAAAGTTGAGCTATAACTTTAATTAATAGGCTGGAGCTGGAATCCAACAACTGGAGGCTGCACTTGCCCCATCCTTGTTCTAAGGAGTTAGCATGTCTCTCAGCCATCAGAATCCACTCTTGGAATCCATGTAGAAGGGCAGACCTCAGCCTCGGCCTCCTCAGCTGCCATGCTTAGTTCTGAAAATGCACTCAGACAACCTGAGCAGTTGCAGAGCCAAGGCATGCTGGTCTGCTCTCTCCTTCCCCCACCCCTAGAAAAAAGCATCTCTTTCACTCATCATTGCATTCTGTCTAGCAGGATTTGCAGACACTGTTCCCACTTAATATTGCTGAACTTTGTCAGACTTTGGTGAAGTCCCTTCTGTTTGAAAAGCTGCAGATCCTTGCAAGCATTGGTTGCTGCCCCAGAGAAACCTGTTCTTCGGCAGGTGCCACCGATACTTCCTTCCAAGTGTGGGCATGTTTCCATCCCAAGGCCATGGTGCCAATATGTCTGGTGCTGCACAAGGTGTTCACAGCAAGGATAAGAGTTGTGCGGGCTATTCTAATGTGCTGCTGTGCGATTAGGTGTTGTGATAGGCGAAGAGACATGGTTCTTTACCCAGAGTCACAGAAGACTTTCTTGGTTGTGTCCCATTCCTGCCCTCCCTCATAATGCTTGCTTTCTTAAAAATGCCTCCATGCTTTCTATCTGGCAAGGGGAACTAGAGGCTTAACTAAAGGGAGCATAGGCTTGGCTGGAGACCAGGGGCCTTGCTGGTCCTCCATTGCTCTGTGGTGATTGCACAGGTGGTAAAAGTGAGAGCTCTACATTTTCTCTCCAAGGCTGTGTGAGAATCTGTCTGCTGAGATACACCGTTCTGAGCAGTCACTGCTAATGAACAGTTTATGAAAGCATAAATAAATATGTGAAATATGAACAAAATGGTTTTGTGAGTATTGTGGCTGGAGCTTAATAGTCACTTCAGAGATTCCACACCTCCCATGATTAACTGCTTAGCAAGGCGCTGCATCAAGAGCGCTGAAACCGTTTCAGCCCAAGGGCTGAATTCAGTTTCAGAAAAAGCTCTTGGGGGCCAAGTGATGGGCAGGACCGAAAATATTTTAGCTTTTAACTACCTGTGGCATTTCACCCTTGTAGACTGGTGGGAAAATGCGCTGTAGTTGGGAAGCTCCTGAGCAATATAGGGTTGGTGCCAGGCAACAAGGCACATCGCCATTGGGAAAAACCAAGTGGGCTGGACTTGACCTTCCAGTTCTGCCCCTCTGATGCAACCGCACCACCCCATAGCCACTGGCGGTCTAAGGGTTTGGACCTGTTTCCCAGTTGTCATGCTGCTGAAAGCAGATGACTTCAGAGCTGCTGGGACGCCATTCTCAGGGGCTGCAGCTGTTTGTGTTCCAACCCCCAGATGTTCTCGGATATACTGGAGCACGGTGGACGCTCGCAAGCGATGCTGGTACAAGTGCCGCATCCTGGAGTACCGGCCAAAGCTGAGTCAGGAGGAGCCAGACGCGCTGGGAGTGCAAGAGGAGAACCACACGATCGTGCACAGCCCAGCTGCTCCTGCAGGTGTGTCTAGTCTGCATTTCTTGGTATAGCATGTTCTCCACAATACAGCACATTCAAAGTGGTTCACAAAAATAAATGCATTCACTATAATTACAGTGCTAGATTAACTCAATTGCAGTTCATTGAAACCATGCCTAAAATGTCAGTAAACCCAAGACATGCCAGTATGTCCCATTGCCAGTAATACCAACTCCCATTAAACATTTCACGAAAAAGTTCATGTTACGAGACTTAATAGGATATCCTTTTTTACATAGCCAATTTTTATGGCCTATAGTTTATCAGCCACTCATCTTTCCTTACTTACATTTACGATACCGTGTTACCACAAATAACATTCAGGTGTGTGTGTGAGAGAGAGAGAGAGTGTGGGGGGAAGAGAGATGGATGAATTTCCATACACTGTAAAGTCTTCTGGGCAAGAACTGCCCCCTTTGGCTGTATAAAGTGCCATGCACGTTAGTGATAAAATACAGCATTTATAAAATTTATGACTGGAGAGACAGGCTTGAAATTAGGTGGGCAATGTTTGATGCAAGCTCAAGAGTCAGGGAGGTGTGGTAGGGGCTGAGCAGAGTTTTTACTGGTCATCTATGGGCCTTTAGTGACCAGTTAGGCTGCTTGTCCTTGCCTCTGAACTAGTCAGAGCAGAATCAGTGGTGCATGATGAAGCCAATGTATGTTTCTTTGAGTCTGAGTAAAGCTTGCAGGCTTCTCCTTTGGCTGCTGGAGAATTTTGGACGCTTCTTAACTGCATAATTCCATGTAACAGAAATGATGAGGTCCTGGATACCTGCAGGAGAGCCTTCTCCCCTATGTGCCCTCCCACCCCTTGAGATCTGGGTCAGAGGCCCTCCTCCAGTAGCCGTCCTTGAAAGAGATCAAGAGGGTGACTACCTGGAGGAGGGCCTTCTCTGAGGTGGCGCCCGATTGTGGAATACACTCCCTAGAGAGGTATTTGCTTGGTGTCAGCCAAAACCCTTTTTATTATTCCAGTATTTTAACTGTTAACTTGTTTTAGTAGTGGGTTTATATTTTAACACTGGATGCTGGGCAACTGTTATTTTTATTTCTATTTTTAGAATTAATTCGTTGTAAACCATCCCGAGACAACTAAGTATGGAACGGTATAGAAATGTTTTGAATGAATGAATGAATGAATGAATGAATGAATGAATGAATGAAACCTTTGCCTAAGACTTTGGAAAATCACTGCCAGGTAGGGGTAAACAGTAATTAATGAGATTGCGGTAGATGTCTTGTCGACCTCCAGATGTTTTGGCTTTGATTCCCATGGTCCCTCACCCCTTGACTATTCTAGTTAGGGTTGATGGGAGTGGTAGGCCAAGAGATCTAGAGGGCCTCAAGGTGCTCGTCACTCAAGTAGATGGATGACTACTCTGACCTAGGATCAGACAGCTTCCTTTGCCTCCTGCTTCCTTTACTTGGCACAAAGGCCATGGTGAAGGTTGTGGACCACCTTCCGTCTCTTTTCAGACCCTGTCCTCGGAGATAAGCACCTTCAGGATGCGCCCCCTCCCCTGCCACCCCTGGAGCGCCATTCTCCTGCACAGAACCCAGGGCCTCTGCCACCACCGGCGTCGGTGGCCTCCAAGCCCAAGCCTCTCTCCGGAGCGCGCATCAAAGTGCCCAACTACTCTCCGACTCGGCGGCCCATCAGTGGGGTTTCATCCCGCCCCCTGCCTTCCCCTGGTGAGTTCCTTCAAGCGGGCATCTCCCATGTGCTCGGCACATCGGCAGGGCCCAGGCCAGGGCCCCCGGCCCGCCCAGCTGCTGGGGTGAAAGAGGACCATGGGAAAGCAGCAAGTCTGGTGAGAAGTCGTATGAGGAGGCATGCAAGTGCAGGAGAACGGACTGTGGTGCTGGCGCAGGGCCCCACTGCAGTGCCTGTTGGCAGCTGGCCTCTAATGACGCGAACTGAGCCAGGGAAAGGGACCCCGCATGCCCAGCAGGGAGGCCACCGCGGCTTCTTCTGGTCATGGTGCACACAGGGTACGATTTGAGTAATCCTTGACCGTGAGTGCTTGTCACATCTGAACCCAGGTGTCACGGATGGTTGGAGGGGGAAATCCAAGGGCTATTGTAGGGTTGGGGGGCGTTATTCTCCTCCCCATCCTCACCAGTAAGCCAAGCTACTCGGGTTTGCGGGTGGCTGGGAACGTGAGGCCTTTGTTTCTGTCTAAGCTCTCATAGGATTGTATCCGAAATTGAACGCACGCAGCAGGCCTGAATAAATAATGAGTACAATTGTGAGGGTGGCTGGTGAGAAGAGAGTTCTCCGTGGTGATGTCTGTCTGTCGGTCCGTCTCTTTCCTGCAGGGCATTTGAACTCTCACGCTTGTCTCCCCATCCCCCTCCTTCCTGCAGGGAGCACGTCATCCATGTCCCATCACATCCTGACTGTGGGTGACCCAGACTTCCCTCCTCCGCGCCGCACGCCGCGTCTCAGCCCTCTGTCACCTAGCAGTGCTCCTCGCACCCACCGGGCGCCCCTGCCACCGCAAGCCACGGCTAACCGGACTAGTCCCCCCAGCACCACTCTCAGGGCAATGCCGCCTCTCCCAGACCACCCCCCGGCCGGGAGCGGCTTCAGGCATCCTTCTACCTCAGCCGGGACAGAGGGGCAGCAGCCCCTATCTACCTCACCCCCGCCTCCCTCACCTCCGCCAGTGCCGCCCGAGCTGGCATTTGAGCTCAACGTCTCGGACTTGGAATTCGACGACAGCCTCTTGGACGAGCCATTCCAGGAGGAGGAGGAGGAGGAAGAGGAGGAGGAGCTGGGGATGCCGCGGACGTGCCCCCCCTCGCCCAGCCTGGGCTTGCCCCAGTTGGATGGGCTAGGGGATGGAGAGAGTGAGGAAGAGGGAGAGCCGGGCCGCTACTTCCGTTTCCCGCGCACCGTGGTGATGCGGGAGCCACCGCTGCCCCCTTACCCGCTAGACCTTCCCATGCCTCACATTCACCAGCTGGACGGCATAGACGATGGCACAGACAGTGAGGCAGACGCGGCAGGCGGGCACCCTTCTGCCAAGGGCAAGCAGGCCGAGTCGAGGGGGGAGCGAGAGCTGGCAGGCCCCGCCCCCGCTCCAGAGGACCTGCCCTCCGACATCGTGGACTTTGTGCTAAAGAACATGGATGCGCCCGAGAACAAGGCCCCGCTGCCTCCTTCCTGCCTCAACCAGGTGCCCTTGCCCCCGGCACCCGCTACCTCTGCCAGTCTCAATGGCACGGAGTCTGCCCAGCCCAGCCCCGCTGCAGAGCTGGCCCCGGTTCTCGCTCTCAGCGCCGCCCAGCTGCCGGGCACCCCTGAAGTAAAGGTACTGGGCCCCGAGGGGCAGAAGCCTGGCTCCAGGATCATCCTTGTGAACAAGCTGGGGCAGGTGTGCCTGAAAGTGCAGGGCGAAGAAGGCGGGGCGAGCGCCGCAGACGTGGAGCAGGCATCCAGCTGCAAGGCCTTGCACAACTCGCCGCCCCCGCCGCCCCCGCCCGCGCCCGCCCCCAGCCTTGGCACCGTCATACTGCGGGCGCCGCTGGGCCTGGGCCCCGGCCCGTTGCCCACCTGGACCATCCGTGGCCCAGTGCTCAGCATGGTGCCCATGATGAATGTCGTGGGCGCCTCTCCTCAGACCGTGGGCAGCGGGCAGTTGGCGCTGGGCACCCCCGCACTGGTGACTCCCTCACTGGGGCTCCAGCAGACCTGCCTTCTCCAGCCCATGGCAGTGAATTCGGGGGTGCTCAGCCTCCCGGGCTTGGTGTCCTTGCCGGGGCCCCGCCCAGCTATCCGGGTCAAGAGAGTCTCCACCTTCGTTGGAAACATGCCTGCCAAGAAGGTGAAGCTGGACGAGGTTAACGAGGAAGACGAGCCGTTGCCCACAGTGACTCCCGACCACTTGGCCAATAATTGCATGTCAGGCGGTCCAGTGAGCTCTGGGTAAGTACAACTTGCGACCTTTCCCTTTCCTCTTGCGTCTCTGATGTAGGGTCATCGCACCCACATGGTTCTAAATAGAGTTCATTGTGGTTTAAGTATCCAGCTAATGGAGATTGGGACTCTTCACTGGATTATTGTGCAGCGCTGTTCAGACCAGCAAACCTGATGCGTGTGTGTTACTGGGCTTGGTGAGGGCCTGGATGGAAACCCCTTGTATACGTAGGCAAAAAAGCAAACCCTACAGTGGAAATTCTGGGGGTGGCATGTGGTACTGGGAGCCTAGATTTTCTAATGATAAGAGCAGTTCAACAATGCAACCGATGGCTTCAAGGTGTGGGGGGGTGCTCCTTGCTGGCTATTTTCAGGCTGAGTCTGGACAACTATCTGTTAGAGGTACCCAAGCTCTGCACCAACAGCAGGGAATGAACTAGATGGTTTGCACCAAGGATGGGACAGAAAGTGGCTCTCCAGGTGTTTGGCATCTCAGTTCCCAGAAGTCTCTTGCAGTACAGCCAATAGCTAAGAGTGCTGGAGTGGACATTTAAAATATCAGTAGATTTGCTTTCAGCCCTCTTAAGTTAATGTTGCCTAAAGGACGTGAGCTGGATGTGCTGGGCTTGCACATGTCAGGCCTACTTATGGCACAGAAGCAGCTTTGGATGGCTGGCCTTTGTCAGGAGAAGGACAGGGGAGAACAAGCTTGTCCGTGGTCCCCCCTCTCTCTACCACCTCTGTAAACTAGGAATGAGAGGTGCAGTGCCTTGGTGGATCTGCTCCTGCTTATAAGTTCAGTTCCAGAGGGTTGTCTTTGCGGGGGAGTGGGAGGTTCTTCCTGGTCCATAAGCATTTGTGCTACAGGCTCCCCACTGGTTAAGGCAGGGGTCCTCAAACTTTTCGAATAGGGGGCCAGTGGAAAGGCTGCGGTAACCGTCACGGGCCAGTGAGGCGGGGGTGCCTGGGGGCGCAGGCCGGTGAGGTGCCTTCGGGCACGCGGGGCGGTGGCTCACTCAGAGATCTCCCAGCGAGTCCAGAACCATCTCCGAGCGAGCGAGCCACCACCTCCCCACCCATGCAGCAAGCACGCGGGCGGTGAACGGCAGCGGAGGCTGGCTGGATGGCCATGGCGGGCTGGATCTGTCCCGCAGGCCGTAGTTTGAGGACCCATGGGCTAAGGTGATCGGGAATTTCAAGCGAGAGGCTGTCGGCACGGTGATTTCTTTTGCCTTCATTTCTCCTTGTCACCGAAGCCTGGTGAAGCCCTGGAAGCATGGAAAGCGTCTGGGTGCCTTGGTGGGTGGCACTCTGTCTTGACGAAAGCGGGGAGCTGTAGGGCTGATGACGTCCCAGCTTTTCTGGGTGTGATTGCATGCCCCTTGAGGATTCGGTGGAAGGCGCAGTGTTTTCCCGAATCCAGCTCTGCCGCTAGCACAGCCTTCCCCGAGCTGGTGCCTTTTAGAGGTGCCGGGCTGCCACCCTCTTCAACTCCAGCTGGCATGGGCATCACCTGGCAATGACGGCAGTGGCAGTCCTAACTCAGCTGGAGGGCAGCAGACTGGGGGAGCCACTCTGGATCAGCTGCTGCCGTGGTCTCTCAGGATGTCGCAGGATGCTGAGGCTGACTCCGCTGGGCAGCGTCTGGCTCGCGTCGGTGCTGGCTCAGTTCTTGCAAAGGCCGCTTCGTCCTCACGGGCTCTGGAGCCGTCCACAGCTGTGCCCCTTCACCAGAACGGCTGCCTGTTTGTCCTCGGACGCGCGTGTGTCTTAACTTAGCCGTTTTGCCATTCAGCATTGGAAGGGTGCGGATGAAGACTCCCACAGCGAAGGGTGTCCTAGACCTGGATGCACTCAAAGAGGAGGCCGGCGCTGTTGGCGAGGATGAGCTGTGAGTGTCGGGTTGGGGCTGGCCCAGAGCCCAGTCCTCCCTGCCGCAGGCGCTCACCCCTCCGTCTCGGTGCCTCTGCAGGTCTCCGATGGAGCAGGTCTCCCCCTCCTGGACAGCATTGCACTCCCGCCCTGAGACACCGGAGCTGAACCAGGAGCCGGTGGTAGAACCGGTCTGGCACAGATACGCAGGTACTGGGAATCTTTCTCTGTCCCACCTTCGTGTGGCAGATCAGGTGGTCAGCGTAAGCAGGGAGGCTGTGGACTGGCTCCGGGATAAAATGGCAGTACCTGCCCTATCAGGTGGGAAGGGACATGCCTGAGGCATTGAGGACCAGTACATTGTTGCGGCCACTGTGTTGGGCTGGGACCTGTGAGAACTGAGGTCACATCCTCAGTGAAACATGAAGCTTCTGGATGATCGCGGGCTCATCGTTCTCTTTCAGCCCAATCTTCTCCACAGGACTGTTGTAAAATGGGTGGGAAGAGGGAAAGAACTGTGCCCGGCCTCCAAGCTCTTTGGCTGAAGGTCAGGATGTCAACGAAATAGGATAAAAGTAAATAGTCTTGACAACTTGCAGAGTCTTCTGCACCTATAAAACTACCAAAATTCTTACTGTATCAGTTGACTTTGGCCATGCAACTGAAACCCTGGAAGATGAGCAGCTTACAGATACAATTCTCTTAAAATAAAAGGCACCCCTGTAAAATAGGCCCTCCCAATTCTTCCGGGGGCACCACAGACCATCTTAACACTGGTGAGGCGTATACACATGCATAGTCCTGTGCATTGTGGTCCACTGCACGTACCAGGGTTGTAAGTGAGGCCTGGCCCTGAGAAGTATCTCTCCCCTCCTCCCTCAGTTTAAGAGCCGTGGCTCGCAAGATTTTAATTTGGATGGGTGGAATAAGGGTTTTGTGCAAACTCTCTCTCATAAAAGGTCATGGAGCTTTCCCCTTTGCACTTCTTCTTCTGCCTCAGCATCGCTGCCTGCCCATATCTATAGTCCGATCCCACTCTTCCTGAGTGACGCTGTCCACGTTACTAGGCTTTTCCTGAAATTGGGCTTTTTCTGAAACCAGCAGGCCTTGCAAGATTGTTTTTGTCCCCAGGGGATCTCACCAGCTCGGATGAAGACAACCTGAACCAAGAGGACAAAGAGAACGAGATGCCTCGTAAAACACAGCCCCACCTGTGCTTTGAGATCACCAGCGAGGATGGCTTCAACGTGCAGGCGGACAGCATTGACGGTGAGGAAGGGACAAGCACCAGTGGCATTCCTTCACTTCCACTGGCTGCTGGCAGGAGTGGCAGCCTCCTTGGGTGCTGCGGGAATATTTTTTATGGCTTCCTTTATTTGGCTACCAGCTGAAATTGTGCTCCTCTAGACTTCCCCCTTGTGAGTCCTTCAGAAGATGGGGAATACACATTCCAGCACACCTGGCTGTTAGCTGTACTGGCTGGGCTTGATGGGGGCTGAAGTCCAGAGCATCTGGGGGGCATCAATCAGACTGGGGAAGACAGAGTTATGTCTTTCTTGGGGAGCCCTGGAAAGGTGTCTGCAGCGCAGCAGTGCAGTGGACCTTTGCCCCAGCGCACACTGAATAAGATTGGCTTGATTTTAATGTTTGGAGTTACCCTGCTCTGAAAGTCAGGCACCTTTCAGGCAGATCACCTGTGCCCTCTCTGCATCTAGGTGCCTGGAAAGCAGTGATTGAGAAGGTTCAGGAGGCCCGTACCAATGCCCGCCTCAAGCATCTGTCCTTCGCAGGTAGCAAAAGTTCTGGACTGTGGGGGGGGGGAGGTGGCGGGCTTGTGGTAGCCCCCAGGCCGGCCTCCGCTGCTTCTCCGTGGCAGGTTGGAGCGTGGTGCGGAGGGGAGCAGCTGGGAGCAGAAGGCTGTTCCAGCGGATCTCGGATTCCTTTCCCAGGCTTCGGGCTGGGAGTGGGAGTGCCCGCATGAACGTGGGGCAGCTGCGGTGGGTGCTGAATCGTAGGCCCCCCTTTCTCCGGCAGGCATGAATGGCGTGCGCATGCTGGGGATGCATCACGATGCAGTCATCTTCCTGGTGGAGCAGCTGTACGGTGCCAAGGCCTGCCACAAATACAAGTTTCGATACCACCAGCATGAAGGCGAGGAGGAGGAGCTGCCCCTCAACCCCCATGGCTGCGCCCGAGCTGAGGTCTACGTCAGGTGCGGGGAATGGCTCTGCCTGGTTTGCTTTCGGGCTCTTCAGAACAGCTTCAGGGTGGTGTGGTGAAGAAGGCACCATCTCTGGGTTGCACTATGGAAGTGTTCTCCCAGTCCAGTCTGAAGTGGCTTAGGATAACCATGTTGTGGAAAGGGGTCCTTTGTTAAGGAAACGGGACAGCAGGATCTGGCGTAGGTGGTAGATGGCACTGGAAAGAGGGACAGGTGGGAGAGCCACTCGTGTTCTAAAATGGGCGGTTCTCCCCTTTTTTCCAGGAAGTGCACCTTTGACATGTTCAACTTCCTGGCATCTCAGCATCGGGTGCTTCCTGAGGGAGGCCCCTATGATGAAGAGGAGGATGAAGTGCAGCTCAAATCCACCAGGTAAGCATGGCTTACTCTTGGCTTACTCTTTGTAAGATGGTTGCTCTGGCGTTGGAGTGAACCCCACATTGTCTTTCATGTCTTGGTCCCTTCACTCTTGCAGCCTGGGAAAATCTAGCACTGAGTGATTGTATGGTAACCGGATGAAACATGGGTGATGGAAGGTTTAAAAAGTGGAACACTTCCCTTGTGTCTTATGCAGAATCTCATGTCTGGGACCAAATTCTGCCCAGCTGAGGTACAGATCTGGTGCTTGGCATTTCCCTGGGTGGCCCTGTGCCCTTTCCCTTAGCTACCAATCATATGGTGGTTTGCCAGGTATTGTGCGGCATTTCCCAATTCTAAAAGATCGAGATGCCTTTCCTAAGACTCAGTTCCTAGAAGTAAGAGTGGTATTTTGTACTATGCTGGAATTTTGGTTCTGCCCTTTTCTGCCTTTCCACCAACGGAATGCAGCCCTTAAGTGCTTCTCCAAAATACATTTTGATCCTTGGGCTGAGAGAAGTTCAGCACCCAAAGTCTTCGGTGTGTCAGATTCTCACTGTGTGTGCATCCCCAATAATAAATCTTGTTTCACATCGGTACAGTGGTTCTGCTGGAGTTAGGACTAAGGGAAAAGGGGATTGCAAAGGGATCCATTTTTTACCGAGCATTCAAAGAAAGGAGTTCCTATTTCCTTGCCAAGATCTTGTTTCTGTATTATTAAAAAACACTGCTTTCCTTGTTTCATGAAAAAGCATTGCCCCTCTTAACTAGGACTTCCATAAATCAAGATGCGCTGCCTTCACATCTTTGGGCATGGAAATAAAATTTTGCCTATCATGTCTTTGGCTGCCAAGGAATCCTGCTGAACCCAGGCATTCTGTGTGTTGGAGAGCCACCCACACAGGCAGCTAATAGTCCAAAATTGCATTGGCCGAGGGAAGATCAAAGACCATTCCTGCCACCGACCAAATATACTGGAATTCTTCCCTCAGAAGGACATACTGCTCTGTTTCTGGTGCTCTGCTCTTTCTCCACCTTATTACTTTTAATGCTGTCAAGCTGCATCCTAAAAATGGTATGGTTTTTCCCCTTGATTCTTGCTGGGAATATGTCCCAGAATTTCTCTTGGGCTTGTGTTAACGGTCAAGTAGCCAGTCCTAAGCCTAGCTCTGTGCCAACTGTTTCTCAGTCTGGCCTGGTCCGTTTTTCTCCCGTAGGCGAGCCACCAGCTTGGAGCTACCCATGGCCATGAGGTTTCGGCATCTGAAAAAAACTTCCAAGGAAGCTGTGGGCGTCTACAGGTAATGGGGTCCAGAGAGGTCTTGTGTTGTCGTTGAACCTCAACCCAGGGCTCCCTAAAGAGGCATTTACCCCGCACAGCCTTTCTCCATACCTGCCTCTAGAGTAGATCTGCAAAACCAGGAATGCAAAGTTCTTTCTTATAACTCTGGTATGTATCTTTTTCCCCTCCATCCCAGGTCAGCTATCCATGGTCGGGGGCTGTTCTGCAAGCGTAATATTGATGCAGGCGAGATGGTGATTGAATACTCAGGCATTGTCATCCGTTCTGTGCTTACAGACAAGCGTGAAAAGTACTATGATAGCAAGGTACTGATCATCAAGGAAGGGGGCGGGGACTCAGCCTGTTGTGGGAGGTGGGCAAAGCAGGTGTAGATGAGGCCCCAAATCCTTGTACGCTTAGCTCTCGTTTACTGGTCGCATTTGTTTCACTCTTGATGTATTCCTTATATTTTATAGTTGCCCAATAATCAAGGTTCTCTGGGTAGCATACAAACTGAAAACATAATGTCAAAATTTAAAACAGAAACAAATACCCTAAAACAAGTCATATAAAAACTGCAGCAGAACAGGATGGAACCAACATTGAAAAACCAGCAACAGAAGTGAATCGTTCCGGAGAGGTAAAAGCAGCCAAAATGCTTTCCTGAAAGGCCGGGGCATTTTGAACCTTCCCTTCTGCTCTTGCAGGGCATCGGATGCTACATGTTCCGCATTGACGACTTCGACGTGGTGGATGCCACCATGCATGGCAACGCTGCCCGCTTCATCAATCACTCCTGCGAGCCCAACTGCTACTCGCGCGTCATCCACGTGGAGGGCCAGAAGCATATTGTCATCTTCGCCCTGCGGCGGATCTTCCGCGGCGAGGAGCTCACGTACGACTACAAATTTCCCATCGAAGACGCCGGCAGCAAGCTGCCGTGCAACTGTGGGGCCAAGCGCTGCCGCCGCTTCCTCAACTAGAGATGTCCCCCAGCCCCTCCTTCCTCAGACCCTCCCCCCAGCCCAGCCCAGCCCTGGTATCATGCCGAGGGGCCTGCCGAGGGGCGCAGACAGAGCTCAGCCTCGCCATGCCTTTCCACGTGGGCCGTTGCGGGACTGACCCATTTCCAGGAAGCGTGGTTGAAGCCCACTTTGTGTAGGGAGTGGGGGAAGCTCTTGGCAGTGGCCCCGTCATTTCTGGGTCTGTGGCTTGAAATTATGACACGCAGAGATATGGGACAAGTGTGGCGAGGATGGCTCCCCGAACCCCTAATTTGTGCCCATTTGCTTTGCAGTCCTGATTTTCCCTCTCCCCTGCTGGGGTGAGAACAGCATTTTCTTTAATTTTGTACTTTTAAATTTTGTGTTCTCCCCCACTCCCCATTTAGAATCTCTTTAAATGAAAACAAAAAAACAGCAAACCCAGGAGGATGTAAATATTTGTACAAATTTCTAAACCTGTTTATTTTCTATGCACTTTTTTATTTAAGATGCTCAGTCAACTCAGCGGTAAAGGGTTGGATTCTTGTTGGTATAATTTTAAATAAAACACAATTTTGACACGAGGCTGTCATAGGGCTTCCATGCAATACCTTCAGAATGAAGGAGAAAATATTTTATAAGCGTTTGTGTGCAAGTGTGCACGTGTGTTAGCCCCCTCATGTCAATTTTTCTGGTTTTACATGCTGGACATGCCTTTTCAAGGTGCATTTTTATTGGTTGCAGCTCTTCCCTTCACTTTCCAGCCCTTCTGGCTGTAAGCAGAACATTTAAAAGGAGTTGCTGACTCAGTTTATTCTCAGACCAAAATCCCACTATTAAGATGAGCATTAACCACTTCCTTGAACAGCTGCACATACCACCTTTCTGATCTTGAGTATGCAGAGGGGCTAACCTAATATTATGGAATTGTTACATAAATTCACATTTTTAGGAATGTAGAAAGATGCCTTATATACCATGTTAGACTGTTTGCCTAGTATTCTCTCCCTTGCCTTGCAGTGGCTTTTGAAGGTTTCCAGCAGAGTTCCTTCCGACAAGGGCCATTATTATATTCTCTACCTTAAAAATACAGTGTTAAATAGATCACCTGCCACCATCTGTCTGGGGTGATGCCTGAGCCTTTCAGCAGGCAAAGCATCTATTCTACCATTGAGCAACGGTCCCTCCCAGTTCATGCACACTGTGGCATGATTTGCTCCCTGCCCGAACCCTCAGTTCTTCTCATTTGTAGGCTGTCTGGAACAAGCAAGCATGTTGGTGCATGACTGGAGTGGCTAAACAAAATACGAGCTTTTTATCCATGGTTTGTTTAGCATGATGCAGGAACCAGAAACTGGTTTGTCTCTCCCTTGAGTGACAAAAATGGTTCTTACTCAAGGACAAATCAGAAGATACGTGAGAATTTTAGTTACTCCCACTTGCAGTTCATTCACAATTACTTTTAATTGTGGGATAGTGCGATGTGTGAACTAGATCAATAAGTGATTCTATCAAAACAGGACAAAGAATGTTACTAGGCACTGAAAATTTTGCCCTTTGGGCATGTGTACAAAATTCCAACTGAATGCTAAGTTGCAAGGATGACCCTAACAATAAAAAGAACATTACATTCTAATTGTTGTAATGCTCAGATCACACCCAAGGAAATTCGGTGTCCATTTTACGCTTTGCTGAAATGTCAGTAAAGTTATGGAATAGATAAGCAGTCACTGCAAGCACATAATGACTAAGATGGTTTCCACTGTTTGTGGGAGAGAAACGTACCCTCTCTTCTACTGTGAGGGTAAAAGAATATCTTGATTGTCTGAACATTAACAATCCTTTATTAGACTGTCATGGAATTAATTGACTTGGAAGAGAACTCAGAGATCATCTAGTCCAACTCATTTGGAAGAGGTATCACTTTCAAATCACATGAAGTACTAGTTCCCCTGTCATCAGCACTAGTCAGACCCCATCTAAAGTTCTGTGTCCAGTTCTGGGCACCAGAGTTTAAGAAAGATGCAGAAAGGCTGGAAAGGATTCAGAGGAAGGCTGCAAAGATGATCTACAGTCTGGGGAAAAAAGCTGTATGAGGAGAGATTGAGAGAACTGGGCACATTCAGCTGACGGGAGATAGGATAACACTGTGCAAGTACTTGAAAGGCTATCACAAAGGAGGACAGGATCTCTTCTGGATCATCCCAGAATGCAGGACATGGAACAATGGACTGAATGGACAGCAAGCCATATTCCAGCTAGAAACCAGGAAAACAAGAACCTATTACCTAAGGATGTTGTGGGCTCTCCCACACAAGAGGCATCCAAGAAGCAACTGGACATTAAACTGAGTGGGATTGTGTAATAATCGGTGCCCTGTAACAGCAGGGCGTTGGACCCGATGGCCTCCTTGGCTCCTTCCAATTCTACTGTTCTATGATTTTGTGAAGCCCATGTAGGCCCTGCAGTGCAGGGATGCAGCTACTACCCCAACAGAAGGACATCTGCTTCAATAGATCCAGTGAAGGAAGCGCCGCCTTGATGCACCTTCGTAGTGTATGAACAGTTGCTGCTTTGAATGGCCTATTTTTATGAACTTTAAACTTAAAGCAGCACACAAGTTAGGACATAAGTTGTCAGATATCCAATCTGGGAGTGTCTGTGTCAGGTTTGACGCATAGATCAGGAAATACCCCTTGTCATAAGGAACAAGTAGCAAGTAGAAGGGAAATGGCTCTACGTATCTGAGGCTTATTCCCCTGCCATATCTGAAAATAGGATACTGGGCTGAAAATAAAAGGCAGTGTAAAATAAAGTCAAAATTTATGAAAGACTATAGGATTTGGCACATGCTCAGGTTTGCTCTCATCCTGATTGCATCTTTGGTGGTTTTGCTGGTTTCAGTTATGCTGGAAAAAATCTAGAAAATTTCTCAGGTTCATCTCTCTGAAGTCTGTGCCTAAACATGGCATAGTGAGAAGTAATTTTGGTTCAAAACGGGTTTTTCCCCCCTCAAAATCTGTTGATTTCATCCTTCACAAACGGAACTCTGCATAGAACTGTTTGATGCTGCTCCGCTGCATGAGTCGGGGCGCCCAAGATCTTAAAGAACTACAACTCCCGTCATGCCTCTCTTTCGCCTTCGTGATCTTCAAAGCGGGAGGCGAAGATACCAGTATGCCCTGCGGTTGAACGCTACTTTAAACCTAGACTGTGGAATGATTTCGAGGGCTATGCAGTCAGAAGTTCTGACTACCCATAGTAAACAATTGAGAAATTCAGGTTTATTTTGGTTTTTTTTTTTCCCTTTTAGCGTCGTTATAATTTAGCAGCCCGTTCCTTGTTTTGTTCCTTGGAGCAAAAGATAGCAGCAAAGTCAGGCATTCTTTCTATCTGAGGTCTTATTTATAAATTTTAATTGCTAAGCGCTTCGAGCTGCACAGCATCTGCGGGCGTGTCAACGAAAATAGGGTCTTTGGCATGCAACTGACCACAGGATTTGGGCTAGGAGGAGCTGCACGGAAGTAACTGGAAGAGCTCGCTGTAAACCGAGGGAGGAAATCTGTTTTCCCTGGGCAGGTCTGTCCTGGGCTGGTAATTCAAAAAAACCTACAATGTTAACATTGAACTACATCGAAGGGTTTTCGTGCAAGCTCCAGGCACACTCCGGTCTGCAGAACTGGAATGCTGTACTGCAGAGATACCGACACATTTTAAAAAGTCATTAAAATGATTTCTGACACGAGACAAAAACCGAGAGCATGCAGCGCGGTGAAGGAAAGTACAGGCGCTGCTGGCCAACTGCAGCAAAGTCTGTCATTATTTTTTCCGACTGCCTTATATTCCACTGGCGTGCAGCGAGGGGCGAAACAGCCTCACGAGGTCCCGTGTTCATCTCTAGTTGCCCGAGGCCGGTACTTTTGCCATTGCAGTCCAAGCTTAACGCCATCGGTTTCACCCTCGCACCCCCAGCCCGCCCACACTCTTCTTCCACCGCGCCTGGGATCCCTTTAGCCTTCTGTGCCGCTGAACTCCGCTTGAGTTCGGCGGGGACGATGCAGGAATAGCGCCTGCTGCGTTCTCCATCAGAAATCACGAGGACTTCAGCCTTGTGGCCGAGCCGTCCCCACTCCAATTTTCCTGCAGTTCAACTTGACCTGAACGCGCTATGCTTCCAAAAGAGGAAGCGGACTGCGCCCAAATAAACGGCTTCGGCCTTTCGCAGCTTTTCCTGCGGCCACGCCGACAGATTGGTACCGCCGCTCTACCCTTTTCCTAGCTCTAGTCGTCGGGCGGTTCCCAGCCGCCACGGAAAATTGGGAGACTACAACTCCCAGAAGCCCTTGTTTTGCCGGGGGAGGGGGAGTCCGATCGAGGAAGTAGCGCCTCGGAGGGGCGAGCGCTTGCTGGGTAGCGTCGGCCGTCCCGCCGCCGGCAAGTGCGGGGCGCGGCGAGGCGCGGCGCGGCGCGGCGGCGGCGGCCTTCGGGGCTGGGCGGGCGCGACCCGGAGCTCGCTCGCTCGCGTGGCGCGTTCGCACGGACTCGGGTTCTCCTGCGCGCCGGCGGTGACCGGGAGGCCCTCCCTTCCTCCTTCCCCGGCCTGGGGTAGGCAGCGGCGAGCGCCATGAACCTGGAGCGGGTCTCCAACGAGGAGAAGCTCAACCTCTGTCGGAAGTACTACCTGGGTGAGTGCGGGCGTCGCCGGCGGTTCTCCCGGGGGAGGCGGGCCGGGCCGGGCCGGGCCGGGCCGGGGCAAGGGGCGCTCGCCTGCCCGCCCCGCAGGCGGCTCGGCCGGTTGCCCTGCCGGCGCCGGTCTCGCTCAGGCCAGGCCAGGCCAGGCTAGGGGAGGTGGGCTCCCGGGCGGCCGGGGAGCGGGGCCTTCGCGTGGGCGTCGCACCGCCACCCAGCTCAGAGCCGGTGACCGTCCGAGGATGTGCGCTGCGCTGGGAAGCAACCTGGTGTAATTCTGGTGCCGAAAAGGCCTTACCTGTGGTAAGGACGCTTCTGCCTCTGTTTCTTTTGTGCAGTGCTGAAGAGAATGGTTGTATTTTTTATCATTAGACTGGCCTGAATGCAGCTGGACCAGCTCCATGGCTGTGCGGGGAGTTGAATTTGGGTCTCTGTGACCCTATCTTAAAGTTCAAATCTAGGGGTGGGGAACCTCTGGGCTTCCACATGTTTAGTGGGTTACAGCTCCCATCATCCTTCAGCACTGGCTATGCTGGCATTGATGGGAGTTGGAATTCAGCAACATATGGAGGGCCATACCTTCCTGACGCCCTGTTGCAATCATTATGCAAATATCCAGATCTCTAAGAAAGTAGTAAAACAGATGGGTTGAAATTAGCATCAGTTTGGTTTTCTGGCACTGCTTTTCCCAAATGTACTGCTTAGGAACTTGATTCTGTTTAGGAGGTATGTGAATAGAGAAATGCATAGAATTTATGGATTTCCACAGTAGTGAGAACTGTGAGTGAGACAGTCAGACCGAGAATAAATTACTATTTTTGGTGCTGCTGGAAACATAGTTCTATGTAGTTTCTTAATATATTTTTTTCTTAGAAAACGCATCAGATAAGTGTTCTCTTGGGTGCTTGCTTTTTCACTATTTCACACCATATTAACAGAAAGCTTGGGACATCCTTAGCAGGAAAAATGCTGATGGCCCATTGAGTAATCTCGGTTTCCCATCCTTCCAGGTGGCTTTGCTCTGCTTCCTTTCCTCTGGCTGGTGAATGTGTTCTGGTTTTTTCGAGAGGCCTTTTTCGTGCCAGCATATACTGAACAGCTACAGATCAAGCGCTGTGAGTAATTTATTGGGGTGGGGGATGGGAAATGAGAGAAGGAACACCTAGCAAATAATACGCTGTTCGCTAGAGAAGGGCGTGGGTCTCTGTCTTGGGCAAAGTCTGTGCAGCTCAGCTCCCAAAGGGGGGGAGAGCCTTGCACTGCTGGGAGTGAATTAAGCTCTTGAGGTTTACTCTCCTTCCTTTCAACCTTTTCTCTTCCCAGATGTCCAGCGTTCAGCCGTGGGTCTTTTCTTCTGGGTGGTTGCGCTCACCACGTGGATCAGCATCTTCCAGGCACGCCGGGCCCAGTGGGGCGAGATTGGCGACTACCTCTCCTTCACCATCCCCCTGGGCATCCCTTGATGAACCTCTCTTGCCTATGATGATCCAGCACGAAGCTTTAACTTCTTTCCTGGCGGACTCCCTGAGCAGCCTGTGGGCTGTTTTGCTGATCTCTCCTTTTATGGAACCAGGGAGGGATTGTGCCATGGTGAACTGTCCTGGGGGCTGCTGCTCCCCTATGTTCCTCCAGAATCCTCCATTCGCTCTGCCTTGAATGCAGCCTCTTCTGAAGGCAATCAATAAACTTGGGCTTCTCTGCTCCTGGTGTGCCTGTCGTGTGATGGTATTAGGAGAAAGTGGAATGGGGAGAAGATGGTTCTGCTCAGTGTCCCCCTCCCATGTGTGCGGGGTTTGCACCAAGTGTGTGGCTTAGCACTGGTTCCAAGGGACCAAACCAGGGTCAAAATGCCACGCAGAAAACTCACTGAAATCTGCATGCATAGCTTGCTCAAACTCTCTGCCCAATGATGCTGTACAGCAAGACAGATTCAGCACCTCCTCTGGCCCTCCTGGTGTTCTACACTAGGTTTTCGGGTTCCTTGGTGGCCATGTGTCCTGTCCCCTTTTCCCTGACTGCTGATTGCTAGCTGATATTTTATACTGATAATTTATAGTGGCTTTGCAACCACTCACCTCTGAAATGCAGCCCCTGAGAGCATCCCCAAAATTGAATTCGGTCCTTTAGCTGGAAGAGGCTAGCTAAAGGTTGCTGTAAAGGATTTTTATTTTAAAAAAATAATTTTATTCAACTCTAAAAAAAATAGGCAAAAATTTGAAGAAAAATAGATAGGAAGTACAAGACAGATGTATAGTAAAGAAGAAGAGATTATATAACCAAGTGTTTTTATGGGACTTTGGGGTTCTGCTGGAGCAACAGGCTAAAGCAGCTAGTCCTCCGACCTTTAATCTGGACAAACCCATTTTTTATGGGGCACCCTTTGTGGTACTAACAGTTTTCCACTAGGAGGCAGTCTACTTTGCATCTGTGTAAAACAGATGGGTGCTGTTTTAAAAGAGAAAGTTACGTCTGCTTTCGCTGATCTGCCTCGTGACAGAACCTGTACTGGGTGTACTGTATTCCTGCCCCAACTCAGTCAAATCTCGCTTGGCACAACCTTGCATGACATCATGTCCCTTGGCAAGCCGACCCCGTCATCCATACCGAAGAGTGGTGGAGGTGCTCTGGTAGACATGTCAGTGCATAAATGTTGCTGTTGATCTTTCCTCTTCGTGTGCATTCATATATTTAAGAATGGAGCCAGAAAATGGCCAGGAGAGAGATTTCCCCTGCCCCTAGCGGTAGCAACTAGCACGGCACAGTATACAGTTTTGGCAACCAGGTAATCCGAGACATTTGGTGAGGAAGCTCCTTCCTTGGTCCCGTTAACCAGTGCTGAACATCTCTGAAGGGGACCAAGTTGCCAACTCCTGCTTTAGCCTTTGAGACACATTTTTGGCACAGTAGGTCAAGCTTTAAAGTGGCATTAGGCTGTTTGGGTTTGCAGAAACAGTTCTCAAGCCATGCCAAATGTTTTTGAAGTGTGTCACCTGCCTGGGCAGCATCTGCCTTAGCATGCCCCAGAATTCTCTGCAAAGCCCAGGAGATTCTCAGTACCAAAGGTAACATTGAATGGGTTCCCTTAAAGTCAAAATTGCAAGCATCTGTTCTCCATCCAGCAGTTTCTCACTCTTCTTGTGTAAACTTCCACTTACCTCTCCCCACCTGCTCTTAGCCCTTCTGCTGCCTTATTTGGTTCAATGGCTGTAATACCGGGCTGTCTTCAGCAAGTCCATTGTAGAGAAAAATCCTTATTCCTGTTAATGGGGCTTGAGTACAATAGTAGAGTAAACATACGATGGTAGTAAATATACAATAGTAGAGTTGGAAGGGTCCAAGAAGGCCACCGGATTCAACCCCCTGCTGTTGTAGGACACCAATTTGCCCCATCCCACTCAGATGGCTGTCCAGTTCCTTTTTGAATATCTCTAGTATGGGAGAACCCACCACCTCTCCAGGCAGCTGTTTCCACTGTTGTACTTCTCTGACAGTGAGGAAATTGTTTGTGATATTTATTTATTTATTTATTTAGGGAACTTCTATGCCGCCCCATTTGCCGAAGCCTCAGGGCGGCTCACAAACATAAATAACATCCTATAAAACAATATAATTTAACAGTATAAATTAAGTCGCCCTGGCCAAAGAATAAAATAAATAAAAAATATTAACAATTAAAATAACGTTTGAATGAAAAGGTCTTCGCCTGGCGCCGAAAAATAATGACGGCGCCAAGCAGACCTCTCTGGGGAGCGCATTCCATAGATTGGGCACCACCGCAGAGAAAGCCCTCCTCCGGGTACTTACACTCCTAATATCCTTCATGGAGGGTTCCGGGAGAAGGGCCTCTCCTGCTGATCTCAAGGGGCGGGCGGGCATGTATGGACATAAGCGCTCCTTCAGGTAACCAGGACCCAAGCCGTTAAGGGCTTTATAGGTCATCACCAACACTTTGAATTGGGCCCGGACTTCAATGGGAAGCCAGTGAAGCTGACGGAGGACTGGAGTCATGTGAACATAACGCCCAGTCCCCATCAGCAGCCTGGCAGCTCTATTTTGAACCAATTGACATATCTGGACCATCTTCAAGGGCAGCCCCACGTAGAGCGCGTTACAGAAGTCAAGTCAGGAAGTCACCAACGCGTGTGTCACTGTCGCCAGGCAGTCGTTCTCCAGGTAGGGGCGCAGCTGATGGATCAGCCAAAGCTGAAAGAAAGCGCTCCTCGCCAACGCTGTCACCTGAGCTTCCAGTGAAAGCTCTGGGTCGAGGAGCACTCCCAAGCTACGGACCTTGTCCCTAAGAGGGAGTGCAGCCCCATTCAGGACTAGGTTCAATTCACCTTCCCCGAAGCCCGATCCGCTAACCAACAGGACCTCCGTCTTGTCTGGATTGAGCTTCAGTTTATTGGCCCTCATCCAGCCCATTACCTCAGTCAGGCACCGGTTCAGCACAGCCACTGCCTCACCTGGATTGGTGGAGAACGAGAGGTAGAGCTGGGTATCATCAGCGTACTGATGATTCCGCAGCCTACACCTCCTGATGACCTCTCCCAGCAGTTTCATGTAGACATTATACAGCAAAGGGGATAAAATGGATCCCTGCAGTACTCCATGGCATAGCTGCCATGGCGCAGAGCCATAGTCCCCCAGCACCACCTTCTGGAATCGGCCATTGAGATAGGAGCGGAACCACTGCAAAGCAGTGCCTCCGACCCCCAATCCCGCTAGCCTATCCAGAAGGATACCATGGTCGATGGTATCGAAAGCCACTGAGAGGTCCAGAAGAACCAACAGAGACGCACTCCCCCTGTCCTTCTCCCTACACAGGTCATCGTACAGGGCTACCAAGGCAGGTTCAGTACCATACCCGGGTCTGAAGCTGGACTGAAATGGGTCCAGATAATCAGTTTCATCTAAGAGTGCTTGGAGTTGTCCCGCCACCACCCGCTCCAACACCTTGCCCAGAAACGGGATGTTGGCCACTGGTCTATAATTAGTGGCCATCTCTGGATCCAGTGACACTTTTTTCAGGACCGGTCGGACTACCACCTCCTTTAAAGGGGCAGGTACCCAACCCTCTCTCAGAGAAGTGTTAACCACTTCCAAGATCCAGGTCCCAATCCCGTGCTTGGTGTTGTTTATTAACCAAGATGGGCAAGGTCCAATAGGCAAGTGGTGGGACGTACTTGTCCAAGCACCTTGTCCACATCATCAGGCTGCAATAACTGAAATTCATCCATTAATTTTGGACCAGACGGCGACATTGGTATCTCCCCAGAAGCCTCTGAATCACTAGTAGAGTCACGCTCGTGATGAATCTGAGCGATTTTCTCCCTGAAATGCTTGGCAAAGTCTTCACCGCGGGCCTTCAAGGGTGGAACGAGATCTTTCTTAGGGCCAGGATGGACCAGCCCTTGTCTAGCCTGAATTTGGTTTGTCGCAACTTGAGCTGATATACTCCAGTTGTATAGAGCATAATGTATCTCTGAGCAGTTTCCATACAGAAATTAAGCCCCTGCTGAAAGCAATAAGCAGTTAGAACAACAGCGAAACTAAATGAAAGAAGCAGGACACTGGAGCAGGGTCATGGTGCCCAGTTACAAGCCAGAGGAAGCTTGTGTAAGCTATGTGCCTTTCAGACATACCCTCTTTCTCACCTGCTAACACACGGGGAGGGTGTCCCAGAAGGCGGGGCGGGCGCTACTCCCAAGGGCTTCTTCTGAATTGTTATGCAACAACCAGTACAACACTTGGCAAAGCCCTGAGGAGCACAAGGTCAAGAATCTCAGCCTGAGAGTGGAATTCAATTTCAAAGAAGTGCTTGATGGCTGGGCGACCGCAGTGGGTGGGAGCGAAGACAAGGGCTGGAGCTAATCCAAGGCATCCCAACCCATTTTAGCTGAGATGCCTTATTGCCAGGAACTGGCCCCAAAGGGCATTTCAACCCTCTGGAACAGGAAAAACAGCAAAAAAGCCAGGAAAGCAGATTTGGGTGGAAGAAGGTGGGGACACTTCTGGGGAACTCTGCGGGGGTTGGATTTAGACCTGGAGCTGAGCTCTCCTCCAGTACAGGGAAAGGTGGTGTGCCGTGTAATTCTGAGTAATTTAAAGCTTTGTATGTCAGTAACAAAACCTGGAATATAGTTTGGTAGCTGACAGGCAGCCCATTTTCAAGTTGTACTTAATTCAGTGAAGTAATATGCATGTTGATTTGGTTCTGAGATGTTCAAGAATGTCGTGGAGCCTGCACAGAATCCTCGTGCCACCCACTTCCTCCTCCCATGGAACATAATTCAGCTGCCTCCGGCCGCTCCTCCCAGAGTCCCCCTTTCCATTTTGTGGTCTTAGACGAACACTCGGCAGGGCTGCTTTTGCAGCGCTCGTCCAATGCGATGGAAACATTAAACTTAACAAAGTCTTCCTGGCAGGGCTAGGAGGAGTTATGGTCTGTGTGCTGAGCTGCTGTTTAAAAGGCCAGGAAAAGGAGTGGGGGAAGCTGGGAGAGTGTCTTTTGTAGCTCAGTCTTTTATAACTCTGACTGATGAGGACTTGAGATGAGAACGTGATAAAAAGACTGGGCCAGCAATGAGTCTAAGGCTCCTCTGAGCCACTTGTCTTGGCCTGCAGCCTCCACACGTCAATCTGGGAAGCTTGTTACAGCCAAATCTGTTCTCAGCCTTTGGTGGTAGCTCAGAGTGGGGTGGGGAAAGCTTTTGTTTCGAGAGCAGCAGTTCCGTGCTTTTTCCTTTCCCTCCTGCGCACTCTGTGCGGGGAAGGCCGCATCAGCTGAGGGGCACTGATGTCAGTCAGCGAGCAATCAAGAGGGCTGGAGTGTATTCACCAGAATGTAGCCTATAGTAAAAGGTGGCTGCTGTCGACAGCAACGAGCTGATCTGGTATTTTCCAGTGTGAAAGGGGGACCTGCTAGCCTCCTTCCTGGCCGTGAGCCTTTTTAATAGTGCTGCAACTCACTACTGAGGCGGGTACATGGAGGAACCTAAGAAACTGTTGCACAGTTGTTCTGTCTAGTCTGGTCCGTGAAGAGTAAGGATGGTGCCTTCCAAGATTTCAGAGAGGAGCCGTTACCAAGGCTCCCTCAAGATGCTCTGCAGAGTAGATGTTCTGCAACTGAATAAATGCTGCTTCCTTGTGGCTTTGATCTTCCTGCCTCCCTGCCTAGCCATATTTCTAGATCAAGGGCTTTGGGCTTCTTCAGTTCAAGGACCAAATGAGAGACTGGGTGGGGGCTGCATTCGGTTTCCCAGCCTGAGGTTCAGTGCTGCGCTTCTAGGTGAAAGCAAATTCTAGCACTGATACAGAAACTCTGATGGACACGGCTGTGCGTTGCAGGCAGCTGTGTGAAGGTGTTCTCATCTGTTCAGCTTTTGTCTGTGAAGTGTTGTCAGCTGGGACAAAGAGGTAGGAGGCACCAGAGCTGAACAAGTCAGGCTACGGGGACAAAAGGTGTTTTGCAGTGACAGCTGTCAAAAAACCATTGTCTGTCAAAACCATCCCAAGCTGTGCTGTTTGATATAAATAAAATATTTCCAAAATGAATGCGGTATGATAAAACCAATATCCACAAACAATCTAATGCATATTCAGTTACCATTTCAGCTACGCGGGAAGCCTGAGCGGTTGTACAGATTCAAATGCCTACGTAAAATAGATTCCCAACTTGGAGGCAAAAACTCCCATATGAGGTGGCAGGCAGTCCTGAGGGAGGGCATTCTGAAGCTGGGGTGCCACCCCAGAGAAGGCCTTTTCCTTTGGCGTTCACAGTGCATTTCCATTGCAAAAGGCACTTGGACAGGCCTCCTGCTGCATTTTGGTTATTATCGCATCTCTCTCTCGCCTTCTTTCCGCAGCCAAAGAATCCAAGGTGGCTTCCACGGTCCTCCTTTCCATTTCATCCTCAAGACCACCTCCAGAGTTAGGTTAGGCTGACATGCAGCCACTGCCCAAGTGAAGACAAGGGTAACTCAGGTCTCCTGCATCCCATCCAACACCGACTGCTACATCATACACTCTCATGGAGGAAGGAACTCCTTCAAGTATTTGGCACGACAAGCCAACTGACATATTTCCTTTTGAAGTATCAGCTCTTGTCACTGCTGTGCCATTTCTTTTTTTACTTTACTCAACCTGTTCCACCATCTCTAGTCTTGCTGACATAAAGACGCCAACCACAGGTGTGGTTACCAGGTGCCCACGGATGCTCTGTATCTCCTCCCTATCTCCATCCATAAAAAAGTTGCTGAAAGTGGAAAAAGCCACCCACGGTGGGCAAAAACTCACGGAAGCATCTTGTCTGGCCTGAAACAGAATTGCAGCCTCTCCAGTTTTCTCTGGAGTGCTTTTCCTCTTAATTTTCCAGTCCTGCCCTCCAGCTTATTGGCAGCCTTGCCTTGGTGCCTAAGACTGTGGGTACACTAACACAGTTTACAATCTGGGTTACTTAGCACTTCTGAGGCTCCAGTTGCTAATGTGGATGGAAATTGGCATGCCCCGTAAAAAGCATGGTCAGAGTCAACACTCCGAGGCACACACTTCTTTTTTTTGTGAATAAGTTTTATTCTTAATATACCTAACAAAAAGAAACTAAGAAGCATCAATCATCAAAAACATCAGACCTACTGGGTCAACCTCCCACATTTTTCTTTTTATGTTAAACTATAAACATATTTAAGTCTATGCGTAGTCCCGTTTCTCTAGCCAATGATAAAAAGAGTCCCAAGTTTGATAGAAGTCTGTATCTTCTTTCTTCCTCAGTGACAAAGTCAGTCTATCCATTTCCGCACAGTCCAAGATCTTTTTTAGAATCAGTTCATCGGAAGGTGGTTCTTCACTCTTCCAGTGTTGGACAAATGCAATCCTCGCCGCAGTAGTTACCTGTAGAGTCAGATACATTGCTTGTTTACTAAGATCATCAGGTACAATGCCTAATAAGAAAACTTCAGGTTTAAATGTTAAAGGATTTTGTAACATTTCCTCAAGCCATTTGTGTATTTTAATCCAATACTTTTTTGCTTTATCGCAAGTCCACCACATATGATAAAAAGTACCCGATTTGTATTTACATTTCCAACATCTATTTGACATATTTGAAAACATCTTAGCTAAACTATTTGGCAACAAATACCATCTATAAAACATTTTATACAGATGTTCTTTATATGAAGTTGCTAATGTTACTTTAATATTTCTTTCCCGCAGTTCTTGCCATTTCTCTAACTCGGTATTATATCCAAAATTTTGTGCCCATGTTATCATAATTTCCTTAACCTGTTCATCTTCATTCTCCTCTCCAGTAGGAAATTGTACAATCTTTTAATTATTTTCTCATCAGATGTAAGAATCACATGATCAAATGCTGTTGACGCCTTAGGGAAGCCCCACGTTCTGTGATCTTTGGCATGTCTAGATCGCAATTGAACCTTGTGGAGGCACACAGTTGTGTGTGAGACAGGCTGCTTACAGTAGACGGAGAGCAGATGGTGGAGAAGAACACGAGCCAGTAATCTCTGCTCAGCCTTGCTCTGCCTTACGTATGTTTATGTATGTGGGTGGCTGCTGCCTTGTGTATGTTTAGAGATAACCTGGACTTGCCTGCAGGGTTGTCCTTAAGATTACTGAAACATCTAATAATTCAACATTCACCCTATTAAGGCAGGGCAGGCAGGTACCTTGGACTACCTCGGACTTCTCTACTTCCTTAGCACTAGCCATGTTCCAGCCCCAAATGTTTAGAGGTTGCCTGTTAGATTGAGCAGTTTCTGGAAAAGAACTATTCGCATTTTTTGAGAACTGGTCTCTAACCATAATAATAGTCCTTCTTGCCGGGTCGATTCATATAAACCCGGCCATGTTTGGTTTTCTTATTTAGTACTGTTTGGGGGTCTCAACAGCCACAGGAAGCACTTTCCTTCCCCAGAGAGACATTGGAATCGTTGCCAGTTTCAGTTGCTGAAATCAGAGGTCGAACCGCCTCTCTGGAACCTGGCAAATCCCCTGGAGAGGAGATGCTTCCACCAGATTTATTTAAACCTTCCCAGAATGGTGGGCCCCAGTTCTGGCCAGCGGGTTCTCTTTGGCTAATGAAACAGACCGCAATCAATGCCCTTTACCAATGTGCGCTCTAAAGCTGCAGGCCGGCGCATGCTTGCTTGGAGCAAATCCCCACAGTCTGGCAGGACTGGCTCCACAGTATTGCTAGGACGGGGCTGAGAGCATCCTTGCTCTGAGATGTCCCAGCAACCCCCTCCGTCCCCCGATCAGTTCCGTGTCAGTCTGGAACGTTTATTTTATTTATTTATTTAAAACATTTCTATCCTGCCCCCATCGCAGCAAAGCCTCGGGGCTGCTCACAACGTTCCCTCTCCTCTCCTCACTGCATGGGCTCCATGTTGTCTTCCTGTCATTTGATCCTGCAGCCAGTACTGTGTTCAGCAACCTTCTCCCTGGGGGTAAAACCTGTGAGTCATCCCATCCTCTCTTAGCTGATGACGGGCTGTTCCAGGGATCTTTCCACCTCTGCACTCTCTGGCTGCAGACTCAGTGACACTCTTGTTTTCCGTGGTTCCACCCTTCCTGAAGAGTCACAAGGCTCCCGGATTTTGTTCCCAGACCTAGGCTGCAAGCTTGCCATGTTCCCTGCTCTCCTGATGCTTGTTTGTTTCTCAGGATGGGAAATGAGAGGCTGGCATGCTGCAAAACAAAGGGATTGCCTTCCCACATCGTCAACATTTGAGTTTTGCAGCTCATAACTTACATCTGGACTTGTACATTACTTAGGGGTTTGGACAAGTTGCTTCCCTTCTGGGAAACGAGTGTTTGGAAATAGGCCATGTCCACCATTGCACCTATTTTATGAATGGGTGATTCTCCCCCAGCTCTGCGCCATCACAACTATCTTATAAGGGCACCCACAACACTGTCCCCACACTCCAAGGGAGCACCAGTCCTGAGACGCCCAGAACCCTTCAGCCCCAAAATGTGTAAACTGTCAAGACAGAGGCTGTTGAGGGAGGGTTTGAGAATGGGACAATAACTCATGAGCCTCCAGCAGCCAACCCTAAACCCAACTCCTTTAGCACACAGGTCGGCAAACTTTTCTTTGAAGGCAACGCTCCGCCAGGCAAAATCAGTCAACAGGTGCAGCCTAGTGAGTGCAGCTGAAGCAAAAGTGGATCGGGCCACCAATCCACTTTTCGCCGGTCTTGCCTCTCCACCAGCACTTTCTCTCTCTCTGCTCAACAGCTGCTGGGAGCTGGCAATCACTTTTGCCAGAAGTTGGAAGCAACATACCTGTAACAGCAATTCCCTAATTGTTTAACTCAGGAAGTCTTGTGAGTGAGTGTGACTGAGCTAGTGTGTGTGAGGGTATGTTCATGTGTCACTTCTGCTTTCAGTCAACAATCAGCAATGTCGTATTCCTACGTTGCTATACAGACACTCAAGCCGAGGAACTCGAGATTGCTTAATTCATCACCAGAATCAACCCAACAATTGCCTCTGGTTCGCAGTTGCAGCCAACTGGCTCAGGGGACAGTCCCTGTCTGTGAGGCGGCAGTCTGAAGAGGCCACACAGAAGAAAGAATGGGGAGGGCAGAAGGCAGCTTTTCAGCAGGGCTGGTGGAGTGACCTCCCTTCCTCCTCAGCTGAGCCAGCTGCATGGCCCACAGCTCGGTTGGGTGACCTACACCCTTGCATTAGACTGGAGGGAGGGAGGGGAAGGCAAGGGGAAGGCCACCTCCTTGGGCAAGAGAGACTTAGGAGGAGGCAGCAGAGTGCTGAAGGAAGGAGCCATGCTGCTTCCTGGTGTCAGGGTCCAAGAAATATTCTGCTGCCAGCCCAACATGGTCCAGGAGGGGAGGCACACCCTCTCCTTCTTTGCCTCAGGCAGCAAAGTGCCCCAGCCTTCCTGTGTGTCTGCACACAGATCCACAAAGGACCACTGCTCTTCTCTGCAGTGCCCGGCTCTCCGACAAAGGATGCCCTTTATGGCATTCCACACTAACACATTTCTCTTGGCGAAGCCACACCTTCTCCTTCTCCATAGCTTGCTGGAGCCGCAAGCTCATCTACAATTCCACATGCCAGCTTCCACTATTTCGCCTCAGTGAGGAAGGAGCGGATGCCTCTCGCTCCTTCAGGGAAGGACACGTGCCCACCTGAGGAGATGGTTGCGGGAGAAGGCTGCCCAGTTGCTCTACGCACAGGAGCGTGGGGGTGCACTGTGTCCCCCCGTCGCCCGAGCTCTCCACGGTAACAAGCTGTTCCTCGGCACAGAGCCCATTCCTCATGATGAGGGACACTTTGCTAACAGGATATAAATAATAGCCGTGGTTATTTTTTCCAGTTTGCATCACTTTCTGCATGCCAGCCCTGATTTTTTTAATCTGTCACTTCAGTGCCTGCTCCAGTTGTAAGGAGATCCTTCTGAAATGCCTCTGTTTGCTTTAGACTTAACTAATCTTGGGAGGCCATTTGATACGGGCTGCAGATACTTGACAGAGGACAGTTCTCTCTCTGACAGGCTTGTCTGTTCCAGGTTTGGTTTAAAGGTTTTTTTTAAGGGGCAGCAGCAGCAGTTTCTCCCCACCACAGCACCTGGACAGGGGCCCAAGTCGGGGCATGGGTCACCTGGCCACAGTCTTCCTCATTCTGGCAAGATAGAGTATGTTCCATTGATACATTAATAATGCACTTACATTTGCATATAAATCACAGACAAACTGTGTGCAAATTGGCATTCTCTGTTGTCCTCTTTTTGAGTGTGAAACCCTTTTGCAATAGCTAACAGACAGATTTGCCTTTTGAAAAGCATCTTTCATTCTTCTAGATTTATTCTTTGTTTCTTTGGCAACGCAGATGAAGGGGCCAAGCAGTCCATTAATTACCTATCACAAGCCGAGCCCACGACCTGCCTCAATTGGGCCGTGTTTTTTCAGAACAGCTTGCTCAGGATTTGGGCAGAGGGAAAGACAGCCAGGCCTGGGATCTCTGATCTTTAGGAAATCACTGCAGGCTGTTGACCAACCTGGAAAGGACCTTGGAATTCATCCAGTCCAGGAAGTGAGCAGAAGGTAGATCTCTGGGTGATTTGCAGTAGGTTGTCCAACATTTTCAACTCTTTATCTTATAAGACTGGCAGCAAGGAACACTCCTACACTGAACTACTGAAATGGAGAAAGTGTAATCTAAAATCTGGAGTGGATTTGGGCAGAGGCAATGCTGCCCCCCACAAAATTTCTTTTATTGGATCCCTGAGGCTCTGGGAAGGCATCTGCCGCTCTGCTGTCCACGGGCACTTGCTGACATTAAGGTCCAGGAGCCCTGGGGATTTCTGCTGCATCTGTTCCCTGACTCTCCGTCCACATGGGCTTCCACTCCTGGTGCTCCCCCCTCCCCAGACTTTCTGCCAAAGGACTTTTTCCTGAAATGAAATGTCATGCCCTCCCCTGTCCAAACACCCTGTTTGCAAACAGGAGTGTCCTTAGAACAAGGTCACTTAAAGATACACAGCAAGACTTCGGAGTATATAAGTAAATTACCATATGCAAAGTTGTTGTTGTTTCATTTCTCTATCACCCCATAGCCAACGCTCTACGGCCAGTTTGCAACAATATATAAATAACCAATAAAATACAATGCAAACAACATAAAACAACGATAAAATAATTTAAAATTAATTTAACATAATCCACTGTGATGTACGTTGATTTCATTGTTTTTACTGTTGTGATTGTTATAGGATACTGCATACTGTAATTATGAACATCTATTTTTAGTTTTGCTTTTTTGTAGACCATTCTGGGAGCCATGTATGGCTGGTGGATGGTATATAAAAGCGATAAATAAATCACAGTAAAGTAAACAGCTGTACTTTTTTTGGACCTCTGGAATTGAGCTCCAGATCTTTCCAGGACCTTGCATCAGGTCTGTATTTCAAACATGCCAGGACTAGCAGCTCCGTTCCAGCACTGAACATCCTTTGCTCAAGCATGTGCTCAGAGACACCCTGATTGTGATTCTGAGTGGCTTTGTGCCTTCCTCCTCCCATCCCCTGGCCCTGATTTGCATCTGTTGGGCCCCGGAGTTCTGGTCCACATCACAGCAAGACCTGGTATCTCTGCTTGGCCTAGTTCAGTGTTTCCCAACCCTGTACCCTCAAGACATTTTGGGGTCCCACACCCAGTAATCCCAACCAACATGGCCAATACTCAAGAATGATGGGAATAGGAATCAAAATATTTGGAAGGTGCCAAGTTGGGGAAGACTGTCCACAAAAGCGTCCTTCTAGGGCTCAATGGCTCTTGTTTTTTAAAGACTTCATTCAGGGCAAGAGGGAAGCTTGCCTTTATGTGGAAAACTGGTGACTGGGCCAGGGCTAGGCTCCGAGTTCACTGGTTTTCTACCCACTGACAGTTTTTGAGGCAGGAGAGCATTCCATAATGCACTCCTCAAACAAACATCGTTTGAAGTAATACAGTCCCGGAAGGATTGATCAACATGGAATTCAGCCTTTTCAGATGTATTGAACTACGACTTCCATCACTCTCAGGCTGATACAGATGTGGCTCAGCTCCAACTCTTCACTTCTGCTCTGATTTTTTAAAGCAGTACAATTCTTTTAATCATATGTTTTTATTTATTGCATTTATACACCACCCCAATATCAATAACAATTTGATGTTGTATAAGATCAAATGGAGTGTGTTGCACACTTGCAAAAATGGACCTGGATAATTAGAGAGAAGTCATGTGTGGGAGATGGCGAGCTGATGTTTATGTGTGTGGAAACAGAAGCTAGAAGCTGGTAGGAAGAGAGACTCGGCTCCTGCAATCACACCCAGATGCCAACAGCCCTGAAATCACACCCAGATGCTAACAGCCGTCTGAGGCGTTACCTCAGAATTCCCAGGCCACAGGGGCTAGAAACTTTCGTAAAAAAAAAAAAACCTAAGAAATAAGGGTTTATTTTTCAAGCAGAAGGGCACTTTTGTTTCTCCAAAACTTTCCCCCGTCGCTGTGGAAAGCAGTGAGGAGATGCACTTTGGTGTGAGAGGGGATGGCCCATACAGAGAGACCAGGCCAAGTGGCTTTAGCAAAGCGGAAGATGCCCTGATCTTTGGCAACATTCACCTCTGTTCCTGCAGGACCCGGGGCTCCAGTGAGCAACCTGTTGGCTGCTCCTGCTTTTGATCCATTGCCCCCCACTTACCCCTGTTTTGTGAACAGGGAGGGAAGGTATTCAGAGATACACTGCTGCTGAAGCTGGAGGTTTCTGCTGAGTTGTCGTGGTTAATGCAGGTAAGGTAAGACCGTCCTTCACATGTTTGCCCCTGAGCCCATTTGAAAAACTTCACAGGCTTCATCCATCACTGCATTTTGTAGTAGCAAGACTGCAAAAAAGTGGATGTTTCCATCATTTAGAGGACTCTCTCTGCATAAAAAGCAAACAAGCGAAGACTCAGAAATATTAGGTTGGGCGAGGGGAAGGCGTCAATTCTAATCTTGATGATGGCTGTTGGACACTGCGTTCATGACTGTACGCCTTTTAGCTCTGTTTCAGTATTTAGACAAAGCACCAACCTGGGAGCAAGATTGGCAGGCAGAATAAAATAGTTTAAGAAAATAAATAAAATAAAGAGGAAATCCTGAATTTTTTTCTTTGGGGGAGGAGGATTGGGTCAGCTTGTACCTGGCACAGCAGCACACCTGTGAGACAAGAGATGAGAACATCATTCCAGTCTTTCAAGGTAATGGGGAAGAAACTGGTAATGGCCCACACCCTTTTCCAAATTAAACAGTGTGAATTCAAGCTCCCTATTTTACTGCTGTCCTACTTGAACATCACTATGAAGTTATATTCCGCCACTTGACCTCATGGGGCTGAGCGTCCCTACCGAGACCTGAGGGAGAGGTGGGCAAACCTCAGACTTGAGGGATCTACTTTGTGGTGATGTATTCCTCTGCCTGCCTGCCTGCCTGCAGGCAAAAAGTTCTCCCTTTTTGCTATGGCCCTGATATCCCATAAAAGGCGCACATGCAGGATTTTAAAATTCCCAACCATGGATTTTGTTCTGAGTTCCCAGAACCGAATGAGACTCACAGTCCCTCCATGCATAGATCTATTCCTGGTTACTGCAACCTCTCTTCATTTCAACACTATCAATGGGAGGAGATGTTTTGTTAGTCTTCTCTTCTTGTTTAATAATGAAGAATCGGAATGATCTACTGCAAATCACACAGAGATCTAGCAGTAGATTCAGATCTGCCTTTTGCCTACTTCGGCCTTTGCAGGACAGATGGATGAGCCGTTCCTGAACAGGGTCTGTAGCTCTGTGGTAAGAGTGTGTTTCACTGAGCCAAACCGCACAAAAGCTTTGCAGCCATGGATGTGCAGTTTTAAGCACTGGTTAAAACCCTGGCCTCTTCTTACATGTTTATGTTGGATAATGTTGCGATTCAGCATACACAATACTTAAATTTCTTTGGTTGTGGTTCATTTGGTTTGGTTGTGTTCATTGCCTCACATTGTAAACACAACAACAAAAACACTTCTGGCATACAAAGAGTTTTGTTAGTCTTATATCAGTGTCTCAATAACGGCCCAGTAAGAGAACCTTCACAGGCAATCTGGAATTGCAAAACTTGGGCATCCATCACCCAATGCCACGCCTTCATCCTTGGCACTCTACTGGTCCTCAACAAAATGGGCAAAAAGTCTTGGGCCACCTGAAAGATTAACAAATTAATTATTGCATGAGTCACCTCCAGATTACTGGACTAGATTCCCATCATCCTTGACTTTTGGCCATCCCTGCTCCTGATAAGACAGCAGCAACTCATTTGCAGGACATCAGGTTGGGGGGCAACTGTCAGAAGATTTTGTGATCTGGGCTTACGCCACATCGACGCGTTAGGCCACAAGATGCCGACGGCTCAGCCCAGGCTGTGTGAGGCCCTTGAGTTCCTCGCACGAGGGAAGCAGGCAGGACAGCAAGCAAGTCGAGTGCGGGCACCAGAGGCAGCAGCGCGGTGTAGCGGATGAGGAGCAAGAGCAGCCGGCAACAACAGTAAGGCAGACCCGTGGAAGGCGTCCTGCCTTCAGAGCCAGGGATCTGGTCCTGGGCTGCAGTCGCGAGATTCGCTGCCCTTGTGGATCTCAGGATGGAGTATGGATTGCCCGGGAAGAAAGGAAGCGAGCCTTGCAGGATGCACATCTGGAAACCTTCGAGCTGGTTCTTGGTCAAACAACCACGATATTTCACCACCATGTTAGCTCACCAGTGCAAGGCACATGAAGGTGCCGAGAACCCGAATGGTATCATCAAAAGTCTGGAACAAAATCACTCCCGTCTGCAGGGGACCCGTTCAAGGAAGGCCTTCCTAGGCCTGGGAATTTTACAGCACCCTCCTAAAGGTTCAGAAGCAAGCTGCGCTGATCAGTGGAGCAGACTCCCATGTGCGGGGGGAGTCGAGTTGCAGCTATGGTCGGGGGGGGGGGTCTTCCTCTCGTGTCCGTTTACAGCCTTGACACCTCTCCAGATCCTGTCCCCTGTCCCCCAGTTGGCTAAGTATTGCTAAGTGCTTCCTAATGACTGCAGAAGCTTTCCCAGTTTCCCCTTGATAGTCCTGCTTTGTTATCCTGTCTCCTGGATGCTGCGTAGAAAATTATCTCATTTTCTCTTGAATTTCTTCTCCCTTTGCAGCTAACTTTGGTTATAAAGCTTCAGGGCATGTTCAGTTACTGAACTCTTCCTACGAGGATAGACCTGGGTAGACAGTGAGTCTAGGGACCTCCCAATTGCTGCCCTTTGAAGCTTGTGGTGTCCTTTTAAACCTGAGCAAAGCATGCTTTTCCAGTGGAAGCCAGTTTAGTCCATTGGTAAGAATACAGGACTGGGGACCGGGGAGATCAAGGTTCTAGACCTCAGTTGACCATGAAGACCACTGGGTGACTTTGGGTCAGTTGGAGGCTCTCAGCCCAACCTACCTCACAGGGTTGTTGTTGGGAGGACAAAACGGAACTATGTAAACTGCCTTGGGTTCTGCACAAGAGAAACAGGTGTGGGAAATAAATGCAGTGTAAGAAGTAGCAGTAGCAGAAAGCAACCTTGGGTTGCTTGAAGGCAAAAAGGCGGGGAATATAATGGATCCATACGCGGAAGGTAGAGCACGACTTTGCACATGCCCATTCCCAGGTTCAGTCCCTGGAATTTCCAAACAGGGCTAAGAAAGACCCTGCCTGAGACCCTGGCTAAGCACTGCCAGTCAGCCTCAACGAGGCTGAGCCAGATGAAGCAGCAGTCTGCCTCCTCGAGGGGTGGGCTCCTCTGTCCTTTGGGGGGGGGGGCGTAACTGAGGGGTGCGGCCTGGAGGCTTGGCACACAGGGACCTCAGGTAGGAGGGGAATCTGCCCTGAAAGCCTGGGGGCCAGTCTGCTTTGACTGCTGGATGGACCAAGGGCTAGTCGGGTCCGTACCGTCCCGCCATCCTGGATTTATGGTGCCACCTCTAAGGCACAGGAGTGCAGAGAGGCTGCGAAAGCGGCTCGCTATGCAAGGCGTGGGGCCCTTGCTCCAGGTTCCGGCTCCTCCGTGACTGGTCCAGCATGCCAGGGTCCTGCCTCTGGCAAGAACATGGCCAGCAAGTTCGCAGGACCTGCGGAGGCAAACGGGGATTTCATGGCTGGGTTCAGCATATAGATCAGACAGGAACAATTTCTATCTTTGGCAGCCTAGTGCAGCCTTCCCCACTCTTGAGTCCTTGGGTGGTGCTGGACAACAATTCCATCATCCCCAGGCATTACCTAGGCCACCCTGGAGGTGTTGGGGCTGCCACCCATCTACATCTGGGCATTGCAAAGGCAGGAAAGGCTAATCCAGGGAGGTTCTGAGTTTTCAAAAGTTTATCTGAACAACAGACACTGTTTCAGCCATCTTGTAGCAACCAGCTAGTAAAGCAGCTCACGCTTAGTAGACAGGGTGAAGCCGAGGGTGGGAGAATGTAGCAGCCCGTGGCTGCTGAGCAAGGATTTCATAGGTCTTGGGGGACTTGACATCCCCTCTCAAAAGAAGAGGTTCTCGAATTCCCACGCAGTTGTAGGAAGTTCACTGGGTCACCTCAGACCACCAGCTCTCAGGCTAACCAAGCTCACAGGGGCAGAATGAGGATTAAATGGGGGAGGGGAGTCATGTGCACGACCCTGAGCATCTTGGAATATAATTAATACTAATAATTGCTGGTATGGGGCAACAGGACTGCGTGTGACCAAGACGCCAAGCCCTAGGCGGTACCTGTCCCCATGTAAGGTGTGTGAGGCACTCACTGGTACATGCTGGATAGGATTTCCAAAAAGGGGCCCTTTTTGCACTAGCGCAAACCCAGTTTTACTCCCAGTGATGGTGCCCAAAGGCAGCCAGGTGAGAATTATATGGTGAGCAAGGAGTGACTCAGACAGGAGCAGGGAGCCAGTGGCTCTTGCGGGAAGTTTCCTTCGGGAGTCACTGCTACCCTTTCGGTCCAACTTTGGCCTCTGAATTCAGACTTCACAGAGATGTTGGCAGAGGGTCTGATTTCTTGGCAAGATTAGAGCTCTCTGGCAGGGTTCCAGCACAGCAAGCTTCCCCCTAGATCCCCAATCTGGTAGCTTCCAAATGTGTTGGAGTAACAACTGGAATTCCCTAGTCATCCACTGAGGAAACTGGCAAACTGGGTTGACCCTATTAATCCATCTTTCCCCTTTCTTTAGGGAAAACGGAGGCACTGGGGCTCACATTTTTAAGAGGAGGAAAATTTGAATTTATTTATTTATTAAAACATTTTTATGCCGCCCCATTCGCCGAAGCCTCGGGGTGGCTTACAACAATAAGTTAAAAAATCATTATAACATTAAATTAAAAAAATATAAACATGAATGCCACTCCCTTCCCCAGCTCTCAGGGTAACAGGCTGCCACAAGTCCCTCCTTTGTAGCTGGTCTCATCCCCATCTTTCCTCTTTATATTTCGCCCTTTAAAACGAGGTAGATGGCACTGCTCATCTCCTGAATGAAATAAGTGGGGATTATTTGGGGGGGGGGGTGATGGTGGAGTGCACTGCTGTTTAATCCTTATATGTAATTACATCAGATATGCCAATAAAAGAAATGGTGGGAGGGAATCTCCTTACTTTTTAAATGCGTGCGTGCGTGTGTACGCGCGCGCGCGCGCATGGAGAAGTTGCGGTTGCTTTTGTTAACTTGTTTTTCAAAGGTTTATATCCTCTGAGCAGTGAATGTGGGTTGCAGACTTCGTACCCGGGTGATTTTCAAAGCACACGGTAGAAAAGGGGAGTGGATGGTCCCGCTTTCCTTTCTCTCAAGGGGTGCGGTGCGTGTGCCGGGTGCGCGGCGAGACTCGTCCTAGCCGAATCTCACGACCGCACGTGCGCTGAGCCGAGCAGGCGGCCGTGCCCGGGAGCACCCAGGACCCTTCGCCTCTGCAAATCTACGAGACGATGCAAGAGGAGGCAAGAAACTGGGAGGTTAAGGGGCGGGTGACTGAGAGATGGGTTGTGCCACCCACACGCACACCTCGGGCATCATGGACGGGCCAGCGCGAGGCAGAAGTCATCCTGAGCGTTTTCTCCCCACTGCCCCAACCACATGCGCCGCATTAGGTCGGTATTTTGTTCCCGCAAGTAATCAACTTAGTTGACTAGGCGTAGGCTGCTGGAATGCGGCGGCAGGAGATCGGCCAGATCTCGGGCGAAGAAGCCAACATAATAACAATCATGAAAAAACGCCCGCGAGGGCAACTCCGAGGTTCTTCTCGTCCAGCCCCGCGCGTCTGAGAAGGGAAGCCAGGCGGCCTTTGCCGCCGCGCAGAGCCAGAGAAACTTCGCGGAGCGAGCGCGCCGCGGGGATGCAGACAGGCGAGCGGAAGCCCCCCCCCCCCCCCGGGCCCCCCCCCCCCCCGCCCCCCCCCCCCCCCCCGCCGCCCGTCCCGACGGCTCGCCGCTCTTCTAGCGAGTTCCAGGGGGCGGCCCCGCGCCGCCTATAAAAAGGGCTGCCGCCGGGCGGTCTCGGCTCGGTGCTTTCGGCTGCTCCGCTTCGCCTTCGCCATGGACATCGCGATCCACCACCCCTGGTTCCGCCGGCCCATGGGCTTCCCGTCGCTCTTCCCGCCTCGCCTGTTCGACCAGCGGTTCGGCGAGGGGCTGCTGGAGACCGACCTGATGTCGGCCACGCTCTGCCCCTACTACATGCGCACGCCCAGCATGCAGATGCCGACTCTGCCAGACACGGGGCTGTCGGAGGTAGGCGCCTTTGCACGACCGGGCCAGAAGGACCGCTTTTTGGCGGGGAGGGGTGTTTCGCTTTGGATGTGCGTGGACACCGCGCAGCCTCTAAGCATGGACAAAGCGCTTGTCACTGAGTCACTGGAGCGGGTCGGGACCTGCGCAGCTGGGATTATGTGGAGGTCTGGAGCATGCACAGAGTGCTGCTGCTTGCAACACTGTAGGGGGCTCAGTCCATCAGTGGCGAGCATGTGCGGAAAGCTTGTGACGAGAGTCACTGCACCGAGCGCCTGGGGGATTGCAGGTGGGAGATCTTGGCAGTAACACTTCTCTAAAGTGCCAAAGACTAGAAACCCTCTTTGTCCAACGGGAGTGGCAGCGTCCCTTTGGAAAAGTCTAGAAAGTGGGGGAGCCAATCGCGAAGGTGGGCAAGTGAAGCCCCACCGGGTGCCAAGGGGAGTGGGAGGCTGTGCTACCTATTATGGTAACATTCTTCAGCCCGCCTGAACTGGCCCTCTGGGGAGACAATGCCAGCCAGCTGGGCTGCCTTGTTTTGCAGGACAGGCGGGCATTCGGGACTCCTAAACCCACAAGCGCTCGCTGGAGAGAGACGATCTCTGTTGGATCTCTGCCTGCAGCTGCCTCCTTTCCACCAACTCATGCCATCCTGGGTGCAGAGGAAGCTCCCTTGTTTGGAGCTGGATTCTTGCCCACCGATTTTCTTTCCCATCACCTGCCACTTTGATCCCATCAAACCAAGACCAGCAGCAGCAAACCTGAAACACGTCCCCTGCACTAAGATCTGCCCCCTTCCCAAATGCTAAGAAATCAGGGCATTTGAGTAATACCCCCAATCTTATTCAAGATCTGGGAAATGAGGAGGCATTTTTGCGTAGCTTGAAAGGCTGCGAGCCGAACCCCCTTTGTCCAGCGACCTACCCAAGGAGGGGCTTGGTCTTGCTGCGCTGCCACTCGACTCTGAGTCTCCTTCTCTCTTGGAGCTGTTCTCTGATCTGCCTCGTCACGCCCCTTGGCAGGGAGACGGCGGCTGTGTTGAAGTGCGCTGGCTCTAAATTTAGCGTGCTTCCAGTCGCTAGGTGGGAATGAAAACACCATGCTTCTGCACCAGCAAGGGATGTTTATCAAAGAAGAGGGTCAGGTGGCCTTGAGGTCTGGGGTGGGATTAGAGGACTGCTCTGCAGCGGCTGTAACTCGCATTGAGCAGAGAGTCCGGCCAGGGGCCTGTGGGCACATGTGTATTGATGTGTGTGCTTCTCCCCATGGCACCTGCTGCTTTAGCTTTCAAAGTTGTCCAGGATGAGATTGTTTGGGGTGATTGCATGGCTGGGGACCTTGTCTGACGGTAAGAAAACCCTCAAGTCCATTAAATTGCAGCACAGTTCTGCGAATTTTCACACAGTTCCCACTCATGCTGATGGGGCTTGGCTTGTTCGGGCCGTCTTCTCCTCCCTCCCAGCATGGAGCCCCCCCCCGATGTGTTGGACTATAACTACTTTCCTCCACCATCATGACTGGCCATGCTGCATGGGGATGATGGGAGTAGTAGTCTCAGCACATGTGGACAGCACCAGGCAGCTGAAAACTGCCCTAGTCCATGTTCATGGACAGGAGAGCATCAGAAGGGCCATGGTGGATCAGACCAGGGTCCACACAGAGACCCACAGGAAACCCACAAGCAGGGCTTCAGTGCAACAGCACCTTCTAACCCATGTTCCCCAGCAGCTGCTGTAGGTAGGTAGCACAAAGCCATCAGGACCAGTAGCCATGGATCGCCTGCTCCTCTGTGAATGACTCCAATCCCATTGAAAACCATCGGAATTGGTGACCATCGCTACATCTTCTGGGAGGGAGTGAAGTCCATCCTTCATCTGCCCTGAATCCGCTTCATGGGCTGATCCAGGATCTGAATGCCTCTGACCCGCCTTGCTTCCCTTGCCCTGTCATGCAGCGCGCTAAAGCCCCACCCCTCGAAATCCTGCTTGAGGTGGCACCTGCTTTCCCGGGGCTAAGCAGAAGAAGCTGCCCTTACAGCAGGCCAAGAGCCCCAGATCGTCCACGTCTCCACCCGCAGCTCTCCAGTGGCTTTTGAAGACGGCCTGTAGCTCAGGGAGCAGCAGTTGCTTTGCATGCAGAAGCTTCCGGGTTTGGTCTGTGACATCTCCTGGCAGGGCTGGAAAAATTCCTGCCTGAAACCCCAGAGAGCCACTGCCAGTCAGTGTTGACCATACAGGGCTAGATATGTTGAGAGTCTGACTCACAGACTCACTGTCTGCACTGGGAAGAGATTCCTCTTGGCAGGGGAGAATATGGTCTGCCTGACGTGGGAGGCCTCTGGGTGCTTTGAAGTTCCCATCCAGCACATCCAGAGGTCACTGTGTCGGGAGAATCTGGCAAAATAGCTAGAGTCAGGCTGTGATGGGAGAGGCTTGGGTTCAAATCTCCACTGGGCCTTGGAGGCTTGTATTTCATCTGGCTAGCCTACCTTACCAGGCCATTGTTAGGATAAAATGTAGGTGGGGAGAGATTATAGGCGCATACTTTTTAGATGACGGGGTGCATTGACAGCAGGATGTTGTTACTGGGTAGAACTTGGAGAAATGCAGTGTTGTAGCATCTCTTGGCCCAAGAGAGGCCTATTCTAGATCCTGCCCCCCCCCGCCCCCGCCGTGGGCAAAGCAGGTGCTTCACCATGTGGCTGTCTCCTTACCATGCAATGCCCAGGCAGGTTTTTCAGCCTTTCCTGCTCCGTGTCCCTAGATATTAACAGACTACAACTTCCATTATCTCCAGCCACTAACCATGCAAGATTCAGAGTGTTAGGGGTTGCAGTCCAACAACATCTGGAGACCCCAAGGATGGGAAACCCTGCTGTAGGGGTTCAGGGTGTTCAAAACACTACATGACCACTGGCTGTGGATGATGGGGATCCTAGTCTAACACCTGGAAACCCAAGGTTGCCTTCGAGCCTGTCTTGGTAGCCTTAAGACGCTTGAGAATTACTTTAGAGGTCTTGTTCTTGTGATCGTGAAGGACAGCTCCACAGAGCTGGAATGGCCAAGGGTGGCTAGGAGGTGGTCGGTCATACTGGGCCCACCCTGTGCTAAGAGCAAGGTGAGGCGAGGTTGGGCTCACCCTGGGGGAAGATACTAATTTATGTACCTTTGCAATTGCAAAGGACAAGCAAGCTTTGTAGGCTCAGGTTGGCTGGAGCAAGACGGTTGACTTCTGGTCTCCTTTTCTTTCCCTCCCCCTTCGCAGATGAAGCTAGACAAAGACAAGTTCTCTGTCTTGCTGGATGTGAAACATTTTGCACCGGAGGAGCTGAATGTGAAAGTGGTGGGCGACTACATCGAGGTGCACGCCAGGCACGAGGAGCGTCCGGTAGGTGGCTTCCTGGATTCTGTGCCGTAACCCGTCCTAAGCATTCAGCATGACATTGAAGCAAACGCAGCGACTTGAAAGTGTTCCTAACTCAACCTGGAAATAATTTGCATTGAATTTAGGAGTTAATTATTTTCAGCTGACATGCCAAGACTCCCACTAGGATAAGGCTTCTTAAGGCACAGGGTGGGCAGAAGGTGATGACCAGATGTTTTGGTTTCTGCTCCCATGAGACCCTGTCAACGTAGCTCAGAAATGCTGGGAAGTGGAAACCCAACACATCTGGAGAGCACTGTTCTGCTCACTTCTGCCTTACTCTTTGCATAACTCACTCCCTCAAAACAACTGGGACAGAGCCAGTGTGATGTGCCAGTTAAGAGCATGGCGTGTTAGTTTTTAGCTGTATTTATTGATTTTCCTTCAAAAGTTTGCAATGGGCAAAAAGAGGTGTGAAAACAACGTGTTCCCACCAACCCACACCTATCGAGTGGCCAGCCAGGGCTGGCCCAGCTGCTTTTTTTCATGAGGAGGGTTGGGTGGGCTGGGCTTCGGTGCTGAGGCCCCAACAGCTCCCTGAGCAGCTGATTCCCACCTTGGGGGAAGGTACTAATTTATATCCCTGGAAGGTATGTGTCCACTCATTTGATCGTGTGATTCTCGGAGAGGTAGATTCACCAACACTAAGCTAGACTTCTTTCTAGCACCAGCCAAAAAGGCCCTCAGCCCCGGGCTTCTAGGCTTGAGGCTGGAACAGGCTCTGGTGTGTGGTTCAAAGTACTGCAAGGATGGGCCGCATGGGCCAAACATTTGGGAGAGCACAATGCCCACGGCCCCCCCCACTGCTTATACCAGCTGGGGTTGAGTTACAGGCCAAACATTTGGAAGGTTGCCACTTGCCTGTCCCTCTAATGGTGTTGGACTACAGTTCCCATCCTCTGCAGCCAGCATGGCCATGCTGTCTGGGGCTTTGTAGTGCAACACATCTGGCCTCCAAGTTTTGGGATGTTGATGTGGTGCATTAAATATTTTGTAAGGCAAGGGCGGGCAGAAAGTAGTCCTCCAGATGTTCAAGACACGTCCAGCTTTCCTGACTGTTGGCCATGCTGGCTGCGCCCTCTGGGAGCGAAAAGCTGGAGCTGCCCTTTGATGTGACGAGCAGGTGATGAAATGCAGCATTCTGGAAGCAGCTGTTGCTCGACTTGCTTGGGAACCACTCCGCCACTGGTTTATCCCCAAGTAAGTGGAAAGTTTCCTCTGGCGGAGAAGTGCAGTGTGCTACTACAGAGCCACAGGTCTCATCAGCTCTCACCACTGGGGATGCTGGCCACTGTTGGCCAAAACATCCAGAGGACTGCGGGTTGTCAACTCCTGTGTGGTTATTTTATTTCTATATGGCCCAGTAGGCAAAATTCTCTGGGCAGTGCACACTCATGCATGAAATACAGCATGTGATATAAAGAACAGTAAAAACACTTCCTTAGAGATTTAACCCCCAATTTTAAAAGACTTAAACAACCAAGACCAGTTCCCATAACTTGGCATGTTAAAACAGGACCACTGCCACCTCCCTGTGCTAGAAGGCAGCCTTAACCTAGCGCCAAAGCATAGCAGAATTGGTGCCGCTTGGGCCTGGGTGGGGAAATCTTTCCATGATGTGGGGCTGCCACAGAGAAGGCCCTCCTTTTTGCTGCCATCCGCCAAGTCTCCCCTAGAGATGGCACTCAGGGGAGGCCCGGAGAGGCTGAGCATGGTGTCCAGGTAGATGGTCTTTGGGAGAGCTGTTCCATCGAGTTTTGAAGCTGCAAGCCGTTCGTGCCTGAATTCCTGGCCAGAGCCAGTTGCTGAACTTAGGAGTGGCTCACCTGTTTCTCTCTCTCTCTCTCTCTCTCTCTCCCCCCTCCTCCCCGCCACTCCTACAGGATGAGCATGGCTACATCTCCCGCGAGTTCCACCGCCGGTACATGATCCCCAAAGGGGTCGATCCAGCAGCAATCACCTCGGCACTGTCGCCGGATGGGGTGCTCTCCATCACCGCCCCCACAAGCAAGGCTCTTCCCGGAGCTGAGCGCAGCATCCCCATCAGCCGCCAGGATAAGCCTGCAGTTGCAGGGAAGTAATGAGGGAAGCGGCTGAGGCTGCCGTCGCGCTCTGTTCTCGCCAGAAGCCAGCGCCTCCGGCCTGCTCTCCCCTCACCTGAAGCTGCAAGCACAGTTCACTCATAAGCCTTCCGGGACCTTTCTCTCTCCGCCACATGTGCTTCTCAGTGTCTGATAGCGGAGACCCTGTTGGCTTTGGTGGTGACCTTTCGGGGCAGTTGGCCCACACTTGGGTGCGATTTTCCCGGAGTGGAGGGCAGGCTTTTTCTTCTGGCTGGGAGGTGTCCCTTTCGCCGGCTTTCTCTGTGCCACTGGCTTGCTTTGTATGACCACGACTGACCTAGTTTCCAAGTGTTTGCTTACAAACCAAATGTCATCTGATGGATACTTGCTAATAAACATGAAGTAACTGCCTTTGTGGTGTATTTGGTGAGGCTTCTTTGAGTGTATGGGGTGGGGGAGGTAACGGATTTGGCTGGCGAATGAATTTTCATCGGGGACCTCAATGTAGGACGGGGGGCTCGTGGGCAACTTGCCTTTGGGATGCATTTTGGGTTCTTTTCAATGAGAATGGGCAAGATTGCAAACGTTCTAGAAACACGTGAGATACCAGAGAGAAGGCAGTTTTTGGCAGAGTGGAAGGGGCACTCCATGGCAGGCCCGATATAATGCGTTCCCATTGGAATCCTTCCTACACATTGGATCAGATTAGATCCACTACTGGATCCACTAGCACCTGTGGCCATGTGCAACTTTAGCCCCACTTTTGGACTTCACATGCAGAATTACAATCCCGCTAACAGGTTGTCGGCTGGCGGAGTTTGCACTACGCGAAAAAGCCACAGAGCCTGCCAGGTAAGCTCCTATTTCTTCCATGGATGGTTTGTTGGATTACAGTAGCTGCTCCTCAGTTTCACTGAAAAGTCCAGTCATACTTCTGGGTGAATCATGCAGTGCAGTACGATGGATCATCTGGATTCAGCCTTTTGGTAACAGAAAAACTAGGTCAGTGAAGGGCTTTTCTTGACAACCTTGTTGTTAGCCGCAAAGTCACGTCTGACCCATTGTGACCATGGCCAACATTCCTCCAGGCCTTCCTGCCTTCCACCATCTCCCAGAGTCCACTTAAGCTCATACCAACTGCCCCAGTGACTCCATCCAGCCACCTCAACCTCTGCCATCCCCTTCTTCTTTTCCCTTCAATCATTCCCAGCATCAGGGTCTTCTCCAGGGAGTCCTTCCTTCTCATTAGGTGGCCAAAGTGTTTGAGTTTCATCTTCACTATCTGGCCTTCTAAAGAGCAGTCAGGGTTGATCTCCTCTAAGACTGACTGGTTTGATCTTGCACTGCAACAAAAACAGTTTCTGTAGGACTTGAGCATATGCTGCTATTACACTGCATTTATAGTCCTCTTGCCAGGAATGCAAGGCAGCTTACAAAATTCCCCCCATCCATTTTATTCTCACAACACCACCCTGCGAAGTAGGTTGGGCTGAGAGTCTGTGATAGTCCAGAGTCACCCAGTTGGCTCCATGGCTAAGCAGTGACAAAAACCCAGATCACAACACCACACTGGCTCTGCAATGCTCAGCCGCACTTCTGCGTGACACAGGCAGGCTCATATAAATTCTGTACAGTTGGATATGATTCACCCATGATTCACAAGACATGGCGCTTGATACGTCTATCTGTGGTGGGTTTATAGTTCCTAGACCAGCTGTCATTTAAGCATCTTAACCTCAAAGGATAATTGCAGAACAGATTTAGCCGGCAGGGTTGATGCTGGGCTTCTCCCCAGTTCCCAGTTCTTGGCTTCATGGTTGCAACTTGCCTATACATGCGCAGGTGCACCCTCTAAGCTGTTGCTGTTGTGCATCTGCCCAGGAGCACACACTGCTCATTCCGCAACAACTGCTGCTTCCTACCTTGAGGAGGCGGATCAGGTTAGACAACCCGGTACCCTCCGGATGTCTGGGGCTGCACCGCCCATCAGCATGATTACAGGAGCTGCGTCCAAAGCATCCCTGCAGAGCAACACCAGGTTGCTGACCCTTCAGAATAAGCTGGGGTTGGTTGAAGTGGAACAAGTGTAGTCCATTTGTTGGAAGCAAACCTCCTCCTCTCCTAGGCTGCTGCCCTTGAGGGGGCTGGGGGAGTCTGGGAGTTGCAATCCAACACATCTGCAGGGCACCAAGCTGGGGAAGGATGATGCTGGTAACGGCTGTAACCAGGGAAGGGAGGTAGCAGTCAGTAGCACAGCCTAGAGTTTAGCCAAGCCGAAGGGGATTTTCATCCAGGGCTGCTCTTCAGAAAGGAAACAGCAGAACCAGCGCTGTCAGCGCAGGCGGCAACCGCAAAGTATGGAATCAAGAAAACAGGGCTTCACGCGAGCCAAGGGTAGCCCTGCAACTAGTTGAACACAAAGGCGCATGTAACACACACAATGCTTCAAGGAAGATTTAAGAGGCAGCATTCTCCGAGGTGTCAGTACTTGCCTGCCTTAAACTTAAGGAGCTTCAGTGCAGAAAGCAAGCCAAAAGCCAACTGGCGTCCCCTACCCAAACACAGAAAGGGAGGCTTGCCTGTACTGTGGGTTTTCCTGGTAACAGCACGTTTTTATACTCCCTTAATGAAACATTCTTATGAGTAGACATACATAGAAGTATCCTGTAAAAGGACGCTTCTAAGCTACAGAACTACAGATTGCAATTTTTACACACAACGTTAAGATATCTTTCTAAAATCCTCAGGGCAACTTACTAAAGCTTGCATGTATTAAAAGTATCTGCCAACTAGCAGCTGAAAATACAAAAATGGGCAGAGGAAGGCATTGCCTTATTCGTGCAGCTAAAATACTCCTGGGGCCTACGACAAAAAAGGCCCTGCTTCCAGCCGGAGCTTCCCTGGCTGCCACTCACGAGGACCAATGGCAGGCAAATGTTTGAAGGGTTGGATTGTCAGCCTGTCCTCAAGTGAGCAACCAAAGGACAGCTTTGAATCACAGCTATGATTGATGTACCAGCTGCATGGGGTCATTTTAAGCAGCACATACTCTTAGCTACAGTTTTCCTTCTCCATCCTATGCCATCACAGTTGTGACATGGGAGAGAGCGGTGGTGCAGCCTAGAAAACAGCTCTCTGCCTTGCTCAGGAATGGCAATGACTTATGTATAGCAGAGGTCTTGGCTCTGGATGCAGGGAAACTCAAGCAGAGGTATTTGCTTAGTCACAAAGCTTGTTGGTTCTTGGCTGAACACCAGAGGGTAATCCGAGTAGCCTCTGGAAGCTATCCAGCTTTTTGGGAGCAAGGCACAATACACATTTGGTGAATAGAGGAAAGGCGGACAGCAAGGCCAGGCCACCTGTGTGCTCCAGGTGCGCCGGATCTGTTTCCCATAATTTCCCACCAATGACCATGCTAGGCAAGGCTGATGGGAGCTGAAGCCCAAACTTCAACTGGAAACCAGGCCCTTGCAATACCGACAGCCAGCCCTGCTGTTCTTCTCTGTTGCCTTCTAGTGGAGACCAGGGCAGGGTGGAAAGAGCGCAGGTTCCATTCTGAATGGCTTCCGGGGGTCTCTGAAAGGTGACGCTGAGCACAGCAGGAAGGCTGTTGCAAGCACCGGGAGCTGCTCTTCTCCCTCCAACAGCACCCAGGAGTGGGGCTGGCTCAGCCTCCACAACCTTTCTCTGTGGGTCACACATTCCCCAGGGACTGGGCAGAAAGGGCATTTCCAGGTGCTTCAGGCTTCTAACTTCTCGCATTCCTGACCATTCATCATGCTGGCAAGAGCATCTGGGAGTTGGAGATCCCATACATCAAGAGGTATGCCCTTGGTTCAGCTCTAAAGGGGGGCGCAAACTGCCTGCCCAGGACCTCTGTGGGACAGATGACATCACCGCTCATGGCCACCCCCACTGATGTCACCACCATAGAGTTCAGAACTTGGTCCCCTTTCAGGATGAGGCAGCAGCTCCTCCCAGAGCAGGACCAAGTCCTCTGGTTCATGGGCTGCTTGCCACCCCTACAGAGACAGTAAAGCAGGGCAGCAGAGGGCAGTGCTGGAAGCAGGACTCTCTTGAACAGAGGGTGCCTTAGCCTCCTTGGGGCAGAAGGGCTGCAGCTCAGGTGGAGGGTCTGAGGTTCAGTGACGGGAACAAGGGCGAGTGCTTGGCTTTAAGCTTGGTGAACAGGAAGCAAATTCAGATGCTAACCATGGCAAAGGCTGGGATGGGGTGGGAGGTGAGGGGAGTGTAGCCCCCCCCCCCCCAGATGTTCACTGCACCTGTAACAAAGAATACTGATCTAGAAAGATCACGCGCCTGGCAACTCAGTGCGAGGGACTTTCTTATATCCCAAAGCCCTGGCAGGAAAATCGATAGCCTCTCTCCCCTTGCTCCCTCCACCTCTGCCTTTTAAAAGGCCATATATTTAGAAGCCAGTGCGCACAGGCATCCGTCTCCGAGTCATAATTCACCACACTCCTGCAACCCTTTCCCGCCGGTTTCTCTCGTCCCTGCTGGGTGCCAGTTTGGCTTTTGTTGCAAGCCAAGGATGGTGAGAAGGAAATGTGGTGAAGCACAGCCAGGCCATGACACACAGTTGGTGCGTTGGGGTTTTTCTTGGCAGGTCACTGGTTTTCCCACGCCTATAAAATAAGACTCCGAAGAAGGGGATGCTGCTAGGCAGATCAGTCAGGATGACAGAAAGTGACCTCCTCACCCCACCCCTCCCCACTTCCCTCAGCTCGCCCCCTCACACTCAGATCTAAAGTACTTTTCTTGTACTCAAGCCCTTTCTTAGTCACCATAGGTGATCAGAATTTTTACACAGGTGAGTGAGCAGGCAGGCGGAGAAGCAAATCCCCTTTTCTGCATTTGCAGAAAAACCAGATGGGCTGCTAGGGAAGGGGAGCCTCCTTTTCCATACTCAGCACTGAAATACTATCCTCATTCCATCCCCTGTCAGCTCCTAGCAGGCTTGGGATTCTCTCTGCAGCTGACAAACTCTGGGAGACGGGTGCTAATTTACAGGACGGATTCATGGATAGCATCTCCCCTTTCCTGCCAAGAAGGTGGCATGTGGTGCTTCCTTCTCCCAAGAACGGTTCAGCCAGGAGAGCACGGCTGGCCCAAGCGCCCCAGTGAACATCATGTGCGAATGGAGTTCCACCCACGCCTGGCCTCCTGCTCTACCTCTCTGGCTACCGCTGGCAATGGAGCCACCAGGATCAGGGACCTGGGGCAGTTTGGCAGGTACCCCGTGCACCTGCGACTGCCAGCTGCACCCTTTGCCTAGCAAAAGTGAACTGTATCGGCCAGATGGGAAAGGTCCTGGCACCACCCATCTTGCCAAAGGCCTGAAAGGCATCCCTTGACAGCCTCCGAAATGCTGAACATGCCGTGCCAATGGCTTGGCCAGAACGGGTGGTCGCCATTCCCACAGACTCCTGCAGAGGCTGCCTTTGGGATGTGCAGGTACGTGGCAAGGAAAGGGATTCTCCCCAGGCCTGAGAAACCTTTAGGCTGGATGGCTTGAGACACACACACCCCCACAGTCTGAATATGCCATTTATTCTCACACCACACAACCTGCAGGGGCAGGCGAGGCTCCGAGAACTGGCGTGCTGCAAGGGCATGCCAGCCGCCCACTGAAGCACCCGCTCCTCACTGCCGCTCGTACATCTCCTTCAAGATCTTCATGCTCTCAGTGTAGCGCAGCTGATTCTTGTGCGAAGCCTCTTTCCACCTGCACACGGAGGAAGCCGCGTGTCAGCAGCGATCTGGGCGATCTCTGCGCCACGCCACCCTCCAACCAGAGGCTCCCCCGCTACCCCCACGCCTCCCTCGCACCAGCCTCCTGGCTCTGGCCCAAGGGCCACGTCCCGCTTTCCTACCTCTGCCGGATCTTCTTCCATCGCTCCATGTTCTTGTAGATAAGGCTGGACATTGAAGGCACTGCTTCAGAAGCCTGTTTGTGGTGGAGGGAAAAGCCAGAGAAGGAGTCAGCACTTTGCTTGCCCTGCAGGGCCGCGAACAGGCCCTGGTGTGCAGGAGGAGAAAAGCACCTTAGACGCAATTATCCAAGCAGCCTAAAGAGAAAAGCATACGCTTGACCAAGCTTCCCCCAACCCGAAACCTGCCAGATGTTTCCGGTGACCACTCCCTGCACCCCTGCCCATTGGCCATGCTGGTTGGGGCAGATGTGAGTTGCAGCCCAAAACATCTGGAGGCTAACGCCTTCATTAAGACATAAGCTGTCATGGGCCCCTGCCTATTTTACTAACAGACGATAACATTTCATATATCTTTAAAAATCTATAAATGAGTATTGGTGGTGGGTGGATGTAAGAACAGGGACTGCCTGATCTTGAGGAACCCTAAATAAAGTCAATCAAATTTGCTTAATTCAAATCCGGTAATTATTGGCTTACAGTTTCAGCCGTTGCAGGTATTCATGCTCTCATTTCCTAAAGCTGCAATCCTGTGCATGTTTACACTGAAAAGAGGCCGGACTGTCCCGGGCTACTGGTTGGGGTGTGTGGCCATTTCTTTCTGTCTAAACTAGCAGAAAATGCAACTTTAAATTGATTGAACTCACTTTTAGAGGCTGTGTTAGCCCAAAAATAAGAACAGAGAGAGATTCAAGTACGCTCACTGAGTTGGAACCAGAGTGTAGTCAGTCTGAGAGTGCACCCAACAAACTCCATGGGACCTACATGCCGAAAGACTTGTGCAATTGGTAACGACAACCAAGTGCACCTTCCAGGAATGTGCACGGGTTCAAGGCCACCCGGGTCTTCCACTCGTGGCGCATGCCTGCTGATCTGGCTGCTGTCTCCCACTTTGCTGGTTGGATCTCAGGGCTCTAGCAAAAACTAAGCTGCTGGCAAGAGCCTGCACTCTGCTCAGCCCTGGTCTAGAGGGCTGAGAAACCACCCCTGAGTTGAACAGATGGCGAATAGGTGCAAATGAATAGCCCATTTTAAGCAGGAAAAGTTGTTTTGGGAGGGGGCAGGGAAAGGGTTCAGCACTCTCCTCCCCTAGCCCCCACCCCTACCCCAGCTTTGCTGCTCTTGAGACACTATTAAAAAGGCATGGGTGCAATCCCCCCCCCCCCCATTTATATCCTGCCTTTTTCCTACAAAGGGCTCAAGGCAGCTTACATCATTCTCCTCCTCCATCTTATCCCCACCACAACAACCCTGTGAGGTAGGCTGGGCTGAGAGTCTGTGACTGGCCCAAAGTCACCCAGTTGGCTCCATGGCCGAGCGGGGACCAGATCGCCTGAGTCCCAGTCCCACGCTCGTGCCCACGACACCACACTGGCTCTCAATGTAACTGCCGAACGCCACCTCCACCCTGCGCAGGCATTTCTGTAGCACAGGGGTGCGAAAGTGTGGCCCAAAAACAAGCGGATGTCTCTGCCCACCGAGGGAGCCAGTGGTGAGGGGAGCTTCCAGCACATCTGCACTCTGTCCTGGATGCCGCCTACTGCAGGGCAGCGTTGGAGCTGGAATGGAGCTTGACGAGCTTGTCAGGCCTCTTCCCACTGTGGGGCTTGCCTTTTCCAGCCGGGAAGCCTGGACTGAAAAAGTCCGCCGGTGCAAGTGCGATGTGAGTTCACATCCGGCACCTGCCACCAGCGTTGTGCTGATGTTCAAAACAGAGGCGAGAGTCCGAAAAAGAAGCCGAGTTGTTTTGAGCAGGGCATGTTTCAAGGTGTGTGTGTGTCTTACACACAATCTTCTTGGCACATGTTTACTCAGTCTAGGAGGCGTTCCCGGGGCACATGAACTAGCCATGCCCCCAAACCAGGATTCACTGCCCCCCACTGGCCATGAACCGAACAGCCACAAGAACGGACCCCTGCCTGTACTCCAGCCCCTGCCTGCGCAAGGACATCTCTACCCAGACAGGACCCTTCCCACTGCAAGATGCATGGCTAGAAGGGAAGGGCTGCGCGTCCCCCCCCCCCCCCCCCCCACACACACACAATTTCTTTTAACCGAGAAATGGACAGATTCTTTCCACTGGGGACAAAAAAATCTCTCTGGCGAGCTTTCTCCTCGCTGCTGCGGCTGCTTCTGCAGATTCCAAGGGAGGTGGAGTGCGTGCATTGCGTACGTCTTTGTGTTGGGATGAGAAAACCAAGCAGGCGTTTTCAAGCTGGCTCCAGTTTGGCACCAGTGGACCCCCCCCCCCCAAAAAAAACCCCTCCTTGTCCCCTCCATCCAACTGACCGTGTCAACCACTACTTTAGCCTCCTCAGGCTGGAGTGGGGACGGAATGCGCAGGTTCACCGGCTCCCCTGCGGTGTTTGTCTGGCAAGAAGTTGGCGGGGGAAGCTTGTGCACATCCTGGCTCTTCCCGTTCAGCCCCGCAGACCCCTGGTTCAAAACACATTTGGAGAGACAAGGCAGGGGTTCAGCTCTGCTCAGCCCGCCCACCTCATGCACTTCCAAGTCCTCCTTTACTGTGGCATTCCTCCCTCAGAGAAGCTCACAGGCTCCCCATTCCAGCCGCGCTGGAATCATTATTTTTGCCTCTCCTCCCTCTCCAATCCCCTTTCCTGCTGTGTTGCACCATTTTAGATTGCAAGCCAACACGAAGGATTGGCTCCCCTGGGAACCTTTCTGGCTGAGATACAGCATAAAGCCCTCCAGATGAAAACCAAATAAATACAGGTGGGGAGAATCCCTTTTTATTGCCTCTCAACCCACCCGAGGAGGTAGATTAGACTAAGGTTACAGCCCTGTTATTCATACAAAGGGGTGCATGTAGAGAAGAGCTGGGGGGTGGTTAGAGAGACCCCTCCCCTGGGGCTCAGAGCACTCGCCTCCTTCTGAGAGCTGTGGTGAGAAGTACCAAGATACCTTTTCAAGCCCAGCGCCAGAAGCGCCACTAATAGAGGTTCGGGGCTCTGCTTTGGGTCCCATGAGTTTACAAAACGCCCCTTTCCAGCCAGGAGCCTCGTTCGCAGTACCTCCTCATCTTCAGGAAGGGAGGGCAAGAGGGGGCTCGGGGATCGCTCCTGCACCCGCACCATGGGACTGTTCCGCATCCAGGCACGACAGATCGGGTACAGAGGTGTGCTCTCGGAGAACTGCGCCAGGTCCACACTCCGGTCAAACAGCTTGATGATGTAGGTATCTGTGGGAAGTAGACATATATCTGGAGAAACAGCCTGGTAAGGCTGTCCCTTTCATGCTGTCTGTAAACAAACCAGGCCCTTGTTTCATGCCTGGCGTGGGCAACATGCGGCCCACCAGAAATCTTGGCCTGAATCTTCCACAAGCCCTTGTCAGTCTAACTTAATATGAGGACTGATGGAAGCCGAGGACCAGAACATCTGGAAGGCCATGAGCTGCCCACCCAAACCTGGGTCTCTCTAGATGTTTGGGACTACCTGCTTCCCCAGCCAGCACGGCAAATGGCCTAGGATAAAGGAAGCTGCAGCTGAAAACCACTGGACCCCTCCCCGCACCCCTGCCCAGGTTGGCCAAGCTGGTTCTGGGCACTGTTGGCTCTGTTACGACCGCTGCATCACACAGCCTTTCCCGCTGTGAAACCAAAGGCCCCGTTAGTCCAGAGGAAGCATGCAAGCAGAGCTAGCACTGGCCTGCAGTTTCACGCCATGCAGTCAGGGGCTGTAGGCCCAAACAGCTGGAGGGCTGCAAGCCGCCCAGCTCAGTCCTAAAATGATGGAGGGCTTGGCGCACCAGGCGGAGGGAAGGCTGGCCCAGGAGGTTCAAGCTCCGAAGATTCCTGGGCGGGGGGGGGGGGAGAACTCCTCCATGGGAGAGCACGTGCTTTGCAGGTGGGAGGTCTGATTTCTGGCATGGCATGACAATGCTGATCTGACAAACAGCCGCTTCCTCAAAAGCAGTGCAGAAGACAACTTCGGCATCTTCAGAAATTTAGATCACCATCAGCTGCAGCTGTGAATGCAGCCCGTCCTGAGGGAGCTCATTTTAGATGGCTAGAGGAGAGCAAGCATAGATGCCAGCATTATGGCCTGCCCTGCAAGCGCTTGGCTAGCTCCGATCAGGGATGTGCGGCCAAAGAAGAGCTCCTTCTGTCTTTAATAATGGCTAGTCAAAAGCTCAGCTCCGTGGCCCGAGAGCCAGCATGGTGCTTCCAACAGGTTCACTCACTCTGTTTCTGCTGGCCACCTTCAGCGAGTCCATCATCGGCCTCCTTCCTCTTCTTGCGGCGGTGATGGGGGAACCGGGTGGACGGCCTGAGAGCACAGGAGGGTTAGAAGAGATGCGCCTGGCTGCAGGCCTTGCGCTGAGCCGAGTTAGCTGGCCTCCACGCTTCCTGCCAGGAGTCCCTGTGTTGGCCAGGGTGCAGAACCTCTCTCAGCCTGAGGGCTGCGTTCCGTTTTGGAGAAGCCCTCTGGGGACACAACCCAGTGGTGGGCAGGGCCAAATGGAAAAGGGGTACAGCCAAGAGGCGGGTATTTCTTTTTAGCAAACGGCTCTTAACTGCTCTGAGCAAGTGTGGGGTTCTCCCCCTATCCTGGGAACAAGGGCCCAGGCTGAAGGGCCCCCGAGGCGGCCAAGAACAGAAGCAACCGCCTCGGCTGGCAAGTGTGCTACAGGACACAAGGCGCTGACGCAAGGTGATCAAGCTCCGCCAGGGAGGGGTGTGCGGTTCAGCTGCCTCTGGACTGCAGGGCCAGCTCCTGAGACACAAAGGGTGGCCTTCGCACATCGTCTCCTGGCTACAGGGGTGCTTCACAAGAGTATTTGGACCAAAGCCACCCGATGGATCCCAGAGAGGATCCCCTTTGCATGAGCAGACATTCCACTTGGAGAAGATGCTCCTGGGCACACAAACATTATTTCTGTTGAGAACTGCAGGTGAACTTGGGGAGGCGGCTGCATCCTCAGGGTGTGGCCAAGGGTTAAAGCCCTGCTCCATTCCGTACTTCACTGCCTCCCCTCCAAGAAAAATCAACGAGGCACAGGCAAGCAACATGTCACATCCTGTCTGGCCAACAGTCTATCACTTGCTCCTGCATAAAGTGTGTGCTTTAAATAGGGTAATAAACAGTAAGATCAGCACAAACGACACCAAATTGAAAACAAGACCACACTTCCCTGGCTTCTGGTTTCTAAGTGCCATTTCTGAGAGGGGGAAACAACAGAATCTCGTGCTAGTGAAAAGCCAAGCAAATTTATTCTGGCACAAGGTTTCACTCATCCAATGACCTGAACGAAGGTCCTTGGAAGCTTACGCCAGAATCAATGCACCCGTCTCCAACACATCTGTATATGCAGATGGACATTCTGCAGATAGACAGTAAAACAAAAAATAAACTCGCTTCCAAAAATTGTGCAAAGGGTTTGGACATAAGGCGTTCCCAGAGCTGAAGAAAGAAACCACTGTATGAACCGGTCTCTTTGGCACTGGAACAGTCACAGGGAAACGTCAGCTGCGCAGAGGCACAGTTTTTATTCCCACACTCTTTTGCACACCCTGCTTTTGATCCTGGATGAAACCAAGGACGAACAATGGGTGGCATGAAAAAATGGTCTAAATCTCCCATCTCCTGTGCAAGGCAGGAAAGATGATGCAGTGAGCCATACCTCTTTCCAGTGGCAGTAGGAGAAGAGTCCCTGCAACCGCAAAGCAAGAGGGATTAGGAACTGCCCAGAATGCAAGAGCCTCACCAGCAAGAAGAGAAAACTTGCTTTCCAGGAGAGCTGGTCCCCAAAGCGCATTAACCAGCATCTGAGTTTGGGGCCCCGAGCACACTGCTCTCCCTGAACCACCTGCAGAGATCAGCTCCAGTTTTAAAGCCCTCCTAAGAAATAATTCATCAATGAAGAGCACTTTAAAACATTAAAGCATTTTTGTTAGCCCTGCTAAAAAAGAAAGAAAGCCACACAGCAGGTTTTTGCAAATTATGCATTGGGGGTGCAGAAGGATTGGACTCTATTGCTCTCTGGGGCCACTTTTGAGAGATGGACGGGGCTGAAGACAAAAGAGGCATGGCCTGAAATCCTCACCAGCATATTTTGGCTTTCAGCATTTACTGATGGTAACTGAGCCTTAGCAGAAACATATATATCTTTTAGCATGAGGAGCAAACTGTCCAAAAGCCAGGACATTGCTCAGCTGATCACTGGCTGCAGGAGAAAGGGATGTGGCCATCTGGGGAATCCCAGACAGCCAGATATTGACCCCTTAAGGTTTCTCACCCAATGTAGGGTTGCTCCCACATTCTGTGACACTTTGGAAGCAAGAGAAAAGCAAAGGGGTTGATCAAAGCTGCAAGAAATACAAATCTATGATTTAAAGCAAGGAGAGGGAACGTGTGGCCCTCCAGCCTTGCCAAACTGTCAATCTCATCAGGCTGAACCAGCACAGTCCTTGGTGTGGACTTATGGGAGTTGTAGGCCCAAACATCTGGAGGAACACAAGTCAGCCCCAAGCTAAAGTCATGATTCTCTGTGGAGGAGGAGGGTCTCTCTTAAAAAGAAAAAAACCCATCTTTTTCAACCATTTTAGAATATGCCCTGACTGTGCCAGAAGTATGATCTGCCCATTTCTGTTCAGCTGAACTCAAGAAGATGGTACAGGCAGTGGAAGGCAGCTTAAACTGCCACCGTATGCAAGTCTGAAAAGAAAAGAGCTGATTGGGCCTACTGAGAGCCATAGGAAGTTGGGTTTGTCTGCATAAACACACATAGAATCACATCATCCACTAAACCTGATACCACTGGGTAACAGTCACTGGTGAGAACTATGAATGGGATTATCTATCACCGCCTATACAAATATGCCTGCACCCTAGGATTAGCTTTGGAGGCCCTCAAGTCAGTCTGCTTCACAGATCTGTTAGATGGCTAGGATGAAGAGACAGGACCTTTTTGGTGGTGACCCCACACCCTCCTGTGTAACCCTATAAGTCATCTGTCCATGCCCTTTCCAATAGAGGTTTTTAAAGGAGCTTATTTCAGGATGCATTTTCTGAAACCATGGATGGTGCTGTAAATTGTTGTTTGGTTTGTCGATAAATATAAGATTGCGGTTGCGTGCATTAATTTAGACTTCTCTTTTAGAAGGCTGTTTTGGGGATAGAAGTCTCAAGATGGAGAGAGGCTCCTACAGCCTATTTAAGGATGTTGCTATTAATCTACTATAATCTAACCAGGTACAATATGTCATGGGTCAATAGCCAAAGCACATGATCTCATGGAAAGACAACTCAGCAAGTCATCAAACACACATGAACCAACATGTTATTAAGGAATGAAGCTGTGTAAAATGCCTTTTAAGGCAGGCTAGAAAAATGAACCTCTTTTACAAATGGAGACCAACAGCAAAATTAACTTTCCGAGTTCTTCTTTCAGTTTTGGTTGGCCCCCTAAGAAACAAATAGTTACATCAACAACCTCATTTAGCCTGAAGGACAATTTTATTTTCAGGGACGCTCTCAAGGGCTACATTGCCATGGTGGATGAGATGATGGCAAAAGATGGAGCCAAAAGGAAATGGAACTGACCAAATCACAAGCACATTTTAGCTGAAAGCACTTCCTGGACTTAGGATGGGGCATTCCAATCTTTTAGAAGTGGGGGAGGGAAGCTACACAAAAGCCAGGAAGCTACCAAATAAGAGGCGGGTGGGGAAAGGGGGCTGCTTGATTTAGCTCCACAGCTGGAGGTTCTGCACCCCTAGATTACATACTGGGCCCACCCTTTAAATATGGAGGACAACCATGTTCAGGTTGAATTCCACCCCCAGGCTCATATCACTGTTGAAATATGATTTTATGTTCACAGTACTTTCCTATAAGGGTGTTATCCTTGAAGGTGGGCTAGCAACCTTTCTGGTTGGCCGGCCATCACCATTCTTCCCCACTGGTTTTTTCCAGGGGTGTCTCTCTAGGCCTCTGTTGGAGACAGGATGCTGGACCAGGAGAAAGCCAAGGCACCTGTGGGTCTCCTGGTGTGGCTGGACGCCAGTTCTCATTGGCCAGGAATTATGGGAGCTACAGCAACATCTGGAGGGCCAAAGGTTCCCTATCCCTGGAGTATACTGTATCTCAGCTGGATTCAGCAGGGGGAGTTTAATCTCCAGAGTTCTGGGAACAGGTGACCTCCTACCACCTCGAACATCGCTAGCATATTACTGAAGCTATCTGAAAAGGCTTAAGTTTGGCAGCAGCCCCGCCCCCAACCTTGAACACCATGGTCAGCAAGCTCAGCAAAAACAACGGGAAAGGAAGCCACAGAGCACCCCAAGCTCTCCTTACTTGCTGAGCCCATCCGACTGTGTCTTTCCAGAGTCCTCTTCCATTTGTTCCCTGGAGAGAAGAGTCAGAAAAGAGGAAGCAGGAAGTCAGCAGCCTCATCCGAGGGGAGGGGAGGGGAGGGGAGGGCTGGCTTTTCACCTATAGTTTCCTGGCTGCCAAAGCTGTTACTTTTTACAGGAATCACAGAATTATAGAATAGTAGAGTTGGAAGGGGCCATGAAGGACCATCAGGTCCAACCCCCTGTGGCTGCAGGACACCACATTACACCATCCCACTCAGATGGCTGTCCAGTTTCTTTTTGAATGCCTCCAGTGTGGGACAGCCCACCACCTCTCCAGGCAGCTGGTTCCCCTGTTATGTTGCTCTGACAGCGCGGAAGCTTCTCCTAATGTCCAGCCTGAATCTGAGTTGCAAAATACCCTCAAAGGCATGCAGGCCTTCCTCCCATGTGAGGTTACATCAGCACCACCCAAGAAGTGGTCAGTTCCCCACCACTGGTCTATGTGACGGTCCTTCACATACTGGGAGATAAGTCATTCTCTGATCCTTGAATGAAGGTTAGAGAACACCCACCTCTGAACCCAAAGTAACTTGTGATATTTACCGATCAACATCGGTTTTCTCCAGCAAACACTGCAACACTGCTTCAAGGCGGTTCCGAGCATTGGCTGTCTCTAGATCTGAGGCAGAGCCCCAAAGGAAAGGAGAGAGAAATAAGTTTTGCAAAAGGTATTTCAAGCAACCTCCCATCCCTATTTTTCAGAACACCACAGGATCCTTCCACTGGCTTGGTTCCAGAAATCCCAAAAGCAGCTCACTCTCAGCAAGCTTCTGCCAGGAGAACAAAGGCAGTTTCTGCTAATTCCCACCACCCCTACAGCCACCAGTGACCCCCAGAAGGCTGCTCCAGAAGGTTTTACAACCCTCTAGAATTTCATGGGAGGTGCTGGAGAGGGAAAATAGGCCATGTTCCCGATGCATCGGTTAGCACACCCTGGAGCTGGAAAACTACAGGGCAAACTAGCTATGGCTCCATCTGGGTTGCCCACCACTTTCCTCTGTTGCCTACACTGCAGAAGGTCTGTGAAAATCATTGCATAACAGCTAGTTGTCCCTTCGATTTAAGGTACAAAGTATCCTTGCATCCTACCCGTCTTTTCTATCTTCACTTTCGTATGCAGCATGTTTACCACAGACTCAGTTGCCTGCAAGAGGAAGGGGGGAAAAATAACAGTAATCCACACATCTCCAATTTGGTAAGGAAATATTCTTAACAAGCATTGGTTAACAAGAAGTACAAAAATGATGTAGTGACATAACGCATAAGATAAATCATGAGCTATGAGGCTTTTCAATAAACAAGATGCATTCCAGGAGGGCAGCTGTGTTCGAATATTATAGAAAAGTATACAAGAAGGGTTTGGAGAAACCTTAGAATCTTGCAACACTAGTTTTCCAAGGGCTAGAAAGTTGGAGAATAGATCTAGATATAACTCAGGATGTATTTTAATATGTATCCTATATGTAGGACTCAAAATATAACAATAACAGCCACCATATAGGACAATTTAGTCAGAAACTTCTGGTGTTTTCATTAGTCCTCTTCCATTATTTCACCAATAACACAAAAAAGAGTGCTGTCTGACTCAAAAGCCTACATTTTCACCATGCAACATCCTCAAATGCTGGTCTTCTAAAGTGGTAAGGGAACCTGTTTGTTTTTAAACACAGGAAAAAAATTCTTATGGCAATCAGCAATCAACAGATAGCATTCGCTTTCCCAGCTTTCATCTGACACATCAAGCTCTATCATGTCATCTTTTTGCTTTTTTTCTGTCTAACATCAAGAGGACTGCACCCTCATTTCACTATATGACAATTTAGTGCTTAGCATCGTACCTCCAGAAGCAAAACAAGCCTACGCATATGCAGCGTAGTTGGACTGTCATACTGATACACCCATCAACAGAGAGGAGGGAAAGGCGTAAACAGTGAAGCCTCAAAAGAGAGACATCAAATGCAAGAAATGTAGAGATGCATGTCTTTTAATCCAAGATTATGATTTTGGATCCACTTGCATTGGATCTATTTCCCTGCACAAAGCTCTTGCATTTCACAGCCTGCGGCCCCCGCCATTTCCAGTGCCATCGTATCTGCATCGACCCCGAAGTTTCACCGAGCTCGGCGGGGCTTACTTCCAGGTAGACGCGCACAGCCTGCAGCCTTAATCTCTCGGTAACCACCTACCCTTCCTGCACCAGAAGAAATGAGGCAGGATCCTGCCTGCCCGGCTTCTGCCCCTCGCCTTCCGCTGGCCTTTCAGCCGCCCGAGACTCTTCGCACCGTTTGCCGTCGCTCGCGAAGGGCTGCCCTGGCCGGCTGCTTCCCGGACTTTTGCTCTCCTTCCGCTTGGAAGGAGCTGCGCCAGGGGGACTAGAGCCGGCCGGGTCCCGCTGCTCCAAAAGCCCAGGCGGAGCGTCCCGCTCGTTCTCTCCGCCGCTGTGCGCTCCCGGACGCCTCCTGCAAACGCCAGCGGCGAGCCGACAACCTCCCCACGGATCGCCCCTTCCCGGATCCCCGTTCGGACGAATGCAGAAAAACCGCCTCTGGCGCACTGCATGCTGGGAGTTGTAGGCACTTGCCGGGCCCGGCAAACTTCGGCCCAATAGCTGCAGCTTGTTCTTTGCTGCGAGCAGCAATAGCACAGCTATTTCGGTGGCTCGGAAGAGCTGCGTTTCCCCCCTGGGTAGTACAGTTTTCGGTATTTCCTCGGAGGAGTTGTAGTTCTTTCACTCTTTCTGGACTCCTCGGCGCTGTTCGTCCACGGGATTCCAAGCACTTTATTAGCACCCACTGAAATTCCGTAGCAAGAACAAGTTTTCGAGTTCTCCTAAATGCTTCGTCAGCGTGGGTCGTATGAAAAAGCAGGGGGATGGGGAAGAGACACACACAACTCCAAAGGTATGGCCAGATGTTGAAGCTATGAGGCATCTGAACACCCTTTGGAGAGATGTTTGGACTTTTTAAAATTGCTTCCACCGTCCCTCCTTTGTGTTTTGGTTATTATGAAAGCCTTATGAGGGGAGATTGAAAAAACTGGTATGCTTAGCCTCAAGAAGAGAAGATCGAGGGGAGACAGGATAACACTCTACAAGTACTTGAAGGGCTGTCACAAAGAGGGAGGACAGGATCTTTTCTCGGTCATCCCAGAGCGCAGGACACGGGGCAATGCACTCAAGTTGCAGCACACCAAATTCAGACTGTATATCAGGAAAAGATTCCTCACTGTCAGAGCAATACAACAGTGGAGCCAATTGCCTAGAGAGGTTGTGGGCTTCCCTACACCAGAGACATTCAAAAAGAAATTGGACATTAATATGAATGAGGTTGTGTAAACTGGAGTCCTGTAACAGCAGGGGGTGGAACCCAATGGCCCTCTGGCCCCTTCCAACTCTACTATTATAGAATAAAGAGTTCTGCAGCACTCAGAAGCTGGCAGATTTTTGTGGAATTTTGGGTGCTCCTATTAAAAATGGATTCGGGGATTTTTTTTTTTCCGTTCAAGAACCAACAGAGCTCTCTCTGTGTTATTTTATTCTATTACAAATCAACCACACATTACATAACCTCAGCAAACTGTCGTGGCCAGTGTCTAGAGTTTTATGTAATACATATGCTATGGCTACCCCTGGCAGGGTTTCTATGCAAATTTCCTTGTATCTGTAAAGGACAGATAATCCCAGGAAGCAGCCAGCAGAAGAGGGATAGATCTCCCTTTCGAATTCCCTTGCTAGTCTGCCTGCTTTCCAGGCTGGCCACGGAGGAAGGGGCATCCCATCTCTTCTGCACAGTCTACTTGGTAGAAATAGATCTATTTTTTTCTTTAGTTGCAAAGTCGTGCCTGACCAATTATGACCCCATGGACAACATTCCTCCAAGCGGTAGAAATATATAGGTGCATAGAGAGTAGGAGTTTACTATTCTGTGTTTCCCATATTGGCTGTGGAGAAGGAGCTTCCGCATTGCTGTGCCAGCTTTCCTTTCTCGGTAGTTGGAATGGAAATGAAGCTTATGAGCTTCTTGGCAGGCCAATAACAAAAGATCAGCAAAATCTAACAATTTATTAGGGCATAACTTTTAATGGATGGGAATATTTCACAATAATACATTTGCAAAATCTTTAAGGTATCACAAGACGTGTTTTGCTACCACTCTGGAAATTATGTCTTTTAAAAATCTGCAGGCTGCTCACTTTTGTGGCATTATTTACGAGGCTGAAGTATGAGTCTGGCAACTGATGATAACCCTTTTGAGTTTAATGAGGCTTACCATGAGGTAACTGTGCAGCCACAGTTAAATTGGGTGTATTGCAGCCACCCAATTTAATCATCTGCATGCTTTTGCCTGCTTAAATCCTATGAGCTTGATGGGGTTTACATGGCCCTAGCATGAGGCAAGGTGAGCTGGCTGCCTTGCTGGCAGATGCACCAGGTGGGGTGAGGAGGTGTTGAAGGCCAGAGCTGGCCATTCCTTCAGCTAGCCCAAAGGAATCCTGGGGACACTGACCCAATGTTTATTGTATATAACCTGAGGCCATTTCAAGAACAATTACAATTGTATATTACTAATGCACAATAGTAAAGCAAAGGATGATAGCATTAATCAGAATATATTATTATTGCATTGCATTTATATCCCTCGAGTTCTTTCTCCTCAATTGAAGAACTCAAGGCAGTTTACCTCCAGCAAGCACCCTGTGAGGTAGGTTAGGCTGACAGTGAGTGACCGACTCCGAATCACCCAGTTATAAATTTATAAATTACAATCACAGACATTTTTGATATCTTCTTTGCTGCCACAGCAAATACCACATTGCAGTTTTAAAATAAGATTTCAGATGCTGGCTGGGTCAGCTTCTGCATGCAAAGTGGGTGGTGGACCCCACCTTGCCCCTTCTTGGGTGAGCCTTGGTGCCTTCTTCTAAGAGTCACCTCCAAGGGAGGCTTGGCAGGTGTCAAGAAGGGAGGGGGCCTTCTCACTGTTGGCCCTGACAAATATGGAATGACTTCCCCACTGAGGCCCACCTGGTGCCAACACTGTCCTCTTTTCAGGGCCACTCTTAGACACTGAATGACAGCAGTCAGTCATTTATGTCAGCTGGCTTTGACAGATCTGGTATGTTACTGAAATCGTTTTTAGCTTGACAGAGCAAGAGTGTGCCCCTCAGCAAGCATCTAAAAGGCCACGGAATTACAGAAATTCCCAGCACCATGGCCAGAACACTGCTGTGGCCTCAGAGCTGGGGAAGCTGTGCTACGTGATGCCTGATCCATGGCCAGAGCAGAAGGAACCGGCTTCCTCTCCAAGCAACCGCAGAAAAGCAGTTTAGCGGGTGATCTGGGGACTGCGGGGAAGGGGAAGAGATCAGCACTGCCAGCTGTGGGACTTTCTTCCCCTTCTGAAGCTCCACAATGAGGCTGCTGAATTAGCCATTTAGGTGTTTTGCAGAGTGAAAGGACTGTAAAGGCAGTTTTGCTTCTGTGCTCCTACTGCCTTACACAAGATACCTGTAATCCTTCAAGTTCAAGGGGTGACATCCTCATGGGACTGCATTTAAAATGCTTTATATTTTGCAGATTGAAATGTTATCCTGTATTTATTTCATTTCTTCTGTCTGGGCTTTGTTATTTGGATAACCACCCAGAGAACTTCAGCCATTAGGCAGTTAAGAAATGGATTTAAATGAATGCATCATGTGCTCTACAGTTCTGCTTTAAAAAAAAGAGTGAGTGAGGCAAGGCATTATCTATTGTTCACCCCATGCTTTGTCTGTATCCTCTTCCCACACCCCACCCATGGCCATGCAGCCTTGTAAAAGTGCAGACTAACTCCATCCTAGCTCCCCGCAAGAAAGTATCACGCAGAAGCCGTAGCACCAGTTTTGGATGGGTACCTGCCTCTGCAACTTGCAAACCTTGCTGGAAATTTTTGCAGATTCAACCAGTGGTAATTACAGGTGCTCACACAGCGCTGCTGGGTGCTACATGTTTCAAAGGAGGTTTTTTGTTGCAAAAGATCCTGAAATATCGCCAAGGCCACTAATTTCGGCCTGTATTCCTTCCCCATGCACAGTTCTTCAGCTGGATAAAACATGAAGGGCAACTCTACCACACGTCTGCTTCAGTCATGTGCATGTGACTACAGCAAGAAGCAACATTTTGCAGGGTTCTCTGTTTTTCTTGCTGCCTCAGTGGGTGGGGAATCTTTATGATCTTCTTTTAAATATCCTGGAAGAAGCTTGCCATTTTCTAAATATTCCAGTTCCTTGTGTAATCCAATGTACTCCAGTTTTAATAGGACTTTCAATGGGGCAATTTCCAGGTAAGGAGAAATCAGATTGCAACCTTGTAGACCAATCTTTTGCATGAGTGCTCAGACCAAAGGAAGCTTCCTGGGGATAGTAAAGTATCTTTTTGTGAAAGAGTAATTTGGGTGCTTCATTGCCTTTCCCCTCTTTCTCCCCAGTTCCTCAGCACCACTGTCAAAATGTGTCACAGCATCAGATTTATGAGTCATCTCAACATACACTTCCAGCACAGCAACCAGCCCTCAGTTAGGCAGAACTCCTAAAGCTATATGACCTAGGAGTAAGTCCTCACTGAGATCAGTAGAACTTACTTCTGAGTGAACACATATAGGATTGGACTGTTAAGCCTGTGCTCAAAGTTTCAAAGTATATTAGTTTCAAAGTATATTAGTTTGCATTCATCCTTTTGGTTACCTAATATTATGCATAGTTCCTTCTGAAACTTAATCTTCTTAAGTGCTTGCTTTTCCCGAGTTAGTATTCATCACACATCTGATGGTTGAACTGCTTCTTCCTGGTATTATTTTTGTGCCTTTAGCAGAAGTAGGACAGGCAGAAATGTAGAGGGTGATGCCTTTCTCTGAGATGAACATGAAGCAATGGGGAAGACATTCGTGCAGGCTGTTAAGAAGCACAAAAACCGTGCCTTGCAGAAGGGGCATTGCCAATCCTAAGTGTCAGTATATGGTCACCTCACTTCCGTAACGCTTTATCCCAGATAGCACCAGTGTAAGAGCAAGCTTCGCGAAGTATAATGGACTTTACTTCAGAGTACAGCTGTTTTCTGTACCTCTGAAAGTGCCATTTTATGTTTGTTCACAAACAAATATTAGGAAGGACTGTAATGCTATACATGCTTTCCAGGAAGTAAGTCCGATTGAACTCAATTCTGAGTAGGTATGCATAGCGTTGTACTGTTCATCTTGAACAGTATAATTACTCTGTTAGTAAGCTACCTTTTCAACCCCGGCCCAAGCATACGCTTCCGATAGCTCTTCCTGGCCTCTCGGTCTTTCTTTTTTTTTTTTAAGGTTTTTAATTAAAAATAAAATCTGATCCGGAGCATCATGGTATTTGTAGTTTTTGTGCCATCCCAGAACGCGAGGTGCGTCCGAAGTGTTTCCCGCCTCGTCTACTCGACGCATAGCTCGCGGTGCCTTGTGGGAAGTGTAGTAGTGATCCTAAATGAGCGATGGGCAAGAAAAAAACCGGGTTACCCGACCTCCTTTGCGCATAGCGACTTCCTCTTTTGGTTGCTAAGTGACTGCAAGGGCGGTAAGTTTATTTCGGGATGAGCGGTAGGCCTCGGACGGCGTCGTGGGTGCTAAAGCGCCATTGAAGCGTGTGCAGGGGTTGCTGCGCTGCATCTTGCTTGAGGGGTCTGTGGGCAGCTGGTCGGCGGAGTGTGACCAGGATGCTGGACTGGAGGGTCCAGCGGGGGTCGTCTCAGGTCCTTCCGCGATTCTCGTTGTAGGATATTAGGGGGACGCGCAGAGGCTGCCCCCATTGAACTGAATCTGAGTGGTGTTAAGCATAATGGCGATCGTGCGAATGCCAGGAGAGGAGATGTGCGAGTTCGTTAAGTATTCATTGCGCCTTACCCCTTGGTTGATACGTCGAAGGCTGCAAGCCTATACAAGTACTAAAATGAGAGAAACTCTCCTTTACTGGGGTCTGTTCAAGGTGCTCCTGACTAAAATAACACCGTACGGCTGTAGCTCTATATTTATATGGGAATGAGCCACACTGAAGATGTACTATAGTTCTTCAGTTGTGGACAGTACAGATGATCTATTCCTAAAGAGGGGCTGGCTGTATTTGCCTGGATATGCTGATTATACCTTCAATTTGTCTGGACACATGATGAAAGACTTGGTTTCTTTCTGTGCCCCTGCCCCCTTTCCGCCCCATATCTGCTCCTGCCTGCTTGGGCCCAGATGGGTTTGGACACTGTGTCAGGTTAGGGTTATCAGTTCTTTGTTGGTATTAACAGAGGCTTAATAGTGAACATTAGTAAGTGTTGATGTTTTTATCTCTATGCAGCTTCAGTCTGCTGTTAAAAGGCACAAGAATAGGTCATACTGGCTTTTTTTCTGATCCCTTGGCAACTGTGCATCAGGTTAACTTCCTGTCCTTTTGGGAAGCATTGCAATACCTTATTTAAGCTGGCTTTTGCTATCATAAGGCAGTGTTACATACTGGTAAGAGGATTATCTTGGGAGCTTAGTTCTAGTCATCACTTGGCCAAGAGGCTCATTGTCTTTTAGCCAGTCACTGACTTTCAGTGTAACCTACCTCACAGGGTTGTTGTGAGGGTAAAATGGAGAGGAGAACCGTATAAGTGTCCTTTGGCAGGAAATACATGTAGTAAATATATAGTGACTATAATTATGATCTTTTTAAGAGTATGTTTTAGCCTGCATTGAATTCCAAAGCTAGGTTGAGCTAGGTATTAAAATAATAAATATGCACACAGTATCTCACTTTTGTGTGTCTCTGTGGGGAAGCTTGTTGCTTTTATCTGTTTCTGACTCTTAACAGCTCATCACTTTAGCAGCCCAAGTTGTTACAATTTTTTTAGACTCCTTCCCCCACCCACTGATTTATGGCTTGATTTCTCTTCAGTTTGTGACTCCCACACACTTTAAAAACATTTTTGAACTTCTTATGGCTTGAAATAGTTCCAGCTGCATTGAGTAGGTTTTGACAGGCATATTTCTTCAAGGGTATTAGCTCAATTTCTATGATTCTGTGCACTTTGTAACTGCATGACAAGCAGAAATTCCATTTCCTGAATTTTTGCCTGTTATGATACTATTATGAGCACAAGAGCCTTGCTTAGGAAAACTTGGCAACTTGTTCATGTTTATGCAGTAAACTAATTCACTCTGTGCGCTTGGACTATGGTTGCTTGACTTTTGGTGCACAAGGAGTATTTGTTTATGGAAATACAGGTGTAAGGTTTCTGTCAGCTTTGAATTCTAACTTCAGTTGGAGATTATCCCAGATCACCCTCTCAGAACAGACTGGATTGAGTTTTATGTCCAAATATATTGTCTAGCAACTTTATGAGTTGCTAGACTTGTATACTTGGAATTTGTTTGCTGCATTACTGAAAGCTTAGCATGGGGTAGCTATTTCATGGTTGCTATATGACAACAGATCTTGGTTTTCCTCTGCTAAGTGGCCACTTGAGGGAGCTTCAGGCAGTTCCAGTAAAATAAATGCCTGGCATGAAATACACATGCATCCATATCATAATATTTAGCCTCTAGACTGCTTTAGCAAAGCATTGCAAGAAAAAAAAATAGCATGGACAGGGCTACTTCACTTTGCATGCTCATCAGAAGGTATGTCACATTGATTTCAATAGGATTTTCACACAGGTAAGTGTGCAAAGGTCTAATGTCTTTCCAATGGTGGTTTAGTGTTAAAATTGAAAATACTTGCCACTTAGAAATGCAGTTGTAGTTCTCAGCTTTTCTGGACATCTGGCATTTTAAAAGGTCACACAGATGGAGCTGAGATTTGGAGCAAACATTTCTCTTCTGAGCACAAATAGCTGGCTAAAGGCAACTTGGAAATGACTGTTATTTGGTCAGTAAAGTGAAAGTGTCTCTTTTCAGGATAGTGATATAGCACAAATGACTAGTCATAACTATGTGGAGTCAAATTAACTAGTAATTTCTGTGGCCTTATATGTAAAGGTGGGCCAAGGGACCTTTATTATTGCCTTAGCAGTTTAGTAGCTATTCCCAGGATTAGTGCAGAGGTCTTGTTTTGTTTGAATGCTAAGAATATTCAGCCTGTAATGCTCCATGCGACTGCTGGGAATGGGATTACTTCTTTGAAGCAGGTTGAATAATTTGAGTTTGAAATTGTAATCTGTCTGCCTCGTTTTGGAATGCCTTGGCAGCACCACCTAGTTTATAAGTAAAGGGCTTGCTATACCTGTGGAGATAGGGAGTGCCTTGGGAGCAGTACAGGGCAAAGCTTATGGGTAGTGTTTTGCCTATTCCTGTTTAGGAGGATAAGCTTGGTCTTGTTGGAGAGCTTGAATAGCAGCCTCTTGGCACTTTCTGCAAAAAACAGAATATATCCCTTTTGGACTGTGTGTGTTTTCTGGCATTGTTTTTACATTCAGCTTCTTTTCTTCTCTCTCACCCCTGGCTCACTACAATTTGTTCTTTATTGCTTCCTGACAGGCATGCATTCCACTGTATACTTTGGGTTTCTTCTCCCTCCCCTCCCACCCTCTCTTTTGTAGCAGGTCCTGGAGAAAATTTGGTATTGCTTGTTCTGTTATTCCTCACAAGACCAACTCCAACTTGTGTTCATGGGAGCATAATCTTGTTACCTGTAGCTTTTTGAAACCTTGGGAAAAAAAGATAATTCTGCTTCTGTTACCAAGGATTTATGATTCCAACTGTGCAAATGGCTTTACATTTTATTTTGATAATGGAAAGACAATATAAAGTATTTTCCTCCCACTTTCAAAACTTTTGACAATATATTCATATTATTGCTTATCAAGGTGGTCAAAACCATCTTTGTTTTTTTAATATAACCTTCCTGCAATATGCGCAGTGCAGCACTGGGTGTGATTCTGAAGCAAAACATGCATAGCCAACTGGCCCCAAATCTGCGTCTCATCACTGTGACTCTAAGTTTGCTGGGACTATTAGAAATTAGGTAACTTTGGAGCTTACAAGCATGCTTGTGATCTCACATGGGAGAGTAAAATGCATCTTTCTGGTTAAAGAGCATGAAAAACCTTGTCTGTCAGAAAAGCAAGGTATATGTTTCCAGGACTTGCATAAAGAGGGTAGTGGAGTAGCTCACTAGGGAAAGCTTCCATGACAGGCAATCATCGAATCTTCTAATTTGAAGAAAGGATTTTAAAAAAAAATAATCATGACCAACTGAAACTTGGAATTTAGCCATTCCCTTGACTGGAGTTTGACTTGCCCTGATAGCATCTGGCACACGTTTCACCTGGAATGATAACTTAGAGGGATGGAACCTGAAAGTGCTGAGACACTTTTATCCCATGAATGCTGACAATTGGGACTTTTGATGCCAAAAAGCAGGACAAGCCAGAAAAGAGACAAGAAGATCTATATTCCGGGAAGCCAGATTCAAGCCTGAGCAGGTGCCATAAAGTAAACCACAAGCTATTTATTTAATTCCATCTGGGTTAGTGATTTTTCTCTTCTTTGTGCCACCATATTAAAATGCAAAGCCAGTCTGCCTTATGTGTCAAGCCACAGTGGCATTCTTTAAACCTGCCAACTTAAGACTCCACTTTGAAATCAAGCATGGGAACACTGATGCAGCTTTAACCCTTTTGCAGCACATTAGAGCCTCCAAGTTGGAGCCTTCGGATGGTTTTCTCACACAGTACCAGTGACTGCATGAGAATAACCAATAGCTCTGATGTGTGTCTGAGTAATGTGCGTAGCTGATCTTAGTTTGTCAAAATGAAATTGCAGGATGGGTGGGGCACTGAGAAGGCAGCAAAGCTGACCTTCAACCTCTGAAGCAAATTTCACACTATTTTAAGTAGCAGGGTTTGGGCTACAAAATTGTTACTGTTTTTTCCAAGCATTGTAAAGACATAAGCCTAGCCAGTTTGATGTCATGCACACAAGAATCTGGGGAGTGGAGAGGAAAGATAGAAGTGCCATTTTTTTAATCTCTCTTGTACACCTGAGATTCTGTAGTTTGACACAATAGCCTGGCTGTGTCCACATAGGTATGTAGTTAGCTTACATTTCTAGCAGCTTCAATTTTCCCACTTTTAAAAAATATATCACAATTTGGCATTGTTAGCTGCACTTCTGTGCCATTCATTTGAGCCCATAGTTTTGCACTACATCTATCACATTCAAAGCCTATTATTTAAATTACCTGCACTCACCAGCAGATTCCCAAGACTGAAGATAAGCAGCATCACTTTGTACCTGGAATCAGGGGAGGCCAGTGGCTCCTCCATAGCAGCTTTTCTTTTGAGATTTGTAGGAACTATCCATGGTGCTGAACTCTCCCTCCTGAATCGGTTTGCCACAATGGCACATCATAGATAGTTCCTACGAAGCTCAAAAAAAGTTGCAGTGGTTGAGGAGTTACACTGACATAAGGGTCACCCACCTCCCTTGTCTGCAACAATCTCATTGAACTCGGCTAGGCTTATCTCTGAGTTGACATGTGTAGGATTGAGCTTTTGATCTTTCATGCTTCCATGTAGTATTGAACAAGATGTACTTTGAGATCTGTGTTTCTGACTACCTTCTTTTAAATCTGTTACTTTATACCTAACATGGCTTATTCCATTCTATGTTGTTATTCTGATGATGCTTTAAACATGCGACTATATGACCAATCAGTTGACCTTTCTAAGCTTGTTGTTTGCCAGTTTTATTTCTTGTACTCTTAGAGACAATATGCTGACTGCTTTCCAGTGTGAAAAGTTTTCTCCTTTATACTGATGGGAAACAAATGTTCCTTCCAGCCAAAATTGTGATTTGTGCTGTCACTGTTTGGTCCATGCTGACAGGGCTGGTTCTGATACGCAGAGGTTATGGAGTCTCATGGTAGCTTTTCTACAAATTCATTGACAACGGGCAGAAACAATGTTCTATACCTGGCTGGCCCAGAGTTCAGTGTGGCTATCCTGTTCACACTCAAAAGTCTAGAGATAATGGTGGCTTCGGGAATCTGAATATACTTAACCATAGTCTTTTCTGTGAAGGTTGCTAGTGTTCTGCTAGCTTCTCAATATGGAGAAAAAAAAAGCAAACTTCTCTGCACTTTGCCTGGAAGGGTTGTAAATCTAAGAAGAAAAAGAGCTTAGGGCTGGTTTCTTGTTCTCTGCTAAATAAGATCAGAAAGGCAGGAGGCCAATGTTGCTGGGAAGCTCTTTTGCTTTTCTCCCCAGTTCTGTGTGGAGGGAGATGTGGCTTAAAAGCAGGGATTCAGCACGGGCTCGGTCAGTGTGCTCCTCTCTTCCAGACAGGGCATAGTGGAGTAGATTGCTGCCACCTGTTCCTAGGGCTGTGGTTGAGATGTGCTATGCTAGAGGCTTGGTAGCAAGGAACCATTTGTCTTCTGCTGATGGCCACTGGCTCCAATAGGAAGAGACCTATGGTGCCTGTGTGGGAAATTGTAGGAACAATTTTATTTAGCTGTAGGCATGTTACTCTTTGATTGCTTGTGATGTGCCTGTACTTGTGGGACAAAGATGCTCCCACAGATTGGCCAGTTGATTTGAGCCCTTTGGACAGCTGGATTTTCTCTCCCTGTGTGATTCTGCTCAGTTTTCATAACTGCGTTTCCACAGGGTGGCCCTTCCACTGTTCAGCCCATATAAACCATATGCATATATAGAATTGCACTGAGTGATGCTAAAGCAAGAATGGATCAGAGATTTCTTGGAGCCCACCTTGGATCAGATGGTTCTTGAAGTCATACAGTTTTCTCCAGAGCAAGGAAATTCATGCTATTCATTACTTCATGGTACAGCAGGGTCACTGAATGGGATGCTTTCACAGGAGAAGAAACACAAAAATTGTTGCCCTGGCAACTGCACACTGGAAAAACAAGTGCCATGGAATTTTCCTCCCCAAGTGCATGCAAGAGCTAAGCAGCTGCAAAGAATTCCTTGCTCTGAATCTCAGTGAAGTTGAAAATCCCAGAAGATGGTGCAGCACCTTTGCTACTGTACATGACTTGCCAAGCCTGGATTCCGTCCTCTTTTAGAATTGCTTCTATGCTAATGGATGTACCGGAGCTGAAATGTTCCCTGGGTGTATTGCTCAGTAGTCCACATGGATTGTAGAATCCAGGACTGGTCTGTATGAAGGCTAGTCACTCTGCTGGGTATCTATTAAGAAAGGAAAGGAAATTGTTAAAAGTTGCACAGCTGAGAACATTGTAACTGTTTTCCTTGCCACTTCTGTAGATAAAGAAGTGTGCAGATTTTCAAATGTGGGGCAATGTAATGTTTTTTGCCCTGAAAAACCAAGGGCAAATGTGGGACTTGTAATTTGCACAGACCAATGATCAGACTGACAATGTGCTTAGCTGCAGCAGGACATTATTTTCTATTTATTTATTGCGTTTATGTCTTCTGCCTCCCATGATGGGACTCCAAAAGGGTGTATGTGGTTTCCTGGATAGTCCTACTATTTAAGCAACAAATAGAACTATTTAGCCTTAGAAAAGTTACTATGCCCTGAATGCTAAGAAAATGTCCTGGTGTATGGATGCTTCCCACTCTGTAAATGATTTATCATGATTCTCTTTGTAGCCTTCTTAGTGTGCCTGTGAAAAAAATACATCTCCCCAGGAAAATGCAAGGGGAGGAAAATAGAATGGTGCAAGGTCTTAGAATATGTCATCTTAGGTTAAATTAAAGGGTACAAAAGCCTTTCTGAGTTATGTGTCTTCAGTTATTATGCAGATGGTATAAGAAACCACCTCATTCTCTGCACAGCATCTTTGCACTGGGAAGCTGGTGCTTTCGTGGTAGTTAATTGCAGGAGGTGGATGTTCTCAGTTTATCCCTAAACTTGGTTGATGGCCAGAGGAAGCCATGGCTTTTCAGCTTTAGTCCCCCAGCCCATCTGTAATATGGGGATAATAGTGCTGAGCTATTATTAAAATTGTTTTGAAAGATTACCAACATACTATATAAAGTGCTTTTGAACACTTAGGAAAAGCATTTACTATATTTTGCTCATGGAGTTTTGTCCCAGGACTCACTTCTTAGATATTTTGTTGAGGGTTATCTTCAATATGCAGATATGTCATACAGGTCTAAATTATGTTGCGTTTGGCATTGTAACTATTTTTATTTATCTCCACTGTTGAGGAAAAAACGTTGGGTGATTTGGGGTGAAAGTTGAAATCTTGTAGCAAACTGTTCTTTTCTTCTTTCAGCCCAGGACTGGGAAACCTGCAGGCTGTATCTGGCCTGTCACTTAACTTCATGGAGTCTGCAGTCAAAGTGTAGATTGGATTAGCTGTCAGCCAACTTGATCACTGCCTTCAAAGCTCTCCTCAGACAAGAGAGGGTTTTAAAATATTTGTTTGGCTTCATTTATTCTACAAGCCAGTGGCCCATGATAGGAAAAAAATGTTTTCCCCTCCTGCATTAAGTATGTATCTTCTTTTAATTTGCCTTCCTTGATTCTTAATGCCGCCGCCTTCTTCCTTGCCCCTTTCCAGCTAAATCATCATTTCCAGCAATAACCAAATGGAGGAACCACTACAAACACTTGGAAGTCAGAAAATTAAGCAAAATAAGTAAGTCTATTCCAGAATTATTTACTGGGATCTGTTTGTTTAGAACATGGATTTGTTAAGGAAAACAGGTGGGGACTATATCCACTGAACAAAGCAGTGCCCCTGCGAAGTGGAACATTCCAGGATAGAGCCACGGTGTCCACATATGAGCACTACTGAGTACCTTTGTCAGGGAAATACTGGAAATAATGTTCCATAGGAAGAGGGGGAAGATTACTAGACCTGATGAGATTGGCTGGAACACATCTAAGGGCGAAACCAAGACATTTGGCTGTGCTGTTTCCTTGACCATAGTTGCCAACTGCACGTTGCACAGAATGAGGTGGTGGAATTCTAGGCAGTGCCACTTTAGGTGGGAAATATCATGTGTATTGAATGCTCTCTCATGTTAAAAGCTTCAGTATGTAGTAAGCTTGAACAGCAGGGGGGATTTCTCTAAATCAAGGGTGGGGAAATTTCTGAGGCTGCAAACCTCATTCTTGTGGGTGGCAGTCTGCCAGGTGACCAGAAAAAAATTAATTTATTAAAAAAAACATAAATCAGTGTTGTCTGGAGCACTATAGAGCCCCCAAATAATCACATTTGTTTGTATACTCCCTAGTGCTTGGAATGCCAAATTGGGGAGTTTTATTTGCTGGGCCAAATGCAGCTGCATTTTGCTCATTCCTGCTCTCCTTTTCATGGTTAGTTTAGTATGTGGTTGGGGTGTGTGTTTGTATTTGGTTACATCAGGGAGCTCCTGATGTATTCTAGTCCCCACTTGAAGTCTGTAGTGGCATAGTCCAGACTTCTGCCACCTCATTCTCTGTACTATGTACAGATTTAAGCAATGTCCTGCAGAATTTGACCAAAGCCCTATCTAGGCCATTGTTTATTCCCATTGTGACTAACCTGAGACATAGGAAGCTCTTAAGCACTTTCCTGCTTGTTGTATTCCTCAGCAGCTGTTGCTCAGAGGTGTACTGCCTCTGATACCTAAGGTAATATAGAGCCATCCTGGTAACATGATTTTTACTTCACAATGATCCTCAGGCATGGCATTGAAAAAGCCCCTCTGCACCCACCTCTATGGCTTGGGATGTTTAGAAGTGGGGGGTAAATGACCACACAGTGCATGCGGCTTAGATTACTTCCGAGCCTGTGCTCTTGTCAACTGCTCCACAAGATAAGCCACAAGTCTGACCAAATCTGCAACTTTGCCATCATTAGTTTGTGATGTGGCAGCATGTGTTTATAAGATATAGTGGTGAACCAGGAAGGGGCACTTTCCTGGTGGTGGTAGACTGACCATAAGGTTTCTTTTTTACTTCCTGAAAAACCAAGGGGAAAATACATAGTCTTCATATTCAGACCTCACTATTTGTAGCTAATGGGAGTTCAGGTACCCAGGCAGATGCTGGATTGTTACTACTTGGCTAAATAAGCCTTGAGGTGTTTCTTTGCATAAGGCCACTCCTGGTTTCCACAAAATGCACCAGCTGTGGTGTCATAGCACCTAGCAACTCATGTGGAAGTGCATTTAAAAAGAGACATGGGGGTGGGATCCAGTCAAGACTGGGACTTTTGAGAACAAGCATGGGGTGTACATTACCTTCCTCCTATGGTCCCACTCCAAGCTGTTATTTGCATTACGAGGATAGCTCCCATTGGTACCAGTGGAGTCTTGCATCCTCATCACAATAGGGTTCCCCCACACGTGGTATTCCTTTTTTGGGTGTGGCGCTTAGGTGGAGAAAAGTCACTGTAAAGGTGGTAATGCATTTAGTGTGATGTGTCATTCAGTCCTTAATTTTCAGCTGTGCCAGTAATATTTCTTCAGAAGGATATGATTCTCAGTATTTAGGGAGCCCAAGTGCCTTCCACTTTGGTAAGCCTCTTATGGCCAGTAAGGGAAGCAGAATACTGGATCAGATCCCATTTGCATGTCTTTTAAAGAATAATGGCCTTGCTAACTTAGATTTCTTGTTTGCTGCACAGTCAGGCTGTTTTCTCCAAGCTGGGAAGCCCCTTTTTGGAGGTGTCCAGTTGCCGGAGTCATTATTACCCCTCCCAGGCGCAGTTACTGAGTCAGGAGCAACGATATACGGTGAGATGGCGGGGAGGAGATGAGTTTGGCAAATAATGTTATAGGTTCACTAAGAAAAAGCAAATGTTAGCAGGAGGGGCCAGAACTGGCCTTCTGGATCCCTTATCAGCCAGCTTGCCACAGGGCTAGGCTTGGCATGGAGAGGGCTGGTGTGGTGGCTGGAAAATAAGCAGCTGCATCATGTCTGGGTTTTAAAGCTTCTTGAAACTCCCTGGGATCATAGTGTACGGACACTCTTTGCTTTCCTTCCTAGGTTCTAAGTCCATCTCGTTGTCAGTGCAGAAATTACCCCACCTCTCCCAAGCAGACAGAAATGTTGAATCCTATGCAACCAAGTTTTCTGCCTGATTCCAGCTGTCAAGAAGTGAAACCCCCTCAGTCCGACTCCGCAAGCCCTTTCAATGAGTCATGGCCTTCGACAGAGCATAGTTCTTCCTCCCTCACTCCTGAGAGGGCAAGCAATCTTCTCTCGGAACAGGTGTCAAGTACTAAGGCACTGACCTCACCAAAGACTCAGGAATCTGTTTCAGACAGTGAATCAATTCTTGCCAGGTGAGCCACTCCGCTGGAGATTCTCTCTGTAGGATAGTAGGAAGGGAGCGTTATAGGAGAGTTAATTGATGTGTGGGAAAGTGGCAGTCCAGTGTTCAGATCACATCTGAAAGGAGGGCTCACTGGGAAGCCTCAGTCAGTTCTGTTTCTTATATTCCATTTTCCTTTACTACAGCAGGCAGCCTTTCTGGTTCTGAGGGCCGCATGCAATGCCCAGCAGTGGGTTAGAGGACCACACACAAACACACCATGTATGTAGGCACATGCACGCGTGCACTCTTTGCCCCACCTATTCACATTTCAGGGTGCAGAGATGGAGATGTTTAAGCCTCCCCTCCCTTTTCACTGAGATCGGGGGACAAATCGTGGGAGGAAGAGGAGCGTGCAAAGTCTCTCTTTCCCTCTACTGGCTTCCTGAGCTAGATCACAGTTTCCTCCTCGCTGCCAGCAGTGTGGAAACAGTGAGCTCTGCCTTAGGATAACTGGCAGAAGAAGTGAGCATGAAGCCTCTCCACACTCCACTGCTCAGCAGTCCTCTTTTCATGATGCTGCTAGCAGCAGAGGAACAGCAGTTTGGTTCTTCACTGGGAGAAGGGTACAGGGTGCAGTGGGGCTGCCATGGGCTGCAGAGCGAGTGAGCAGGTGCGGGCTGCATGTTGGTCATACGTGCTTAATGCTTGGACCACAGTGTTTGGTCTCAAGGCCATTTCAGGGTGATCATTACCGGCAAAATCTGTGTCCTTGTTGGCAATATAGCGGCTGTTTACATGACACAACAGTTCACTGGATTATTTAACCCACGCAGGATGTACGGATTCCATTCGGAATGTGCCACCCTTGCTCAGGGGTTCTGGTGTCATGCAGACTCAGTGAATGTGGGTTATGCAAGGCTTGAACACCCTCACATGACCCATGGTCTATTTTCGGGGTATGTGAAGGTTGTTTAACCTTGCATAATGCACACTTGCCAGGTCCATGTGATATGACGACCCTCAAATGGAGATGTGGTGCCCTTTGGTGCGACAGGTTCTTTGTGGGTCGCATAAATCACGATGAGCCACAGCGCATGGGCTAAACCCAGAGTATCTCCTTTTGTGGGACAGGTACATAGCACGATTCCGTTACGGGCAGCCCGCAACCCGTGGAGAGCGTTGGTTACCCAGCGGACAATCTGCTCAGTTCTGGTGGCTCAGTCACTCATTTTCTTCAGAAGGCACGATCTCCAAGAAGGCAACATCACCATCTTCAGGTATCTGTGTCCAACAGGAAGGATGCCGTTATAATGAATACCGCATTCTTGTTGTGAGCCGCCCCGAGGCTTTGCTGCGATGGGGGCGGCATAAAAATGTTTTTAATTAAATAAATAAATAAATAAATAAATAAATAAATTCTCATCAGGGCGGGTCAATCTGAGTGGATCCTAGGAAGGGCCTGTTTTCCTTTGTGTCAACAAAGCTGTCCTAGTTTTATGACTGGATGGTATGAGTAGGAAGGGTTTTTATATTGGATGCGCGATGATTTGATTAAGAGTAAGCAGAGTGACATTTAGCTTTTGTCCAGCACTGTCTGTTTCCCAGCTGTAACAGGAAGTGCAGCTGCTCTGCAGTTGTTGGTAGTGCACACAAGGGGGTCATATTACACCATTCCTGAAAAATCTGCACTGGTTGCTAATTGCTTTCCAGCTGCAATCCAAGGTGTTGGTTTTGACTCTTAAATCCATGAATTGCTCAGGACTTGGCCATATAAGGGACGATCTGTCTTACACTGAACCTGCCCAAGCATTAAAATCTGCAGAAGAGGCCCTTTTGAGGGCGCCATTACCCATAAAAACCTGTTTGTTGGGCATGAATGAAAGGGCTCTCTCCTGTAACCTGCAAGCTGTGGAATGTACTCTCCCAAGAACAAGGATTGGCTCCCACTTCCCCAGCCTTTGAAAGGGTGTAAATATGCATCTTTTTAGGTTAGCCTTTTGAGCAGCACAGTTTTATTATTTTACCTTTTTACTTTTAACTTCTCATTTGTTTATATGGCCTTAATGGCTTTTAAATAGATAAAGCTAAATGCTAAAAATAAACAAATCCCCCCACAGAGATCTTCCTTCTCAGAGAGCACATATGCGCCAAGGTTATTAAAACAGCAAAATTTAACGCCCTTAATCTCCTTTGCAACTATCAGATAACTATGTATGTACCCTAAGGCTTTTTTATTTTAAGCTGGCAAGGCACTCTGGAGTAATCTGGGCCTCTGAAGGACCCCATTGCTTTTGAGAATGTGTTCTGCTCCTAGCACTCATGGCCGACAGTGTAGCAGGGCTGAGATCTGGGCTCATGTTCACCTGCTAGCAGAAAGGTGCCGAGGGAAAGCTATGCCTAGAGCAGAATTCAGCAGGGCCATGGATGTGCATCCATGGGAGTTTCTTCATGACTAAGTGTATTTTCTTTGCAAAGATGGCTGACCTATGTGAGTCCTTATTTTTTTAATGAAAATATCTCCTTGCAGACACTATCCAGAGTGAAATGAGACCCTCCCTTCTCAGTCCAGCTTTGGATCAGTCTCCCTCGGTGAGTGAGGAGGTACTCTTTAGGAAAGGAGAAGGATTATTATTATAATAGGAGAGGAGTATTAGGGAGGAGATAATATAGCCCTGTTGGTCCCCCATCCTCTTGCCAACTTGCTGGAGAGCTCCGCCCCACTGGGTTAAGGAATATTGTATGTGGAGAGCCTTACATTTAAATCCTTGCTCAGTCTCACTGAATGGCTGTGGGCAAATCGTATTTTCCAAACTTAGCCTTCTTCACAGACTTGTTGATGATACAATGGGATAATCCCATGCATATTGCCCTGAGCTTCTTGGAGGAAGGGCAGCATACAAATGTGGTGGAGAGAATCACCTATGCAGACTTGTTTGTGTGACCCTTGTCCTACTTGGGGGATTCACTTTACTTTGGGCAAAATAAATGTGAGTCTCACTGCAGTATTTCTCTGTCAGCAGGATACTTAACATTGGTCCAAGTTAGAGCTGCGCTGCTTTTCAACAACCAAAGATCTTTTTAAGTTTCTCAGTTTTCAGGCAGGTGGAAGTCCTGTTTTGCCCTGATTTGGTCGCTTTTTCTTGGCAGGCTAACAGACCATTTTTACTCGCAGTTGTTCCCTCGCTGTTATTGTAGTTGACTCTTTTGACTTATCTGTCGACTCCTGCCCATTTTCCCATACCAGAGAATTAATTTGCTCAATTCAGTGGATTGGACTGTCTTCTGCCTCACTTTTGCCCATGAACCTTCACACCCTGGACCTTCCACTTGCTCTAGACCAGCACGTTCTTTCCCCTTCAGCGGGCTTGCAATCTTTTTGGCTGAAAACCGAGCAGTGGGGCAAAGCAGGACCCTGGGCCTCTGTGGGCTACAGAGAGAATGGCCAAGAGCTACATGGAGCCTGTGGGTAACAGGCTGCCCATATGTACTCTATGGATCCTCCTCCCTGATCTCTTCCTTTGCATGCTGCTTTGTAGGGAGAATCACAGGACACTTCCATCCTTGATCCCGAGACTGTGAACCTGCAGGAGAGAGCAGCCAGACTCTTACATAGAAGGTACTGCCTGTCCTTGCATTTTTGCCCCTCCTCTAGTCCAGGCTCACATAGCCCAGAGTCCTCCAACAGTACTGGACTTCAGCTCCTATCAGACCTAGCCAGCATGGGAGTTTGGAGGGCACCAGCTGCAGACCGCTGATCTGCCAGCCCCGTACTCCGAGTCAGGCTTCTCGGCCAACCTGCTTCCCTTTTCCCAACCACCACCCCTTCCCGCCAAGTTCTTCCCTCATGCGGTTGTCTCTCTGTGCACGCAGCATGTCCCCCTTGAGCAGTTCCAAGCAGGTAAGCTTGGAAGGACTGAGCACCACCACTCCTTCCGCCATCACGGATGCCGATATACTTGTGTCTGGATGTGCCCCACAGCACCGAGCAGCACACCAACTCAAAGGTAAAACCAGCGGTCTGGGACCTTTCCTCTTGGGGATTCCAGTACTGTTGTTGCCCCAAGACCCTGGCAGAAGTGAAGCATTGCAAAATCAAATGGAAACAACACTTGTTCAGCAGTGGTGACAAATCGGCATATACTTAAGATGATTGCCCCAGAATGTTCGACAGCTACATTTTTTTCAGAAGATCTTGAAAACATTGCAATTATAACGCCTCTCTTTCTCCCCAGGTAGCCTGAGTGCTCTGCCTAGTCATATCATTCAAATACCTCAATCGCGTTATTCTAAACCAGAAGATGACATCCTATTCCAGTGGCGCCTGCGGCGGAAAATGGAGGAAGCAAACAAAGCTGTAGCTGAGATGCCTGCTGTAGCACAGAAGAGTCAGTACATCCAACCTACCTGTGCTTCCAGCATGGTAAGACATTGAAGCAAATGAGTGGTTTAGCATAAATGTGGGAGCTAAGGTGCTAGAGAAACAAAGAGATTGTTGCGGTATGTTTACTGTTCTGCTGAATGGATGTATAATATTCCAGGTGTCATAACACCTGCTGCTGCAAAATGGAGCTTTTCCCATGGCAGATGGCTGGTTCTTGAAAGCAGTACAGGATGGACAAACTCAAACAGTAGGCAGGGTGTGGGCCTTGGGATGACCAGGGATTTCCTGAATTTTGATTATGCGTATGAATTGATGATACAGAATCGTAGAATACTAGAGCTGGAAGGGGCCATGAAGGCCATCAGGTCCAACCCCCTGCTGGTGCAGGACACTAGCTTACACCAACCCATATATACTCTACCTTCCTATTAGACACACCGATGGGCAGTTCCTGTTCTATAAGGTGGGGTACTCAGGCAGGGATGGACTTGTTCTAAGGCGCTGCTTCATGATTCCCTGTCAGGATGCTCTTTGGACCCTTTTTGTCTTGTTCTCTGCAGCTCAAAAGAGCATCTCTGAAGTCACCAGAATCCACTAGTCGCAGCACTGAAGGTGCCAAATCATTGGGGACGTCTGAAACCCAGCTAGACATGAGATGCACATACAATACACTTCATCCGTGCTGCTTCTCGAATGCTATGGGAAACTCAAGCGGCCAGCAGCTCACAGAAACTGTTCCCTTTAGTAATGGTACTGTGGTGGCTGAAAGTCCTAAATCTGATGGGCAGATTGGAGTAAAGGAACAATCCCTAGAAACGGGTCCTGTCTGTGTGTGTGTGGACGCTCTTTCCCCACCAAGACCTGCAAGAACCAGCAAGCATTCAAGCCAGAGCAGTTCATATCCTGTTCAGCCGGCAGCCCAACCTCGTGATGGAGCTGAGTTCAGACAAAGTCAGAGGCCATTCAGATCCAGGCAGAGCAAAGTGAAACCTGTCCGCGACTCTGGAAAGCCACAGAAGAATTCTACAAAACATTCTTTTCAACATGTCTTGGGAGAGGTATGGACATCTGGGAATCTATATGGCTGTCATCATAAATCAGGGAAAGCTAATTTAGTGGGTCATGAGCGCTTCAGCTTAGACGTGAAAGTATGTTTCTAGTCCTCATGGTTGCAGAGATTAATATGAACACTTAATGACAGGTGCTGCTAAAGGTTTAGGAATAAGAATTAGTTTGGGGCTTTTACTACTCTTGGGAAGGACTGGTTGGTCCAGTGCAGGACCCCCCTCCCCCATGCCACACCAACATTTTTCTGCCCTTAACACATGCTTCTGTCCATCTGATTTCCACTCTGCCTTCAGTGGGTTCCAATTTTTCTACCCCTGCTCTTGTTGCTAAAAATAATAATGCCAAATTGTGAAGCACCTCTGTATTGTATTTCACGAGAACAATGGCTTTTGAATTCTTCTAGGGAATTCCAAGGTTACCTGGAAGCTTATCCAGGGTCCCTCAATAGAGAGATCAGTCATAATACACAAAAGATTCCCTGAGAGACAGCTTTCCTACCTCTTCTAACCTTCCCCTGCAATGCACAACCACAAGCATGTGTGTTCTAGGGCACACTGTGAGTTCATACAGAGAAAATACTGGGTCTCAACAGGCTTGTTTAGTTGTCTGTGCAGTGAGTGTTCATCCTAGAAGAACATAGCTATGATGTGTTGGCCAGGTTGGAGCAAATCCATGGGGCACGGTGTGTGTCAAAGCATCCAGCAAATGGAACCTGCATGGGGAGAGTAGCTCTTGTGTCCATCTCTACAGCAAGTCGTTCCTTTGCTTCTGTTAGCTCAGGAGTGTGCCTGCCCCTTCCTTTTGCTTCATTTCAGTGCAAGGATTCTCTTAAGTAGGTCTCTGCCTGTTCCTTGGAGAGCAGGAAATGTCATTGCTACCTCTGGATTTCAAGAGCTGAGGAACCTTCCTTGTTTTGTCTCCTGCTACCCAGGATGGGCAGGGGGCTGGGTTTGTATGGGGTTCTGGCAAATGCTGAGGAGTTTCTCCATAGCACGATGTGGAACTATTCTTACGAAGAGTACTCTTCTAGAATAAAGCATCACATTCAAACAACAACAGCAAACCATTGAACAGACAATGTGTTCAAATGGCATGACTCTAGATCCTTCATTAGGCATCATGTATTTGAATGGCACAATTCTTGATGTTTTCCACAGAAACTACCTGCAAAGAAAAAAAGCAATCCATCACAGAGCAGTGGCATATAGCTAAATAACTGGGGAAAATTGGGAAGGGCATCTCTGGGTATTTCCAAGTCTGCTATTTTTATAAGGCAGTGTAGAAGACAGGCAAAAGTTTAACAGTCTCTCTCTCTCTGTTTCTCTCTCACATTTTCTTCTGATCCAGGTGGTTTCTGAAAGGCTTTTCTCGCCACCTGAATCTCCAGTTAGGGATAACTCGAAGAGTTCAAAAGATGGCTGCTCAGATCAGTCTGTACCAAGCATGGTTGCTGCTCCTTCACATCCCCAGCTCCTGAGCATGGCTGCTCAGCTACTGGAGCAGGCTGAGGGTAAGAGAGCAGGGGGCAGACATCTGAATTTCTTAATGGTCTTTAAGCACAGCAGCAGTGGAGTCCACTCCATTTTGTCCTACACAGGGAAGCACTTTCCTTCTGGTGTTCCATGCTGGCAATGTGAATCTAGGCTCCTGCTCTTCAGTGGCCACCTCTGGCATTGCCAGGGGAGTATGGTCTGTGCAGAGCTGCTTTTGAGCAAGCAGTGAACTAATTCGACGTTTGCATCTCTCTCTCTCTCTCAATATTTTGGCCTAAATTGCTTGACTGAAAAGGGAATGGGGATGTGGTTGGGGATGGAACAAAGAGTATGCACGAACCAGAGTATTTGACACACTAAGTTGCACTACCTAAAGTGCAGCGCATGTCGAAGCATGTGCTTGGCCTGCATTCATGCATGTGTCCAACTGGAACTGACAAGGCATTGCCATAAGTTGAAAGCAGCCGAAGTTGCATTTGGCTTAGAGGTCAGTGCCATGGCATCGAAGCTGCAGCAGGGGTCCCTGGCTAGGTCTTTTGCCCTCTGCCAAGGTGGAATCCGAGGCAAGATGCGAACGCTGTCCAGAAGAGGGAGGGAGCTGTGGGAGCCAGGATGGGGCGCTGCATCAGGAAGATGTTTGGAGCGAAGGGAAGGGAGACACGTGAGGGAGGGATCGAGCAGGGGAAGTGGCGAGCAGCTGGCATCAAGGGCTTTGAACGAGAACTGTGACTGGCATCTGGTAAGCGATATTTTATTTTATTTATTTAAAACATTTCTATGCCTCCCCATCGCAATAAGCCTCGGGGCAGGATATGGTATGGTTTGGATCAAAGGGTCTGGACCAGAGGTGCAGAGGAGCTCTGCAGACTGACTAGGGAGAAAAGGAAGGGGCCTGTTCAGGAGTGAAGTATTTTTCCATGTGTTTCTGTCTTACAGACTCGGATGGCACAGAGTTTGAGGACGATTCCCTGTTGCAAGTGCTAAGGGGCCAGAGGGAGTTCCTACGCAGCCAGCTAAGGTTGGTTTGATAGTTGCTGCGTTCAGGGCTGCAATGCCTCTGACTGACTTGGCTGAACAGTTTAGCCACTCAGCATGTGGTCGTGTTAACTCTGACCTCATACTTTGTGTTGCTGTGGTGCCTTCTGGCCCTCAGAGGTGGTATGCGTTTCTGTACTGTTTCCATGCAGAGCCGTGGATGTCCGGTTGGCTCAGCCAAAAGAGTAGCATTCTAAGACATTTGAAGATGGTTCCTTTCTCCTGCTCTGGAGCGGTGGATGGAGTTCCAGGCACCTGAGATGAGTTAAGTGAAAGGATTTCTGGAGGCATGTAACTAGCACTCTTCTGGTTGATTGCGCTGCCTGCATACGCAAGCCAGCTGGAAGTGCAAAGTGGCCAGGCACTGTTGTGTAGAGATGTCCCTAGTATGTAAACAGTGCTTTGTTCCCATGGTTTCATTGTATATTTTTGTGTTGAGTTTAAAATAAATTGTATTTTTGGATCAAAATGAATGGTGATAATTTTTAGTGAGACAATCTATCCAGCACTTACTTATCCAATGATCTAGGGGGTATGAAGTCCAAACTTTGCGTTTCATCTGGCCCAAAGGAAAAGGGAAACAATCTTTGAAACTATGATAGCTACTTCTGGAGTGGGAAGGTGGGATAAAACTTCTCCCTGAAAAATAACTGCATTGGATTTTATTAATAATTTCTGTAACCTTTTCTTTCAAAGACAACTTTCTTTTGTGGGTAATCTGTTGGCAATAGCCATAGATGAAGCTGCAAATGGATGGGTCACCATTTTTTCCTGCCACCTTCTGTTTTTCTGCCATCTCTTTCTCCTTCTCCTTCTCCTTTTTTTGCTGTCTCCTTCATTCCCTCCTACTAGACTGCCGGGAAAGGAGCTGATTGATCTTGGTCTGAATTGATTGCAAGCAGAAGATTTATGAAATTATGCCTAGAGCAGCATGAAATTAGGCTGAAGGTCTTGCTGTAGGTGAATAAAGTACATCCTAGAGCATCACAGACACCATTCTAATATGCTTAGGCAAGGAAGCTTGATGGGAGAGGTGGGCATTTGGGAAAGGATAGAAACATTTGCTTTTGTTGAAATAACCCATGTCCTAAGAAATACCGTCAATCGTTTACATATGATCCTGAACCACACCTTCACCAGCAGCACTTCTGTTTTGTCCCTTATTGGAGGGGGAAATTTTGTGGCAATATGAGCAATGATCAAAAGGCTGTAGATGGAACTTCTCTTTAGCATAATAGGAACGGGAAAATGGATACTGGAGAAATCAAGTAATTCCTGGAAAACACAAGTGCTCCCCATTTTGGCTCCTCTCTGTATTCTGCTTTTGCTATTATCTATAAAGAACAAGGAGCTTTGCTGGCTCAGACCAGAACGCCATTTAGTTTAGTCTTATGCTTCCAACAGTGCCTAGGGAGATGCCTTCTGGGTGCTTACCCACAAGGCATGGAATGTTGGCCTTTCTCAGCTGATGCCAGCATCTGCTATTCAGAGGCTGATAACTTCCGTACACAGCAGCTATCATTCCTAAATCCCTTGGCAGATTTCTCCTCTATGAATTTGTCTAAGCCTTTTCAAAAACAATATACTTTTGGAAATTTCAGTATCTTGTTTATTTGATGTCTATCCTGCCTTTTACTTTTTTGAAAAACTCAAGGCAACAACATTCTCAGCCTTCTGCTCTCAATCTTATCCCCACAACAACTCTGGTAGGTTGGACTGGCCCAAAGTTACCCAGTTACCTGCATGGCTGTGGGGGGACTGTAACCCAGATTGCTTGAGTCCCAGACACATGCTCTTAACCACTATACCACACTGGCTCTCATGGTATCTTGTGGTAGTGGATTCCATAAGTTCTGATAACTCCTTCCATTTTTTCCTTTACTGAATCTATTGCCAATCACTTTAATTAAAAGATGATCCTTTATTTTTAGCAGTATATAAGAGGTAGAATGTGACCGTGATGCATAGGGGCAGGATGGGGTAAATTTGTAATTTAAGATGGTGGTACCCTGCTCCCAATTTATTTGGGACTGAATTTGTTTTTCATAACACAACTGTCCCATCAGCCTGAGAAATGATCAGGCCAGATCTCACATGAAAAATCCACGCTTCCTTCCTTTTTGAGTTCCGACTTTGAACATTCTTTCAGTTTTGCCATCCTCTTTTCCCCTTTGTGTATGTGTGTATGCCAAGTAAAAGAGCAACAGATCAGAACTCTGAATAGTTCCCTGTATGGTTTTCTAAAACTCACTCATATCCCCCATAAGGCAGTTACAAGCCACACTTCTGAGCTTTCACTGTCCTGAGGTCCATCTGGAGAAGATACTCAAGTTGGAGCAGTAACATACACTTTGGGGACTAAATTTGAGAATGTGGGGGATTTGAATCGGCATAGCTGTGCTTGCCTAGGTAGTGCCAAGCATCAAGATAACCATAACTGGCAAAGAACAGGGTACTTTTTGTTGCTTGGATCTGTTTTGTCACACTGTTCCTTCCCAGCCATTGGCCTGACCTTTGCTCTTAGATCTGTCCATCTATAAAAGAGGCAACTTGGTCATTGACCCTCCTTGGTTCTCTCATGTAGCCTCTCTGAAACCTCTTCAGTTATACTGGGAGTGAGAGTACCTTCGTAAGTTCGCTCACGTAGCCTCTTTGAAACCTCATCCCCCACTCCTTAACCGTCTGGAGCAGACACAGCAATCTCATCTCTGCCTGCAAGGCCCGGCCATAGGATATTGCTCATCTGGCTGATTGTCCATGCTTTTGTGGGAGTCATGTTGATGCAATTTCATCTAAGATTTCATTAATGCTTGTGTATACTCTGAAACCTGACCCTTCATGGTGGATATAATGGTGCGAGGAGTGGATTCATTGTGGCTGAGTGGCTCATACATATACATGTTTAATCTCTGAAAGCCAGAATCCAAAACAATTTGGGTAGAAAGGATTTCAGGTATTCTGTAACTGTCTTCTGGAGTGATAGCAGACTGCTGTTTTTCAGCAGTGTGTCCTTGGAAGACCAATATCTGTCTAGTAAAGTAGGTAGGATGTCTGAATCGGAGAACCAGAGGGACAGTGCCCAGTGCTGTGACCGCCTACTGCTTTCCTGCAAGAGGATTCCTTCAGTGCGGAAGGTTCCCATTCCTTTACTGCAGTCGGGAATAGAAACAGAGCAAACTGCTTTATACTGAGACACAACTTCAGTCCATCTATCCCAATATTGCTGGCACTGACTGGCACCTGCTGTCGAACACTTCAGGCAGGATTCCCTGAGCTCGACATGGCAAAGCCAAGGATTGAACCTGGGACCTTCTACCTGCAAAGCGTGTACTCTGCCACTGAGCTATGCCCTCCGTTGAAGAGCAAGCATTAGTGCGTGCTTTGCACTGGTGCTCAACCAGTGGTGGTCTTTAACTCTTTAAGCCTAGGTGAGCAAGATCCTAACACACCCCCTTAATTGTTTTGTATTTATTCTTGTATTGACAGTTTATAAAAATGCAATAAAAATACCTTGTTAATCAGTTTGACTTAGTATCTTGGCAGTTGTGCTGTGTATGGATTAGAACAGCAGGCAGTCTTCAAAGGCAGCCCTAGTATAAAGCACTACAGTACTTCAACCTGGAGGATATCAGGGCATGGAAAATAACCAGTCAATTTTCTCCGTACCAGAGATTGCAGATGGATACAGCTGGCACTTTAGTACTGAAACTCCCTGGCCCTCTTATGAGAAAATGGCGGTTGTCATAGTATTTGGAACAACACATTTGTAAACTTACAGAATTTGCTGTCTGAAGACATCCTGATGGCCTCTAACTCTGATGACCTTGAAAGATTAGATACATCCACAGAGGAGAGGTCCATCAGTTGGTACAGGTGGGATGGCTAAATAGTGCAAAGACTGGCAAAACGTAGATTTCTGTGGATTTGAGATACTAGCTCACAGAAGGGTTTGCCAGCATGAATGTTGAGAGCTGAAGCCCAAAACATCTGGAAATCTCCTTTCCAACTACCCTGAGCATCCAGTTGCAATGACACTACATCTTGGGAGTTACCACTTGCTGGGAAACAACAGCAAGAGGAGACTATTGCTGCTGTAGGTTCCCCAGAATCATTTGGTGATCTACTGTGGGAAAACCAGATGGCGGGCAAGACAGGTCTTTAGTCAGATCTGGCGGAGTACTTAATACATTCTTAACCCTTATTGGCTCCCAGACCCTGGTGAGTTTGTGATGTATCAGGGATCTGATATACCATCCCAGACCAGGGAAATGGTCATGGAAGCTTTGGGTCTTCACGTAAACAGGTTCTGGGTGGCTGGGATTGTGTCCCTCCTCTCCTCCTCTCTTGCATTGAGCTAATTCACAGGGGTGGGTGATTAATACATCTCCCGGAGGACATCCTGTCTGGACTTGGTGCAATGTCAGCAATAGCCTGGTCTGACCTCCGTGTTTGCTACCTGGGAGGATTCGTGACAGACGATGCAGCTGTGACAGTGTCTATTAATAAAAATGCGTGCCGTTATGCAATGAAGCCTCTTGCTGTGCTAACCTACCTTGGCTTGTTGCATTTGTAACTGAGGTCCTGTGCCAGTTTGTGTGAGGTTGGGCTTTTCTTTCTTTTTTTGGTAATTTCCCACCAAGTTATATAAATGATTAAGCCACCCATTCATGCCTATCAATCACAGCTTTTGACTACTTGGACCAGTGATGCTCCTCTTGGCTTTCATGTTATGTTTTTGATCCTTACCAAGAGGCTTGGCAGGGGGAGAAGGCATATAGCTGAGCTTAGCCTTCGTTCACTATTCCTTCTCCAATCCCAGACTGGGCGCAAGTCATACCTGTTAGTCCACACTGCTACTTTAAGCCGTCCCTATAGCAGTGTGTGTGTGTGTGTGTGTGTGTGTGTGTGTGTGGGCGGGGGGGGGGAGTTACTAGGTTCTGCCTGCATTCCTAGACATAGCAGGGTTGCCCAAGTGGGCGCCATCCAGGTGTGTCAGGCTACAATTCCCATCATTTCTTGGGATGATGGTAGAGTAGTTCACCGCCTCTGAAAGGTGCCTAGGTGAGGCAGCCTGCTCCGTTTGGGCTATCTTCCATTTTCTACTAATCCATAAGGATTGCAGCAGAGGAGGCAGGCAGGGCAGCCCAGGGGAGAAGGGCAGTCCTGGGCCGGGCCTGCCTCCTGCCAGGTGATATCCTCGTGTGGAAGAACACGAGGTCTTTCGTAACTGGGCTTCCAGTCCTAGAAAAAGGAGGCGGCTGCTTTGCAAGGGGAGAAGGCTTCTCCCTGTATTGTTGGAGGCACTGTGTAAAGGAGGAGCGAGCGCGGTCCTCTAGGGCGCCCGGATTCTGTATTCCCCATTCCCTTGCAAAAGGGCAAGAGCGTTGCCGCCCCCTAATTCATCGGAGCTGTGCGCCCCTCTCCCCATTATATACAATTGCGGCCGGCGGAGGGGTGGGGGGCGCCTGTTTCTGAGCGCCTAGATAATAAATGGCTGGGGTGGGGGGAAGCGCTGGGGCGATCTCCCATCTATCCCCAGTTCAAGGTTGCGCTGGGGGGGGGGGGGGCGCGGGTGGAAAGCGGTCGGCTGGGCTAACAGAAGCCCCTTTGTGCAGTCCCTTCCAGCTGCCTCGCCGGGTGCCCCTTTTGTTTCAGGGTTGTTGTTGTTTCGTTGCGTTTTAATTTAACCCCCTTCGGGGTCGACTGCACCACGGAAAGAGGAAGGGTGTGAGGCAAAGGAGAGGAAGGGTGGGGTCTGCCCGGTTCCCCCCTCTTCCCCTCGCCCAGCACCCCTTTTGTTGCAAGCCGCCGATCGATCCCCGCTTCGCCGCCGCCCCCTCCCCCGCTTCCTCGGAGCCCGAGCCCGAGCCCGCCCCCGCCAGCCGCGCTCCCCCGCCCCGCCGCCGCCGCCGCCGCCGCGCGCCCGGCCCCCTCGCAGCCTGCCCGTTTCGGCTCGCCGGCTGGCGCGCTGGCTGGCGGGCTCTTCCCAGCCGGAGACGAGCAGCGGGCGAGGGAGGGCGCGGGCGAGGAGGACGGACCAGCAGCCGAGGGGCCGGGCCGGAGCGGATCGGGTGGCGGCGGCGGCGGCGGCGGCGGACGGGCGCGCTGCTCTGCCTCCCTCCCTCCGCTATTGTCTCCGCTCGGCCCGGGACTGGCTCGGGCCGCCGCCGCCGCGGCGCATCGGGAGCGCGGCGCCATGGTGGTGAGTCGGGCGAGCGGGGCTGGCGGCGGGAGGCGGCTTCCTCCGGCTGGGGAAGAGGGCGGGCGGCCGGGCGGTGTGCGGGGGGCTTTCGGAGGCGGCGAGCCCTTCTCCGCCCTCCGCCTGCGCGCCATGCACCTGTTACCATCGAAACCCGCGCCGGGCGCCCCATCAACAAAACCCCGTCCCGGTTGCTCCCCGCACCGTGTTGCATTGGTGGGGTGAGCGATACGAGCAGCCCCCTCCCGCCGCGCGCCCTGCTCGTATTCCTCCTGACCCTTTCCAGGGCATGGTGAAGCTGCAAGAATTCTGCGAAATCCAGGACAGGGAAAATCCAGAGGAGATTGTCAGATTCCTTGATCTCTTCCTTCCCAGATCCTCTTCCATACCTCCTAGCTTTGGGGATCAAATCTTCTTCCTAAAGCCCCGAGACTCAGAGGCAAGCCAAGCGCTTTGATGCCCCAGCAACTCACCAGCTGCCCTGGCACGGGGCTCAAATTCCTCTGCTTTAGAAAGCCATCAAAAGGATGCCCCCCCGCTCCTCCCCTGCCCCTCCCGTCATTCGGGGCTGTTCCTCATTCATTGTAATTATTACATATGCATACCCACACTCAACTTGCCCTAATTAATTTGGGAACTGTGCTCTGCTCCATGCGCCGTCAACTACTGGGATGTGCTGAAGTGTTCCTAGGCCTGGGTGGCTGGATTTGAGGCCATAACTAGGAACAAAGGTGGAAAGCCAAAGCAGGAATGAGCTAATTAAGAGATCAATTGTTAGGAATGCCACGGCTGCTGCTGTAGTCCAAAGCAGGATCTGTGATGTTATTCATGACTTATGAGATTGGATAGAGCCACTTTCTGCCATTGTGGTATTATAGAGGGGACTGGCCATTGGAAAAGCCAGCTGATGTCAGGATGGTCAGAAACAGCAATATTACGGGCTCTTGTGTTGCCCATCCCAGCCCAGGAAAGGGAAAAAAAGGCTTGATCTGCTCAATCCTGAACTACAAAGTTTTCTGTGAAAACGGCTATTTGTAGACCGCTTCCTTCTGTGATGTTTTGACGTGTATCACTCCAGCCAGCTTTTGTACCAGGCTATCAAAGGCTGGAGAGGAACAATAGTGGGGTTTTGTCTGTGTGTTTTATATATATGAAAAAAAAATTAAAAATGCTATGAGAAAGGCTTGGCTTCACCTGCTGTCCTCCTGCTGCCTGTGGTTGAACAGGCTGTGCAGGTTTTCAAAACAAAGCAAAACCCTGTAAAACCTGTTTCTGCCAGAGGTGAGAGTTGGATGGGTGCACACGCTGCAAGCGGCAATCTCTTTTCTCCAATTGCCTCCAGCTCTCTAAAAAAACCTGCGCCTGGTTATATTCCAGTAAAGAGAACAGTGCCCAGTGCTGGGTCCTCATGAGGACCCTTCCCAGCATAGCTTTCCGCTGCTCCCTTCCCTTCCCTTCCCTTCCCTTCCCTTCCCTTCCCTTCCCTTCCCTTCTCTCCCCACCTCACCTTGCTCCACCACATCACTTCACCTCACCTACTGAGAAATGTGAACAAAGCAAAGCAAAAAGTAAATTACATTTGCTCCGGAAAAGGCACACTGAAGCACATATGTAGACACACACCGCACCATGCAAATGCTGTGAGAAACAAGCTCTCCTGAGGTTGGCAAGGGCAGGAGGGCAAAATGCCAGGGGAGGGCACCACATTGGCTTGGCGGAGGGCCAGCCCTACACGCTGCAGCACGTGATGGCCACTTCACCTCTGGTGGTGGCAGCTAACGTGCGTTGGTGTGTGCAGGACAGAGCTGTCCGCTGGCCCGGCTGTGCCCCTCGGTGGGTGAGAGGACAGCCCCCCCCCTCCCTACGTACGCCTGATGCCCTCGGGCCCAGTGGAGGCCTGGAATAAGATTCAACTGCCAGTCCCGGCCAGAGTGAAGGGACTGCCCCGGGCATGTGACTCGGGGTTTCATGAAAGGACAGCAAATGGCTTGATGGAGTCTTTTTCTCCTCTTCCTTCTCTGTCAGGCATTGATGCTTGTGCGGTTTTCTGCCGGAATAACTTCACCAGTCCTGGCTATTGTGTATCTTGGCTTGGAGAGGGGCTCCATTTGCTTCCCTGCTTCAGGCAGCAAAATGACTTGGGTTTGTTCTTCTGCAGGTCTGGTCTGTTTGTGTGGAATGGGGATCGGTGGGGCTGCCATCTTGTTCTTTGCCTCAGGCAGCCAAGTGTCTCAGGCTGGCCTGACTCAATCCATCATACGTGGCAGCTTTTATGCGTGTGCTTTCCATGTAGTATTTATGAGAAACTGGAATGCATAACTTTCACTCTACAAGCTGCCTAAATCCAAGGCTGTTTGAAGTATGCAAAGTGGAGCAGAATTCCATTGCCAATGTGTACGGTTTTGCTTGATCTGTCCAGAAATACTGGCCACCGTTATAAGATACACTTTATGTCGCCAATATCAACTGTCCAGACATATGTCCCATTTTCAGACTTTTCTAGAAACTGGTGTCTGTGGTTCTGGCAGTACCAAATTTGGGCATCCTAGGTACTGTGAAAAGATCAGAACTAGTTTCTTTCTCACACCTCCTGTTTTGAGAGAGCTGCACAGATAGCACACCCATTCCCGCTTATCAGGAATCAGAACGTCTTGAGGTCCAGGTCTATGCAATATTTCTAGTGCAAGTAGAAGTGCCACAACTATTTCAGGGTGCACTTACACTCGCCAGCTGTACTGCACTACAACTCCCATCATCTTCAATCTGTTTGCCACCCCATTCATTCTTATCATTTCGTCTGTTTCTTCATGGATTGGTTCAACATTTAGTTGTTTCAGGCACGTAATAGCATTTTCTAGGTACCAGCCTGTTTGAAGTTGCATACCTACCACATTTCTGGTTTTAAGTGGTATTCAGGTGCCTTATCAGTTCTGATAACTTCATGAATGAATCATTTAATATTCTGGAAAGCACCATGCACATTAATGACAGTACATTGCAGTGCACGTGCCCTCGTTCAATACACCTGCCAGACACTCATCTCCCTTGCCAGATATTCCATTCCATTTCTCCATCCCCTGGTTTTCTTTCCACTTCTGCACAACAGACAGTCAGCTTTCTGCAGCCACTGAGCATGCTTATTGGACTGTTTGGGGATGGATTTCTTTCCCTTCCTTTGTTTCTCTTTCTCCTTTTGTACTTTTGCAAACTTTGGCGTTTCCCAAAGCATGTCCTGTGCTCGGGCAGCGCCTCTTTGGCTGCATAAGGATTGGTGCTGAGAGAATTGAGTTGCTGACCAAGAAGGTCGCAACCTGTGTCCCTCCAAATGTTTTTAGACTATATTGTCCCTGGCAGTCCTAGATGATTTTTGTTAATGATTCAAAATGGACATATATTAAACAAATGTTGATGGTCTCAGTTAGGGAATGGGGCACATTCATTGCTTGTATCTCTGAGTTTTCAGACACTCACAGTCAAGAGTCATGTGAATTCTGAGCACCCCTAAATTTCAGGCATTCATTGTAGCACAAATTATTATTATGGACTGACTTATTCCAGGTTAGACCACTGGTTCATCTCTAGTGATCTGAGATGGTCTCCTCTGGCTGACATCAAGCCTAACCCAGCCCTGTAACTTTTTAACCGGAGAAGTAGATTGTTAAACCTGTGCAGGATCAGCCATTAGCTCCTCGTCATGTGATGCAAAATCTTACGTGTGAGTTTGAGATGATGGGAGAATCCAAAAACTGCTGGTGAGGCAAGTCTGGGTATTAAGTACAGAGTCAAGTTGGAGGCAATTCTCTGAAACACCATAGGCAAGAGAGTAGGTTGGGAGGAAGCTGCTCCTTGACTTCTGCAAATAGTCATGACTTTTCTTGCTCTGTTGCTGTTCATTTGTAGAAGGAGGACAGATGGGAATAAAGGAAAACGGCCGCATCCTGGGTGATTAGAAGGTTTAAGAGTAGCAGGGGAAGGAAAGACACCCTGTATTAGTTCTTTTTCCACGTCATTAGCAGACTTCTCATTCCTGCTTCCCAGGTAATACTGACATCTGGTCAGGAATGTAAGATTTGCAGCAGAGTGCCCAGGCTGTAGACCATGTGAGGTAGGAAAGATTAGCACAGCACTCTGAATCCTGCCTGGAAATTGACGTGGAGCCTGTGCACATAGACAAACAAGTCCCAATCTGTAATCTCGGGGCTGCATTTTGTACCAGCCAAATCAGTTTCAAAGAGGTTCAAAGATCATGTGTACAACCCAGAATTCCAGACTATGGCTGCATTATCTTTATCTGGGAGAAGTTTACCTTCATTTGATTACTTTGTTCTGCCTGCAAAAAGTAGGAGTTTCATTTTGTCTTTTTTCAAAACAAAAAGTTGGAATTATTCCAGTGGCACCAAATGAGCGAGAGAAACATGTAATAGTATTGGTTTAATAAATCTATGGGGCAGAATATTGGAAACATGGGTTGTGGGGCTTGGCTGGTAGAGAGAACTGGCCAAAAATGGACCTTTGAAAGCTAAAATACATACTCACAACAATCCTGTAACTTCAGGATTCAATAGATGTGTTTTTGCACATATTCAAAACTTCATGCAAGTCCATAAGGCTTAGAAATGTGGTTTTTGTGATTGAAAGCAACTGCTTATGTGCACTGTATTAGAAGCTGAGCCTGTTTCTAGATCACTCAGGAGTTTATGGTCTGAGCCTTCATTCCGGAGTAAATCATACTGGAAGCTGCTGTGGTCCGAAGGGGGGAAACACAATGATTCCATTAAGAGAGAATGGGCTGTGGCTTTCTCTCTATCCATCCCTTTCTACTTTCTAGAAATCTATGACTACTGAACATTCATCTAGAGCACCGAGGTGTGCTTGCCACAGGACAGGACACAAAGCCGCACAAGTTCCTGCCCGGATGCTTTTCCGGTTTTTGCCAAAACTAATATTGACGTACCAGCTTTCCCTTGAATCAGAGCGACTCGCGCTCCAGAGTGTTTTCTTTGACCACATACCTGTGGGCTGTAACTTACCCAGGACAGCTGCCTCAGAGCATCTCCCCCCTCTCCCTGGTCCTCAACAAGCAGGGCCATTCCACTGTGTCACTGGCCAGGGTAGAAACCGCACCATTTCACACTGCAGGGATTTAGGGGACCGAGTGCTCCTACAAACAAAGGATTATCTCCATATAGAGAACCATTTGTCAGAGAGGAAGATTCTAGGCAGTTTCTTTCTCCTTAAGTGCTACGTTTTGGTGTGTTTATGCATTCTGCAAGGGAGCAGCCCATCATCCCTTCACATGGGACCATCCCATCATCCCCTCCAGGCCCGGCAACAGCAGCCAGCAACACCATCGAGATCCTAGGAGGAAAATTGCTGTTCCTGTTGAGGACCTCTGCCAAAATGTCAGCCATCCATGTGCCGCTGGTGGGGAAACGAAAGCCAGTGACTGCCCAGCAGTGGAGCCCAAATGGCTGTGGCTGACCCCTGCATTTGCACCATCTCTAGACAGACTTATGGGTTTATCATTACATTTATATCCCACCTTTTTCCACTTGCAGGAACCCAAGGCAGCTTACACAGCCACCTTCTCCATTTTATTTTCACAGCAATCCTATCGGGTAGGCCAGGCTGAGAATCGGGGATTGGTACAAAGTCACCTAGTGAGCTTCATGACTAAGTGGGAATTAAAACAGTTCTAGTCCAACACTCTAACCATCATACTAGCTCTACTAGGTTCCATAGATACATCCTGGAAATCAGGAGTCACGGATAGTGTCATATTCAATTTGTCATCCTCCCATGCTTTCCCCTTGCTAGTTTTATCTTTTCTTTCCCCCCAGAAACTAGCATGTTATAGAAGACTGCATGATTGCTTTTGACTGGTGGTGCTAGGAATTCTCTTTCTGGAAGCACATACAGTGTATTTTCCTCAGAGTTAGCACAGGCCAGAAAAATACCTTTGGTTGTGGTGGACAACGCAGTGAAAATTTTGACTCGGTGTGTGGCACTGTGAAAGAGGCACAATCCATCTGAGGCATAATTAGGAAAGTATTTGAAAAGAAAACTGGTGATATTATACTGTTGTTATACAGCTCTATGGTGTGAACACACTTGGAATATTCTGCAGGTGTAAGGTCACCACACCTTGAAGCTGAAAAGGTACAGGAAAAGGCAATCTGAAGGATCAAAGGGCTGGAGCTGCTTTTCTGTGGGAAAAGCTGGCAACGTCTGTGATGCTATAGTAGTATTGCAATGAAGCTTCTTGGGATCTGTCCCTCTCCGGTTTCTGGACTTCCTGTCATGTGACTTAGCAAGTGAATTGAGAAGAAGTCTGAGGCTATGCCCAGAGCTCACCTGTGCAAAGGGCAGCCTTCTTCCGTGTCGTGTGTTGCACGAACAAAGGCTGCGCATCCTGTGCACAGAAGAGAGACGTGGCTTGCATGGTGTTTACATGGGACTTGATTCTTGGTGAGCTGCACATGAGCGTTTGGCCCATTTGTCAGGAGACAGGAGCAAGGGGGCTGGAGCCCAGGGAGCAAAGGCCAGAAAAACTGATTCTTCACATCCCTACTTGATTGCTTACAAAAAGGCACGTAAGGGAGACCTGATAGCGCTGTACAAAACTTTGCACAGTATGGGGAAAGATCAAAGGGAGACGTTTTCTCCATCTTTCGTAAATACTAGAACCAAGAGTCATTCAGTGAAAGGGTCTGGTGGGAGATTCAGAGCAGGTAAAAAGCACTTTATTGTACAGGGCATATGAAATCCGCCACCACATGGTGTAATGATGGCCACCAATTTACATGGGGCTTGGACAATTCGTGGAGGAGAAGGCTACACATGTCTACTGTCATGACGGCTATCTATTATTTCCAGTATCAGAGGAGGCATGGCTGTGTATGCCATTTGCTGGGGCACACCAGTGGGTTTCCCCCATGTGGCTGGCTAGCCACTGTGTGACCAGAATGGTGGGCTAGGCAAGCAATTGTTCTGATTCAACAGGGCTCTTCTTCTGTTCTTGAGTTCGCTTCCAACGCTCCTATGAGAATTACCAGAAAAGGAGTTTCCCAGGGGTGGTTGGCAGAAAGAGAAAATGGGGAAGTGGAAGGGATTCTGGAAAGAAGGTCTGTAAGAAAAACGCTATTTCTGCTGATCATACATTCCAGCGCACAAGAATAGTTCTGCTTTGATAGTATTGTGAGCGAGCCAGAAGTATTCTCCGTACCATGTGCTTGGGTATTTCCTCACAGGGAGAGTTCATGAACATGTCGGGCTTTTTGCAGCCACAGCATTTCTGCACACCTCTGCCTCCTTGCCAGCAACCCGCTTCTTGCATAATCCTCCCCTGTCATGTGTGGGTTTAATTTTTTGCATTGCTCACAGTTACACACTAATCCAGCAGAATGAGATACAATAGTAGGAATCACAATCCTTGCAAACAAAATAGAGGACACACTGGAAATGTAGGTTGGATTGGGGATGTGTTGAACTACAGACAAATCAAGGGTTCCGTGGCAGAACACAGATGTGACATGCAGAAGAAGCTAGGACCTAGGTGCTCTCTTGGGCACCTCCACTTCAAACAGGTGTGGAGAACTGATGTCCATCCAGAGGCTGATAGAATCCAGTGCTTCTCTTCCCCAGTCAGCATGATGAATGGCCAGGGATGATGGAAAGTGCTAGTACTAGCATTTAAAGCCTTAAATGACTTGGGGGCAGGTTATCTGAAGGATCGCCTCCTCCGATATGTATGTGAGGTCATCTTCGGGGGGTCCTTCTCTGGGAGCCCTTCCAAAAGAAGGGAGGCAGCAGGCTATCAGCAGGAGGGCCTTTTCAGTTGAGGCACCCCAGTTTTGGAATTTGCTCCTGAAAGATGTGCCCCTGGCACCTACTTTGTATTCTTTTGGGGACCAGATGAAGACCTTTTTAACATTTTAGCTTTTTAACTTTGGTTTTATATATTCCATTTTATTCTGTACTGCTGCTATGCTTCTGTACTGAATAATAGCAATTCCAATTATGGTTTCCTTCTTATAAATTAGTCTGTGTGTTCTTACCTTTTGTTTAATTTTGACTTTTCTGAACCATCCAGAGAGCCTTGGCTAATGGGTGGTACATAAATGAAATAAATGAAATAAATAAATAAGTGCAGCCCAGCAACATCTGGAGGTCCATGGGTTCACCAGCTCTGCATGAAAAGGATTATGGGAAGCAGATGTTAAGGAAGACCTGTGCGTATGATCTTGGAGAGCCACAGGTAGTCAGAGCAGACTGGGTGGAAAAATATCTGGAGCTTGCTAGGTGCCCCTGAGTTGGTGCTGTGTTTCTCAAACAGGAGTATTACAGGCATTTCGCTTGTGTCCACTCGCCTTCTATCTCTGGAGACTGGAAATGAGTTTGGATCTCTGCAGTGCATGCATTTTTAATTCTCTCTCTCTCTCTCTTTGTGTGTGTGTGTGTTTATACCCATTTTTCCACCGTACAAGCACAAGGCAGCGTACAGTAACGTAGTATAAGGAGAGAAGCGTGCAGGGGCAGCACACTAAGGACTCAGTTCTTTGTGTGCTTAGATGGAAAAAAAGCCCCAGAACCCTCAGCATTTATTTACTTGCTTAACGCATTTCTATCCTACTCAAAAGCTGATGCTCTCTGGGTAGTTCACAACAATTCAAACCATAAAATATGACTTAAGATATAACATAAAAGTCTTAAACATTTCCAGTATAAAATAGAAGTAAAAACTAAAATGAAAGGTAGCAGCAGTGCAAATATTTAAAATACAATAACAGCTGTAAAGCAAACTAAAGACTGAAATGCTTGGAAAAATAGCAGGGTCTTCACATCACAATGGAAAGAGTACAGGATAGGTGCCATGACAGTCTCTCTGGGAAGCTCCTTCCATAGCTGGGGTGCCACAGCAGGAAAGGGTTTTTCTTGTAAGCTGTCCTGAGATGCTTGGACAGCCTAGAAAAGCTTTCAATAGATAGATAGATAGACAGACAGACAGACAGACAGACAGATAGATAGATAGATAGATAGATATTTATGGGAGGGATCGATCTTGGGTCACCTGGCCACAAGCCATTTAGGGCTAATGTCCTTAGCAGCCCATGGACTGGCAGCCAGTACTAATGGTGAAGTCCTGGTGTGAACTTGTTAACCATTTGCCTGCCCAATTTTGGGCCAGCTGAAGCTTCCACGTTCTGTGTGCAGAGACATCAGCACTTCAAAAGGATCAGGTCCAGGGGATGGGCAAGTTCCCTGCCCAAGACCCCGAGGGGGCAGCTCCAGTGTTCTCATTTGCAACCCAGGCAGCAGAATAATTGCAACAGTGAAATCCATAAAAGGGCCTTTTATCAATCACTCAAGGTAAAATTGGACAACAAAGCAATCGTTTACTGGCACCTAAAATAAAGATACAAGGTGGACATCCGAAAGGGGTGGTCCAGTGGTAAGGTGCTCCCACAGAGAAACCCTGCTCATGTTGCCACCAGAGTAACTTCTCAGGGAGTGGATCGTTGGTGGAGCATCTCCAGCGACAAGCTGAGTGAACGAGGTTTGTGCAGGAAATTGTGTCCTTCAGCTGCCTTGTTCCCCAGGCTAACTAGAGCTTGTCTTGCACTTGGAAATGAGCAGAGAACATGAGTGAGTTTGTTCCTGGCTAGGCAAGGGTTATGCCATTGATGGTCTATGTTCTCATTGGTGATCAGGTATCTGGCCTGGACAGAATCATGCAAGGCTCGAAAGCTCTTCATTAAATAATAGGAGTTTTACAAGAGCCATGAGGCTGCCTCTGACAACAGCAGCCCTAGATCTCAGAGAATCATCGAATAGTAGAGTTGGAAGGGGCCATGAAGGCCATCGAGTCCAGCCCCCTGCTGTTGCAGGACACCATGTTACACCATCCTACTCCAATGGCTGTCCGGTTTCTTTTTGAATGTCTCTAGTGTGACATTCCTTCTCTTTTCTCAGAAATGTGTGCTAAAATAGGACATGTGGCACACTGTCTGCACGGTCAGGGGTTCCCCACCTCCACATGCTTCATCGAGCAAAGTAGAGGGGGAAACTCCAGCCTGAAAGCAATGCAGCATGCATTCCATTTTACTAGGAAAGATGTAGGAGATGAACAGTTCTGGGCTGTACAACAATAGAGTTCAGATCATGAATACTGAGGGTGTAATTTCATTCTGTGTTGCTCCAAACTCCCCTGGAGTAACTGGGTTCAGGTTTGGGTGCTGCAGTTTACGAAGGAGATCAATAAACTGGAATGTGTCCAGAGAAAGGTGACAAAAAGAGTGAAGAGTTTGGACAACCAGTCTTCTGAAAGGAGATGAAGCAGATGAGTACGTTTGTTCTGGAGAAAAGGCAATCAATGTACGATCAATAGGAAAGCATCTTCAGCAATCCAAATGGCTGTCACATCCAGAATGGAGGGGATTTATTTTCTGTTGCTTCAGACTCTTCCTGAAGTTTCTGCTGATCAGCTGTTCAGCTGGCAGGAAAGGAAAGGCAGACAAATGAAGGGAGGGGAAGAATAGCAAGGAGGGCAAAGAGGACAAGAGGTTGTGGGAAGCGATGAAATGCAGGTGGCGTGCAGGAGTAGGGGAGGAAGAACAAGGCTAGAGGCTGCGAGTGCAGAGGCGAGAAAGGTAAGTCGGGGAGGATGAGCGAGGCAGGGACTAGGAGGGGAGAGAGGGAGGGCGGATGGGGAAGGGGTAGAGATATCAAGGAAAGGGGTAGGGAGAGAGAAATAGTGAGGACAGAGATGGGTGGAGAGGGAGGGAGGGAGAGTGCAAGGCTGTCTGGGTGGCCCAAGAAGCAGGTCTTTCCATTCGCCCCTCCCTTCAGTCTCTCTCCTTGCTGCTTCTCTCCACACCACCAGCACCACCACCTTGACTGCTGTGCCTGGACCAGCCACCTGCTCCAAGAGAACCCTTTGGCGGTGGTGCCACAATAGTTTCTCAATTCCCCAAATGTGTGCTCAGGTTCAAAGAGGTCGGGTACCTCTGTTCCAGAGAGTAAGAACTTGTGGGATAGGTTCAGGTTAGAAGAGGACCTGGGCTGGAAGGCGCTGGATCCTCCTTTGTTAGAGCTTTGTGAGCAGAGGCAGCTGGACACAGGAGCTCCTGCCTTGGCTGCAGGCTGCCAGGTATCCTTGTGGCCATGGCAGCAATGGAAACAGAATAGCCCGACAGTCACTTCTTTCTTGTTTCTGCTGTGTCTGTGCTTTATTTATTTGTTGAACATACTTATTAGCCACCTTTCGAAACATTGATATTCCCAGTGTTGGCTTACAGTATAAAATGGTAACATTCAGTCTCCAATTATAAAAGCATCTTAATTTTTAAATAATTGGAAATTAAATGATTGCAAACAGTCTGACCAAGGGTGTGGGTTTGTAAGTTATGGTCTAAAACATCTGGAAGGCCCTAGGTGGCGAATCCTTATCCAGAGGAGAGGTCGGCAATTTAAAAGTGTCTGAATGAATGAGGAAGCTGAGTTAAACAGGACTGCAGCCAAAGAGAAGGAAAGGTTGGATTAGGGTTATTAAATATGAAGGTATCGGATCATATTGGCTTGTGTGTCCTTTGCAACTTGGTCCCAGTGGCTTCCATCGGCCAGTGGCAACCCTCCATGCATGCCCAAATCTGCTCTGGAGAGGCAGGGGACCCTCCAGAGCAGAGAATAGATGGGAGGCTGCAGCAGGGAGGAGAGGGGAGGAGAGGAGAGGAGCGCTCTGTGGTATGGAGTGCAAGTTCGCTCGTGCAGTGCTGGATGTCCCCCTCTGTGATGATCTGCCGAGGCCCCCAGCAAACCTCTTTGTTGGCTCTTCCTGACCCGGCTGCAGTGTGGAACTGAACTGTAGCAGAGTGACTGTGAGTCATGGCCGAGGGACACGCCTGCATCATTCCATGTGATTCATCTGTACCTGGCTTGCTTTCACCATACAGGCCCGGAGCACGGACAGCATCGACACCGCAGGAGAGGGACACGTGCGCTCTCTGGGGAACGCCAACAGCAACATCAAGGGAAAGCCGGCTAAGAGGTAGCGCTGGGGGAGAGGAAGGGCAGGCCCAAAGACGCTGCAGAGCTGTGGGTTCTATCCCCAGTTTGGAAATGGCGCATGAGATCACCAGCTTTTGTGCCACTGGAGTCGTGCCTATAAGTGTGCAGCAAGTAGCATCCAAGAAAGTTTATTTCTATAGTGCACAATGCGTCTATGGCTACTTTGCAGACCAACAGTGGCTAAAGTGGCCAAATCCAGCCTCTGTCACCCCCGCTGTGCCGTCAGTGCCATCCCTGCCATGGCCAAAAGCCACCTTTTTAGCAACAACACATGCCTGTGTTAGCCCCACTCAAAGCTAAATGGCCCAGACGTAGCTTGACTGTAGCGGCTCTGAAGACAAGCTTGGCTGTGGGTCAAATTTAGCCTCAACGCAAGCTAAATTTGGGCTAGATATCTGGCTGTAGCTCTATCATGGCTGCGTTTGTTTTTCAGATCTTTTTTCAGACTTTCTGTAGCATGGGGATGGGGGGGGGGGTGAAAATGGTCTCCAGACTTCCCCCCACAAAAGTTGCCCAGCTCTGCTGTAGATCAAGGATCACGTTGGGTTCAGTGGCAGAGGAGCAGACCTGGTTGTGTCCTCCCCACAACCAGGCAGCCCTGATGGCGGATGAGAGGCTGGCCTGGCCGCTGAACGGTGTGGTATGGGGAGGTAAAGTAGAGGTGGCCATTGTTAGCTTCTTCCGAATCGTCTTTGATGTGAGAGGGCACATGGCACGGGGACAAGAGGTCTGTTGTATCTTAGAGCTTTTGCAGGAGGAGGGCAAAGGGTGTTGCCGGCTGTCTGATTGTTTCATGGTGACAGGATTTGGGGGCTGGAGGGCGCTTGATGTCAGTATTTTGCCTACTGCTATCTGATTTTGGGCTTCCTAGCTGGGTGAAAAGTCAGAACTGCATCCCACAGCTTGCTATCTTGACTTCCTGATGGAAGCTGTCCATGACAGCATCTCATTCCCATTCTTGAGCCCTTTCCGTACCTCTCTTTCCACAGGCTCTCCATCACGCGGGGCCATTTCCCCAAGCTGACAGAGTGTGCCCATTTCCACTATGAGGCTGTGGACTTTGGACACATCCAGGTGTGTTTGATCCCCTTCCTTTTCCAAGGGTACTGGGTTTGAGCAACAGTTGCCTTGGACACCCGAACCCCTGTGGCAAACTGGGGGCAGGATGGGGGGGCAGGGTGGCCATGCTCAGTCTCTGGAAAGCTGCAGCCAATTCTTTGAATTGCTCTCTCACCTGCAGCTGCAGCTTGGCCCAGAGCAGAATGAGAACCTCGGCAACTTGGAAGAGGGAGAGCTGCTGTTTGCTGTTCAAGTCACCTGTCAGGTCAGAAAGCGAGCAGAAATGTTGGCTGGCAGAGAAGTAGTTTGACTTGCTTGGATTCGCTTTTTGCCCCAAACAAAGGGCCAGCTTGGTATAATGGTTCGAATGCTGGGCTGGGGCTTGGATGATCTGGGTTCAAGTCCCCACTCAGCTGTGAAACTCTCACTGGGTGACTTTCGGCTGGTCACGGGCTGTTGGCCTAACCTGCCTCACAAGGGTTTTGTGAGGGGAAAATGGAGAGGAGGAGGACCTTGTAAGCCACCCTGCAAGAGGAAGGAGGGTGGCGTATAAATGTAACATAATACTAAGAAGAACGTGTCCCCTGATTAACAACACATAGTCGAATAATGTGTGAATGTGTTTAACACATTAACACAAATTAATGTGTTTTTAATTTAATTTTTATTATTTTGAATTTCACAAAAATGAAGTGAACAGATCCATGGAAATGCCCTTTAAAATAAGCAGGTGCCCATATTTAAATAACAACATAAATCCAAATACATCTATTATACATGAGCTTCAACCGAAGCACCAAATATTTGTGTATATATACATTCAAGAGTGGCATCTATATATTATCCATTCAGACACAGGAAGCACTGTTAAATTTTCAATCCATTGCATTACAAGAGATGAGCTTCGATCTTCCCAGTGTTGCAGTATCAGTATTTTAGCTACTAAAAGGGTGCGGAAAATCCATTTATGTTGACCATGCTTTAACTTCTAAGATGTGGAAAAGAACATGTACATCAGCAAACATCAAAGAGTGTTCCAATACAAAGTTTGTCTGTCTTACACCTTCCTTCCAAAATTCAGTAGCTACTGGACATTGCCCAAACATTAACAGTATCACACACACACACAAGCAGTTTCTTGATAAGGCAAAGCCTTATTGGCAAGATGTGGCGTTCAAGGACTGTGTCGCTGCACAATCCGCAGCAGAGTTGAAGATACTGATGGGAATACTTAATTTTCTCCTAAGGTGTGATAACCTAAAATGTAAAAAAATATGTGTGACTATTGTTTCAGAAAGAAATGCTGTCTTTTAACCTTCTCTCCTTTGCTTATTTGGAAGATTTTCTATCACAGCAAACACAAGAGATAACTAAAAATAAAGAAGGGCTTTTCCTCCACGGTAGGCCAGTCATGAAGCTGGGCTACAAGCACCCGAGGCATTGTGGCATGTCAAAGTGACGGTCCTCAACCGCTGGGGGAGCATGTTCAAAGCACCTGAGCAGGAGCTCGTGCGGAGGTGTGCTGGGATCCGCAGGGACGCTGCGTCCAAATGCATCCACGAGCGATGGATTTCGTGGAAGGGCCTCTGCTTGCAAGCGCTGTTCCTTAGGGTTTGCCTTTCTTCCTGCAGGGGAAGAGCTGGCAGGTGCACCGCAGCTATGAGGAATTCCGCACCCTGGACGCCCACCTGCACTGCTGCATCTTTGACAGGCGGTTCTCGCAGCTTCCCGAGCTGCCACCCTTCAGCCACATGCGGGCTAACCCTGAGGTGACGGAGGCCATCCGAGCACGTGGCGCCGGCCGGGGAGGGAAGCGGCAGGCTTGTGCTCTCTCCCTGTCGTGGTTCATCACCGGGCCATGCATGCAACAGGCGGCGGTGGCCACGAGGGGCTGAGGCGGCCGGGTGGACTGGGCCAGTTCAGGTGGCTGGTGGGAGAGCCCTCTTTGGGTAGAATCCTCCCACAGAGAGCCTTGACGGGAGGCAAAAGCCAGCCTGTTTGTGCTACTCGTGTGACGGCAGCCTTCCCAGCTGTGCTGGATCACAGCTCCCATGATCCACAGCCATCTGGAAGTGATGGGAGGTGTACTCCACCAGATTTGGAAGGTGCCAGGTTGAGAAAGGCTGTGTTAGAGAACTGGAGCCTTGATATACTTTGCGCATGTTACATGCATAGCTTACGTATGCGCATGCTTTGAACCATGCCGCATCCCAATGAAATTGCTCCCTCTCACTTTTCAAAAGCCGCCTAAGAAATGGGGCACTCCTGGGTGCACATGGTGGAGCCTCTCTGGGCCAATGTCCAGGTCTGGTGCCTGCTGCACCCCACTTACCCAGCCGAGGGTCCCCATTTTCAGTCCCCCAAATTGTTCTCTCACACACTTAATGGCACAGGACTTTTTAAAAGTGGCATTTGAGCACCACCAAACTGAAAATGGCAAGGAGTGGCTGTCAGGCAGAAGTCGGTGATCACGGAAAGGATTAGAGGAGGAAAAACTCTGCAATGAGTGAAACTGGGCTTGCGATGATGGCCGAGGGGAACAGCGGTCCTGCTGCAAATCTCCTGGGGTACCTGCAGGAGGACTGAGGGGCCCCGGGAGCCGTTCACAGAACAACCAACTGCCATGGTCTATTGCTGGGTGGGTTGATATGGTGTGTGAACCTGCCCTTTGTTTTCCGCATGCCAGAGGCATCTGGTTGACCTTTATGGCAGAGAAAGCCAATGCTGCAGGGATCTTAAATGGATAACAGCAATGAACTGCTCTGCCCATGATGCAGAAATTAAAAATGCAACAGACAGCAGAAGGACCACCCAGTTTTACCTTATCAAATGTGTAAAAGAGAAGGAAAAAGAGGGTGGCTTCTGTTACGGAAATTTAGCAAGGATGTGGACTTCCTGAATTCCAGGGCAGGTTGATTTAGAACCTGAGAGCAACTGTGATAAAGGCTCTACCAGCTGCTTCCACCTTTGTCATCTGAGGCAATGGAGGATTAATAAACAGAATAGCTGATAACACAATCACTGTTTGGAGCAGGCTCAGCAGCCACTTTCTTGACCGAGGGAGGCCTGTTATGGCACACTTTGAAAACCTGTACCCTGGAACAGAGGTGGAGAAAGACTGCAGCCCAGTGGTAGAGTCCCTGATTTAGAGTACCTTCTGGTCCAAGGTTCATCTCCAGTTAAGGATCGACCCTGTTTGCAGCGAAGGAGAGCCACTGTTGGCTGGTGCTGCGCCAGGTGGAGTAAGGCCTGATTCAGCGGAAGGAACGTCGGATGTCCCTGGTGTTGCACCTCACCTGTGATAAGAGCGACTCAGTCTCGGTCTTGCATCTCATGCTGGCTCTTGGGGTCGCGTGGTGGCCAGGCTTGCTGGTCCATGAGAATGCCTTGGCGACATAGGCACTGCTGGGGCGGGTGTGGGCGGGCATGGATCCCTGGGCCTGCCCAGCCCTGGGGAGTCGTGTGGGCCTTCAGAGGCAGCCCTGCTCAGTCCTGCAGCCCTTTCCTTAGGTGCTTGGAACTCGGGCGGTTTCCCCATCCCCGGCTTGGCTGCATATCCAGCCTTTCCTTGGGCAGGATTGCGCGGTGCTCCCACCAGGACCTCTCGCTGATGTGGGTGGGAGCGAACTGCCTCTGTCCCGTCCCCACTTGTGTGCATGGCCCACCTCAGATGCTCCCAGACACACACCTGCGGACGCAACAGTCCTAGAGGAGCACCATCCGAGGAAGGGGCCACAGATCTGTATTAGAGAGCCAGTTCTGCATGTCGAAGGCCCTCGGGGCAACCCTTGCCACCCCCAGTTAGAAGTGTTTGAGGAGCCAGAGATGGCCTGGGATGTGGGGAGCTTCTCCCAGTGGGATTAGACCTGGGAGCAGTGGCTGGCAGCTCCGAAGTCAGTGGGATGAGGGGAGAGGAAAGCTCCTTAGGTGGTCAGTCTAAAACCCAGGTGCACTGCCCTACTGACCACGGCGTGGCCAGCTTCCGTTGGCCTCAAGCTGTGGAAGGTGCCCAACCTTCCTCAGGCCCCACGCCTGTCCCTCCCCAGGTCCTGCCTGTCAGAGGGGGAGTGGTGCAAAGGAAGGGCCCATTTTGTCGAGCTCAGAGCCCAAGTGTGCAACGAAACCAAAAGCAGACAAGGCGGATTAATAGTCTCAAGGAAGTTCCCAGTGAAGAAAGCACTGCATATCCTAAGGCTGAAGTGTGCCCACTTCTGGTTTAGCCAGTGCTGGGCAAGACAGACCAATGTCTGGTCTGGTATAAGACAGTTTCCAGTGGAGAGTCCATCTCAAATTATGGTTGGGTCCCTTTGACGCTTGCACTGGGGAGAGGCTGTGCCCATGACACCACGCTCTTTGCATCCGTCTCTCACCAGCTCCTGGTGCCAATGCTTTCGCAGTACCTGGAGAAGCTATCAGCCATTGTGGACAGCAACATCAACTGTGGCCCAGTCCTCACCTGGATGGAGGTGAGACATTTTAAGGATGGTGTGGCGGGAGAATACAACAGTGCTTGTCTGGCATTAGAACATCAACTTCTTCCTGCTAGAGATCGGAAGACCTGGGAGAAAAGAATCGGGGGAAAAAACAGGAAAAATTGGGGAAATATTCCCCAGATATTCTGAACATCATTGGAAAAGTGTGTGTGTGTGTGTGTGTGTTTGTTTTCTTTCCCCTCCTGGGATGTCCCCCATTTTTCCTTCCATCTTTTTATATCTCTACTCGCACTCAGACTAGTCATGCACATTCCAGATCTTCTCATTCCTCTCCTGAAGGTGTCGTAGTGCAGTCCTCTTTCTCAGAAGCTTGTATGGTTTAGCAAGAATATGAATGGTGAGCTTTAAAGTCCCTGGCATGAATCCCACTTCAATTACAAGCCCCCCCCCCCCCACAGCTCTCATAAGGTCAAAACAATATTGGCTTACCTTTCAGGTTTGTTGTAAGGTTTACCAACATAATGTATATGAAATGCTTAAGTTGCTTGGAATGCATACCAGAAAACCTAAGTCCCTTGTATTGCTAGCCTAGAGCAAAACTACACTTGCTAGGTGGGTGCAAATGCATTCAGAGGACCCTTAGATTCCCCTTTTGCATTGTGGTTACCTGTTGAATTTCTGCCTGTCAAGCTGTTGAAGGCACAGGTGGCCAGAAAGCAGATCATGCACCGTGCAGACCAAGTTACAGAAAGCTGGGATATGCCGCCTTCATCCTTCCATCCTTCCCCTACTAGGATGGGGCAAGTCTCCTCCCGCTTCAGGGAGCCTCTTCCCATTCCATTTCAGATCGATAACCATGGGAACCGGTTGCTGGTGAATGAGGAAGCTTCGATCAATGTTCCTGCCATTGCAGCTGCTCACGTAGTGAAGCGCTATATCGCCCAAGCATCCGACGAGCTCTCCTTTGAGGTAAGTCCTGCCCGATGAACATGTTACTCCAGATGGCCTTTCTCTGCAGGCACATGTCTTGCTAGGCCAGGCACCAGTGAAAGGACTGGCCATCCGGTGCTCATCAGAAGAGGCCACCTGAGGGGGCCCACCCCATGGAGGGGCCCCCTCAGGTGCAAAGCAGGGTCCACCAAGGTACTGAGGAACCTGGGCCAATTCTATTGCTCTGTCCATAGAATTTCTCCATTTTTCTTTAGTACCAGTGAAGTTGGAATGAACTAGGTTAGTGGGGTGGTTAAGGGAGCAAGTTATGAGCTTCTAGTCCCCAGTCTGTTGTGGTTGTTATATTGCTGTATTTAGGTTATTTCTATGCCACCCAATAGCTGCAGCTGAAAGTGTAGTTTGCAGCAATCCATAAAATAATAACAACAATAATAAAATCACAAAATTTCACTGCAGGAATTTGAACAACAGATTTAAGCAACCTTGTCAATGCAACCAGGCCTGCTGCATACTCAGCCAGGAAGGCAGCCTCGGCCCGGTGTCAGAAGGATAGGAGACCGGCAGTGCATGATCATTCCGTAATTGGGAGCTGCCACGAGGAAGCCTGAGAGAACAGAGAAGCAGAGCAGGGAGACCTGACCATGGAGGGCAGTTCATTTCCCGCTTCCCTGGATGGCTGATGGGATCAATGTGCAGGCTTGGGTGACGTGCCAACCCCTTGTGGGTCTAAAACCCCCTAGAATCAGCCATGGGTCGCTTGGGTGGCTTTTTGCCCCCAAACAAGCCAACCTGTAGAAGCAGTCCAGGTTTGCATGACACAACAACCCGCTGTAGTTAGTTAACCATGACAGGTTGCTCTGTTGTACAAACCAAATCACTATGTATATGTGAGTGTTATTTTCAGTGTAGTTTTATTTAATCTTTGGTTTTTATTTACTTTCCGTGAGCTTTTAGAGCAAGCTGATTAGCAGAACTAAACTTGATTTCTGTTATATGGGGGAACATCTATCTTACACAAATTTTGGAAAATCGTAATAATATAGATGAAGTCTTTAGGAGAAGCATGGTTTAAATGCTATATATATTAATTTGCACTTTATCTTCACACGAAGCATACAGCTCTGACTCTTAATGTAGGTCTCCACGCACCGACAAGAGTTTTTTTAAAAATTCTGTCTTGCACAGGTTGGAGACATCATCTCTGTGATCGATATGCCACCCAAGGAGGACCGGAGCTGGTGGCGTGGGAAGCATGGATTCCAGGTTGGGCATCAGAAATGAAGCCGGAGAGACCTGTTGGGGTGTATGAGCAGCACTGCCTAGGGGGTGGTCACACTTCCCTCGATGGGCATTTTTCTTGGCAGAGTGGTTCAGGAGGTGGTAACTTCCCCCAGAAATCTCCTCCGCACTGCAGTGCCTCTTCCTTCCAGGTGCTAGTCCCTCCTGTTTCCATCCAAACACAGATGCCACCCTGGCTGGGAAAGCTGCAAGGCTGGAGTTAAGCACTGCTCCGCTGCGCTGTAAATCCCCCTCTTCCATGGCCTGTTTGTGGATGACGTGGCCTGTGAGCTGCATCACCTGGAGCAGCTGCCTGGCATGTTCTTTCAACCCCTTGTGCGATGCAGTTCAGTGGAGGACGTGGGGATCAAGGATTGCACGGGAGGGAGATATTTTCCAGGCTCTTGGTAGCAGAAGCTGCATTTTGCCCTCATTTTCTTGTCCACTGCCAAGAGCTCTGTGCAGCTTTTTAATGCTCCTCGCCCTATGAAGTGGTCCTGATCCAGACTGGCTTGCTTTAAAGAGAAACCCAAGCAGGAGCTGCACGCTAAGTTATTAATACATTGTTTACGTTCACCTTCAAAGTACTTTCAGCTCTCCTAAAAATAACATTGTGCACAATCAAAACATTATTTTGAAAACAAAACATCCGTATTAATACCTGGGTGTTCTTTGTTCACTCACTTGAACACGTAAATCACATGATTTACGGGGGACCAAATCATTGTTCTCCTGTGTTTTCCCTCTTGTTTTTCCATTTTGTTTGAGACCTTTGAAAATCCAACTTCTTTGGAAAGTGTAGAACAGGAGTACAATATCTGCAGGTGTAGGTCACTTCAGTGAAAAGCAGGTGTATACTACAGATACAGAGTATAGCTGTGTGTATAGATAGATAGATAGTATATAGAAAGCTTAAATGAAAAAGCATTTTGGCAATTTGTTAAAAGACTTTAAAAAAGACTTTAAAAAAATTCCTCCGCTGACTGCTTGGTACACAGTGTACCACTTTAACACTGTGTAACTTATTGCTCCAGACTTTTAATTAGTGGTAAAACACTTTAAATCCTATCTTTTAAGTTACTAAAGTTATTGTGCAATAGCAGATAAAAAGCACAGATTAAAACAATGATTATTAAAGGGTGTTTGTGATGACATGCTCATGTTAAATTATTACTCTTTTCTTTTCACACATGGCTTTATTAAGTCAGTAGTGTGGATGGAATGCAGTTTTGTACAGTACCTGTGCCAGAAATGTGACTCTCATTCCTTCTCCGCCCCCCGCCTCACCCTCCACCAGACCCAAAGTGTGGAAAGTGGATTGCAGTTCAGCATGATTGGAACAAGACAAGAACTTGTCTGCAGAACAGCCTTGGGGGCTGCATGGGTCCCATGGCAGTTCCTCGCAGTGGGTCCCGATGATGCATAAGTCTAACTAGAACTGCCTTTATCAATCTGCGTCTGTGCATGTAAATGCAAAACCAGTATGGATGCAAAATTGTAATGGCCATGACGGCACTATTACTGCACCGAAATGTTCTCTATTGTCTGTTTGCCCCATCACCGACAGCAGGCATGTGGGTCAGCCTGCGTGCCAGGGGGCTTTTGTTTACGGAAAGGCCCGTCTCGCTGGTCAGGGGGTGAGGAGGCTGCTTCTTTTATTCTGTGCATTGCAACGCATCTTTGCCCCTTTTCCAGGTGGGCTTTTTCCCCAGTGAATGTGTGGAGCTGTTCTCAGAGCGCCCCAGTCCAGGACTCAAAACAGGTAAGCCTGGAATTCCTTCTCTTTGATTAGATGGTTCTTCCTTGAAGGATCTGGTGTCATTTGAGGGTTTGTTGGGTTCTCGCAGATGTGTGGCCAAACTGGCAGGAAGCGTTAGAACTCTCCTATGGAAACTGTGGAGGCAGTTTTCCCCCATCCCATGACATTTCAGTGTATGCTCCTGGAAACAGTGTTCTCACATTGGGATTTGCAGGAGTGATGGAAGATTATGCTGGAACATTGACAGTACGCTCTTTCAGATGCAGGCCAGAAAGTCCTGGGCAAACCCGACTTTTGGGAGGGGAGTGTAGCTGGATGCTGGAGCAGGTGCTTTATGTAAATGGAGATGCACACAGCCCCTTCATGGAAGTGAGCAAACAAGCCAGAAAATCTTTCACTCACTGACACGTCCCACTTCATCCAAACCAAGAAACAATGGTAACAGCTTCAGAACAGGTTAGGAAGAACATGGTTTGAAGTTGGCTTAATATCCTGGCTTGTTCTAAGACTGTTAACCATTGTTTCTCCAGGCAGGCAAACCAGGAAACGAGTTCATGGAAGACTTACTAGTTTGTTTGCCAGAATGTGTGGCTAAGAGGATCTTTCATGTCTCAAATTATTAATAAATAATTATTTAATTATTATTAAATTATGTCTCAAATTATTATGACCATCCAGTTAATTGACTCTTTATATCAATCAAACTCAGTAAATGCAAAAATGGGTGTAAAGTATGCAAAATAAATGCAAATTTGCATAATTTAAGGATGCAGTTGTCAGTCAAGCAGACTATGTGTGTATACATCTGTGTATGCGCATATGTGTGCGTGTACATGTTTCTTTTAAATACTTTTATACCACTAGCCAAGAAGAGGCCTTTGAAGCAGTTAAAATAAAATGGGTGCAATATAATGGAATCAAAATACAATATGAAAAACCTAACCACAGAGTAAAACAAACACAAAATATAATTATAATTATAAAACATATGCATCAGTACAATATCTTTGCAGCTGTTTTGCTGAGCTCTGAATCTTTTGAAAACAAATTACCTGTAATGAGTTTCTTGTTACAGTTTTCCTGTTAGGGTTACTACAGGGCTTGTGCTGTCTTTTGATATGGTTGTTAATGTGTTTTGATAATAATACTTTGCGTGGGTGTCAGTTTCTCTGTTGCTGCTATACTTGTTCCTCTGTCTGTTGTTAGGTTGTTAGTCTCTCCTTCCTCAGCCCTTCTCTTCATCCTTGTATTAGCTTTCCTCAAAATAAGAGGCACTTAATTTTATTTAAAGGTATTTCTGAAAAGCAGCACGCAGAGTCAAAAGATCCATATGAAATCACAAGGTACAGGTACAGGTAGAAAAAAGCAGCCACTTTAAAATTCAGGGTAAACATTTACCCAGAACAAATAAGCAAGATTAGGACCGGTGCATAAAACCTTTCTCGGCAAATGTAAACCTTTTCATCCGGTTCCAGGCGAGACAAACTTCCAGGGGACATTTCAAGAAGCACGGCCCTCCCTGGCTTCAAAATGGGGATAGGATTAGCAGGCGAGAGGAAGACCACAATTCTCTGGGCATGTGCGGGTGTAGAGGGCACTCCCTCGGAACCATGTAGAATTTAGGACGCAGCTCTCCAGGAAATTTCCCTGCACAGGGCCCATTGACGTGAATGGGCCGTGCAGCAGAAGCAATGTGGAGCGTGGGTGCTGTTCTTGCATAACTTGGGGAGAAGATCTCCCCAGCAGATCTGTCACTTTGGGTGCAACAGGGCTGGCTGAGGGAGCCGGGAGACGTCAGTCTTATTCTCTCCAAACATGCTCCTGCTTCGACCCGTTGAACGGGCGATGGCAACATGAGAGAAGGATGGTTTGTTTGGGTCTGCACTACGTATCTCCAAAAACAGACCTTTCTTGCCCTCCCGCAATGCCCTAGAGTTCCCAGCAACCCCGGAGAGCACTGTGTTTCAAAGAGCTGCACTGTGCGGTGGCTGCCGCCACCAGTAGCTTTGGGGAAGAGCTGAGCAAGGGTGTGTTGGCTGCTCTTTCCCGTCTGTTTCATGCTGTGTGTGTCTTCCTGTGTAGATGGAGAAGGGCTGAGCTGCGGCATTGCCAGGCCTCATGGCCTCCTCTCTCCCACTTCAGGTGAGACATGGGCTAAAAGAAAGACCTGATCCTGGTTGTGTATTTACAGTGGAGTGACCCTGAACATTTGGGTATGAGAAGAAATGTGAATTTTCATGCAGCCGCCATTGCTGCCATGTGCAGACTGCTTTGGAAATGGGATGGAAGCAGCTTGTGGAACTGACACAGGCTGGATACAGTTTAATTCATTCCTCTGTATGATGGGCTTACATGGCCACCTCTTAAGAAAAGACCATCATTGAGTGTTTTGAAAGTAATCATCACACACTGGTGTGGGAATGGGACAGAATGCCCTTATAACTGATCTATGTCAGACGGACACAGGATAGAGACCAGTTCAGCGTTGCGCATTGTCTTATATGTGCATGTGTTTGCCTGTGTGTTTGTGTTTTAAATAGCAGCCACCGGACCCCACCTCCAGGGCTGGTGGAATGGGTTCCCCTCTGCTTCCTACGGTACTGAGCGCCTGCAACTCAGCTGCTGTTCAGCTTCCATATTAATGGCAACTGGCTCTAGGTTACGTCCAAGATGGGAGACAGTAGGCCTCTGTAGCAGCTGCTTGGGAACATAAACGGAGGGATGGTGTAGTCCTGCTTGTGGGTTTTCCGGAGGGATCTAGTTGGCCGCTCTGGGCACAGAATGCTGGACTAGGAGTGGACAATGTGGAGCTTGCCATGTCTCCCTGGACACCTTTCTTGTACCTGGAAAGGTGCCCCACCTCCCCAACTTTTCAAAAAAACAACACTTTCCTAAAGAACGGGTATGCAGGCAATGCGATACGAACATTACAGAACTCCGAAAGCAAGCAAACTGAGCAGCAATACGTTCAGTTTATATTTCGATTTAAAACAATTGCATATATTCAAAGGATTTCATAGATTTTAAAAAATCGAAGATTAGAACAGGGCTCCGATTTCTGTGTAGCAATTATCTATATCTGTAGATTTTAAAATACAATTTCTTACCAGCAGCTGAGATGGCCATGAAAGAGGTTCTGTTGGTGCTGAAAACTATGGGTCCAAGGGAGTTTATTAGCGTGTCGGAGCTCAGCTCCCCACCTCTGCCTTGTATGCAACATTTGGCGCAAGTCACTTGCCCTTTGCCATATCTCCAAGGTCAACACTGTGGATGTGCCAAGGCGATTTATCAGATTGCCAAATGGACCCATTACCCAAAATAATTGCCTTCCCCTGAGGTAGCCCTGTGGTCTAATCGCGGTGCTTCTTATGTTTTTGTTTTCTTAATATCAGATTCTCCCTTGGGGCAAATAGTAGCTTTGGGAGGATAATTTGGATCAGCCAGTGTCATGCCAAGCTAGTCTTCCCTGGATTTAATGTCCACAGAGCTTTCTTCCTGCTGTTTGGTATATTAACTTACCCCATAATAGCCTGCCTCATGATGATTTAAAAACGAAGAGGATGGCATTCCTTGGGGGTAAAAAATGTACAAGAAAATGTAATGCATCCTGTGATACAGCCACAGTTTAAATTTAACCTCATTAATTGTGGCTTGTGCAATATCAGACAATGTGCTCTTAGTGCCTCCATGTTCAGAAACATCCATTTGAAGTGCATTTCTGCAGCAAAGAAGATCCAGTCGCCACTCATGCCTCTGGAAGTGAACATCTGAAGATTCAGAACAAAGAAGCTTCCTTCTGAAGGTTGACAACCTCAGCAGCTCATACTTACAATGTTTATTAAAAGGCTCCCCTGAAACTGCCTCTCTTCTTCCTTCCCCACCCAACAGACTAATTTACCAGGTGCCAGAAAATATGAGCTGCCCCCCCCACAATAGGGGAGCCATGTAGAATTGCCGAATTCAAGGCTTTCAGGCAGGATGTTGTGTTTTTAATTTCTGTGTAGCAAGAAGGGTGGGAGGCATGTTTGCTTCCTTCAGATTGCTGAAAAGTCACCCCAGCTCGTGTTTTTAGTACTTGTAGTACTATGGGCTGCTCCTAGTTTATCTTATTCTGTGCTTGGTTCCACTCAGATGCTTTCCTGTTTTTCTTCCTCTCTTTCATTCTCTTCTAGTCTCCAAGAAACATGGCAAGCTCATTGGGTTTCTTCGCACCTTCATGAAGTCCAGGCCTAGCAAGCAGCGCCTGAAGCAGCGCGGTATCCTCCGGGAGAGGGTATTTGGCTGCGATTTGGGTGAACATCTGAAGAACTCTGGCAGTGATGGTGAGCTGAGAGACCTGTCGTGGGAAGGTCGTGTGGCACCTTCTTCTGCAACAGAATATTGATCATGATACTTGGCTTCCTGCAAGGAGTTCAAAGGAGTGCCCATGGTCCCCTTTCCTGCCCCATTTTATAGTCAAAGTCGTAGCAGGCCTGTTGGGTAGGTTAGACCCAGAGGCTGGGTTCAGACAGCACAATAACCCACACTCCAGAATTGAGTATGGGTTGCAAGTGGGTTATTGAAAACTGTGGGTTAACCAGAACAGCACACAGTTAACAGCCTAACAACAAAGCATGGGTTTTCTGCAGTGAACAAACCATGGTTCGTTAGCCAGCTTGCTTCAGACAGCATGACAACCCATGATTCAACAACAACTGACACTCAGCCCTGTCATGTTGTATGTACCTAGACATCGACAGGTTTCACACAACATCGTAAGCCACTGTGGCTTACTGGGGTCAGAGAAGATGACAAGCTGCCCTTGGCTTGCGATGCCGTTCCCTGAACTCAGGGAGCACGAATGCTGCCAACCCGCTCAGTGAGCTTTATGAGTAAGCGGGAACTTGAACATGGCCCTCCCCAGTCCCAGTCCAGGACACCATGCTGGCTTTCATGCATAGCGGTGCAGGTGGGGGAAGTGGCTCATCCCGTGGAGGGGTCCTGCAGCACCATGTCTGCAGGAAGGCAGCTCTGTGAAATGCAGACCTCTCTCCAGGCAGTGGCGCACTCGCTGCGCGGCAGGAATGGAAACGAGCAAAACAGGGGAGCCATGCATGTATTGCATTGTTCTCCGTGAAAGGAATGACTTTGACCGAGCTTAGAATGGGCATCCGTGGGCTCATTTGGTGGAGTCTGTTGTAGCAGCAGCCAGGAGAGCAGGTGGGGAAGGCAGAGGGAGAGGGAGAGGGAGTGCAGATCCTGGGGCTTGTGTATCTCTAATGGGAGAGCAGCTGGTTTTTGCCACTTGTAACTTTGGTGACTTCTCTGAGATCAGTGTGGATATCTTTAGCCTTCTGTTACACCTTCAAGGGAGAAATTGTGCCCAATTCCAGGCAAAATAGGTGACGAGGTGCCTGCTCTATAAGCAGATGACATGGCACACAGTCTAAGTGTTATTAAAATCTATTTTTAGTCAAAATCCTGGGTGCTCAGTGCTCACAGTGAACAAAATAGAATGCCGAGGGGATTTTAAAGGCTTGTGGGAGTGTTAGGTAAGCCCAGCAATGCCCCAAAGCTTTAGGAGAAAGCAGCTGTGAGTCACAGAGCCTGATTAACCAAGCTTGGAGAAAGTTTCTCCGTCCAGCCTAAGGAACGAAAGCGATCACAGGCCAGCTTGGCTCAACTGTCTCTGCTGTCCAGCTGTTTCCCTATCCACTTTGGGTTTTGCTGAGATGTCTCAGGTATTCCTTCCAGATGCTACAATCTGAGCAGGTTGTGGTGAAGCAGGTGGGTGAGCTTGCCTGGCAGTGAGTGAGTGAGAAAGGACCATGGGTGGACAGGCCAAAGGGCCTATTGAGGGTGAAGGTGAGCAAGCAAAAAGTCCCTGTTCTTCAAGAAGCCACAAGGATCCTAAAATTGGGGAGGGCAAGTCATGCAAGTCATTTCTTTCCATGTTTTTGAACTGTGTAATTAGATCCAGTTAGGGTTCAAGCTCTCATAATTCTTTTTAAAACAAATATTATTTGTATTAGACCATTAGGCTTCTATCCTACTCTGTCAACCAATGGAAGAATACTCTTTGCTTGACATGTGCTCAGATTGTTCATGCACGATAAGGTTGTTTGCTGTGCCAAAAATAGTTCTATGCCACCTTAAGCAAAGCCCTGCTAAGGTGGCTTACATTACAAAATTCCATGAAATAAGTTTACATATAATCATCAAAGGTACAGACACCAGGAATTAAAAAAAATCCAGCTCAGGCAGTATTAAAATCTGAAACATGATTGCAGCTGAAACACAAGACCAGCCGAAGAAAACACCCAACGAAGGGCCAAGAGAAAAGAGATCATCTTCAGGGTATTCCTGAAAGCTTGCAACGGTGGGGCCAACAGACAGCAACTCAGATGGTCACCCTTTCCAGTGGGGCCACTGTGAAAAAGGCCATCATTTTTTTACTGGCCACCTTTATTTATTTTACATTATGCTATTTTAAGCTTTGATATCCCATTCATTAGCATGGAGCTCTCAGAACAGTCATACAATAAAACTCTAGCAAAACAGGATATAATAGCCACAGTCAATCCGTCTATTAATCAAATGAAACAAACAGCAAAACCAAAAGCACAACGGTTTGGACTTCTGAAGCTTTCTGGCTCACTGTTTTCATCCCTTTGTTCCTTTCAGAGACTACTTTTAAAAACTGCATGCTCAACATGTTCACAGTGATAGCCAGTAACCCTGGGCTGCTCTTACGGGGTTGTGGCCAGGATTACCGAGATCATGTATTTATTGTCTTGCCAGTCCCACAGGTGCTGCGCTGCTGCTCCGATTTCATTGAGAAGCACGGCATTGTGGATGGCATCTACCGCCTCTCCGGGGTCTCCTCCAACATCCAGCGCTTGCGGTGAGCCCTGGTGGAGAGTGGGGGTGGCGGAGGGGCCTCGTTTATTGCAAAGGGCCTTACGAAGGGCGGTGACCTATTCAGGCGTGGCAGGAGGGCCAGCACAGGGCACTTTGCTTGCAGAGGTGAAGGGCAAGGTGGCACCTCCTCCCACTGCTTCTACAAGAGCCAGCCGGGCTGGCAGCTGAATCCTTCTGCGACAAGGGCCTTGAGCAGCATCCTCCACTGCACCTTGCAGCAGGCGGCTTATGCCGCGGATGCAGGGCAAGCCGTGTGGCCCAAAACTCGCTCCTCCAGGCACCTTGCCACTGTCTGCAGGTGCTGCTGCCGGTAGGGACTGCCTTGCTTAGCCTAATGGCAGGGCTGGCCCTGTGTGGCAGGCAGCACGAAGGAGGGAGGGTGCAGGAGAGCCTCCTGGGAAAGGGATCAGGTGGACAAAGGCAGTGAAGCCTGCTCCCTGGACTGCGAGAGGAGCCAGGAGCGGGCAGACGAAGCTGGACCATCCCACAGCCAGGGAAAGGGTGGTTCCAGCTTGGGGGGCCCAGGGCTGCTGTGTGTGGTGGGGGGCAGGGGGACAGTCAATCCATCCAGGGCCTGAGAACGCTCCATCAGGCCTGGAAAGGGGGCTTCAGAGAGCCACAGGGAGCAGCTGCCCACAGCATCAAGGGCTGTTCTGGCCTCGGCTGCTCTTGTGCTGCACCACTTCGGCTGTTTTCTGCCAGTGCGGCTTGCGGCAGGTTTGGGAGCTGGGATGAGAGAAAACGGCTCAACCCACCCCAGCCCAGCACCCTCTGCATGCCTTGGACTCCGGCTCCCAGCAGGCTCCAGCCAGCTTGTACAGAATCCATTCCCATCTGCACTTTATATTACTTAGAGATGCAAGGGGCTGCCTTACACCCCCCAGCGAGGAAAAAGGCAATATGGCTGGGAGATTGGTGCAAGGTGTGCTGCTTGGTGTTATGTTCCCCTCCTCCTCCCTCCCTGCCTCCAGGCATGAGTTTGACAGCGAGCGGGTACCTGAGCTGTCCAAAGACGTCTATCTGCAAGACATCCACTCGGTCAGTTCTCTCTGCAAACTGTACTTCCGGGAGCTGCCGAACCCACTGCTCACCTACCAGCTCTACAACAAGTTTGCTGTAAGTCTGGTGACAGCCAGGGAAAGTTCCCCCTTCTGCTCCAGATGACCAAACTGCCTCTCTGTGAACTATTCCGCAGGAGACTTTCATTGTGCATTCATGATTCCTCACTCAGTGTAGTTTGCAAGCGCTTTGCAGTGTTGTCATCCTCCAGGGCCTGTCCCATGTTTTGCAATGTTTTCCCTGGCTTTATTTATTCATTTATTTTTAGATTGGGGAAGGTCCGGTAATATCTAAGAATTGCATCATGAAACCCTTGTGTAGTTCCTTAGTTCCACAGTGCCACTTAGTGGCTATATGATGGAACATACAGAAAGAAAGAGAAGCGCATGCGCACTCTAGGAAAAAACACGCAAAGGAGCTGTTCTTAATCCTGCAAAGAGTTGAAAGCAGAAACCTTGATAAAGTGGCAGGTTAAAAGCCTCATGTAGAAAAGCTCCACGTCACTCGTGTTTCGGTGCAACAGCAGCTCTACCTCTTGTGCCCTCTCTGCCGGTTCATCAGGAGAGGAAATGTATCTTCTGAGCAAAATTCTCTAGCATGTTTGTGTGAAGACTTTTATAAGGGAGCTTTTCACATGATTCTTTGAGCCTGAATTAGTTCTATTAAAAACAAATCTATTAAGGATGAAATCCTGGGCTTGTTTAAATTGAAAAAAAGGGCTGCACATCCCAGCTTCCCCCAGAATGGTGCTCTAAATGATTAAAAGAGAGAAAAAAAGCAGATCATCCAACCATAATGTACCATTGCACAGTAAAGTATCAAACAAGTAAAAAACCTGTAAGAGTCTAAATAATATTTGGCTAAAAAAACACTTTGCAGCATGAAATAATCAGTGACAAAATAGGAGTTCCCCTTCCCAGCATAGGAGACAGGAAGATGTCCTGAAAGACAGTGTCTTGGCCAGGTGGCCGAGATGGTGTCTCCGTGGCTGGGCAATCCTTGCCTTTTGTATTCTGCCCTCATCCCCATCCCTGCGCTGGCAGAGGAACCCAGCACAGCTGGACTGCAGGGTGGCCGTACTCCTGTTCTGAGCAGTGTCATTGTCAAGGCCACACATGACCTCCCGAATCCATTCGACCAACGGATGCCCAGCCTGGGCTCCGTCACCTGCCTAGCGCCAAGCACTTTTCCGCATGTGTTCCGGTGATGCAGAACCGCAGCTACAGGGGGCTCAAGCCCATCGAGAGAGTTGGCCCGGGGTGGGCACGAACCAGCCCCCTGTGCTCACATTCCCAGGCTGAGCAACGGGAGTGGGAGTTGCAGAACAAAAGGAAAGAGGAGGCTGAGCAGCGGAGTGCAATTACATCGCCCGCCAACGCCAGCTCCATCACCGGTGTGGCACTTCCTTCACTTCCTCCTCCTTTTGTCTTACCTGCTCTTTGTGCAGTGTGCTATTTTAAGCTCCCACAACTCTGGCTCTCCCTTCCCCTTTTCTCCTCCCCTTCCCTTTCTTTTTAGTGTGTTGTATTTGCATTTGGGACAGCTTGAGAGGCATCACCCAGCCAAGAACAATGATGAGGGAAAAGCCGCCCGCCGGTGAGGGCTGGAGCATCTTGAGGGTGGGGAACATGTCAAACGCCTCACTGGAGCGTTATCCCCCTCGTGTGAATTCGTAATTTTTGCTTTAGAGTCTGCCCTAAGTCCAGCTCTAGCTCCTAAACATCTAGGAGCCATGCTGGCTGGGGATGATGGGATTTTTAGACCCTCACAGCTGGTGGGGACTGCTCTGGGAAAGGCTGCTCTGCTCTTCGTACATGTGCAAATGGGGGTGGGGGGGAAGCATTGTTTCTGATCGCCCACTAAGAGGTGAACTTGCTCCTGGCCTTCCAGCCAAAGAACACAAGGCCCTCGCCCTTATTTTTAAGTTTCATTAAGAGCTATTTTACTACGATTTAACACAGCTAGGATGCAGTCCCATGAACTGCTCCTTACTGCTCAGATGTCCCGAACTTGGAGGCTTCTGAGTTGTGGATGCTCTTTTCATGCTGTCTAGGGAGGGCCCTGCAGAGCAGGAGAGATCGAGGCAGGAAGAGACTCGGAGTGGCGCATTTGTTGGCCCTTCGGCCTCATCCCTCCCTGCTCACCCAAACACTGCCCTCCTCCTCCTCCTCCTCCTCCTCCATGAGATCTCTCTGACCTTGGAGAGGCAGCCAGCACAGGTCTCCATATGCCAACAGAGCGGGGAGAAGGGGCTTGTCCATCATAGCCATCCTGTTGCCTGTACTGGCCGAACGGCTGGTGGGTGGGAGCTGGCTGAAGTCTCACAGAGCAGTTGCGGGGAAAACCAGCATGTTTTCCCTTCCATGTAAAGTCTAATAAAGGGACAAATCGGTTAGGACTAACTTAAATCCCGTTGGTTGCACTAGGGCACCAGTGTGGCAGGAGAAGCCCTGGATCCCCCCAAGCCTTCTTGCGCCCGCGCCCCTTGCCTGCCTGCATTACCACTCTTCCTAGGTACTGAAGGTTGAGGAGCTGTGGGCTCCCCGTCCTCCCAGGGCCCCACGCTCTGTTATGTCAGCGGCCGCCCCAGGGCCCGAAGCGTTGTCTGTGGGGCAGTGGCACCAAAGACTGAGCACAGCCCATTTTCCTCCTGTGTTTCTTGCTGCCCTTTCAAGGCCTTCCACCAAGGCTACAGGGAAGTTCTTTCCGGCTATTTATCTGCTCCCTGTTCAGCTCTGCCCTAGCCCTTCCCTGACTCTTAACATAGCAGATGCTCCTTCCTGCATACTAGCTGGTGCCTGGTGGCTCAGCCACGTTGGTTGGGCAGGAAGCTGCAGGAAGAAGAGCTGCAGAGGAAGGCTCTCGTCAGTGCTTCAGGCGAACTTCCCTGCTGCCTGCCGCTCTCTCCATTGGCTCAGCACAAAGCGACGGATTGATTGCGTCCTGTCTTCGCTCTTGCCTCCGAATTCCCACACCACCACAATCCTTTCTAAAATCCCGGAGAGATTCTCACTCCTCCACTACTTTTCTGGAGCAGTACATTTTCTTTTTTAGCCCTTGGTGCAGTGGAGCAGTTGCTGCCCTTGTAAGGAAGGCAAATCTCCAGGCACGTGTATTGATAGTTACATTATTCCTTATATTGTCATCGTACGTTTCAGACCACTGTTGGGCAGTATCCGGCATGTCACTGGCACCAATGTAAATTACACTGCCCGAGCGCAAGGATCCTCTCACGCGAAGCCACTCAGTAGCCTTTCCTGGCTAGAAAGCCTATCATGAGGGGTATCGGCTGCAGGGTGGTGTGGAAAAGCTGCAAATCCGTAAAATGGGCTCTGCCTGCTCCACACCTGCCCCCTTCCCCATCCCCCTTCCTGCAGGAGGCTGTATCCGTTCCGGGGAATGAGGAGCGCCTGGTGCGAGTGCACGATGTCATTCAGCAGCTGCCTCCGCCGCACTACCGGTACGCATTGCCAGAGATGTGCCATGATGCCCCGGGCAGGTAGAGAGGCTGGGCAGAGGGTCTTGGGAGGCCGGGGAGCTGGGGCGAAGGCCAGGCAGGCCGGGGACGGGGTGCTCTCCCAGTAGCAGCTTCTCCTCTGTCCCCACAGGACCCTGGAATTCCTGCTGCGGCACCTGGCACGCATGGCTATGCACAGTCAAAACACCAGCATGCACATCCGCAACTTAGCCATCGTTTGGGCACCCAACCTGCTGCGGTGAGATGCCCGGGCTCACGGCCCAGTGCCGCACTCTCCCCCGTGCTCCCCTGTACTTCCCGGATGCTCTGTCTTGCACCCCCCCAGCTCAATGCCGGCCTGTGCTGCCTGTGGAGTCTCCTCCGAGCTGCCCTGGCATTGTTTGTAGGCTAACGCCAGATGCAAGGGATGCCGCCTTTGCTGTAGTCCTGAAGCATACCGCTAGTTTCCCTGGTTCCTTGCTGATATACTCTGGGACAATGGCTTGGTCCTTGTCAGGATCGCTGCGAGGGGTCTGCCCCAGTGGCTTTCTGCCAGAAGCGCCTCCAGCTCAGAGGCTGGCAGTGGTGGCCCCATGGGGCAATTTGAAAAACTCTCCTGGGCACCAGCACAAAATGTCCTCCATGAGAGGCACAGCAAGTTGCAAAGGACAAGTAACCTGCCCCAGAGACTGTGTACAAGGCAGAGGTACTGACCCCCACACACCCAGTAATTCCTCTAAGCCACTGTTTGCAGTGCCAGTGGAAATCGATTTCACAGAAGGCACACTCTGTTTTCTCTCCCTCCCTCTCCTCTGCCAGCTCAGTTCTCCCAGTCTCTCTCTCTCTCACACTCACACACGGGTGCACATACTCCATGTGAGTCGGGGCAGGACACCTTGGTCAGCACCAAGAAAGAAGTCTGGGGGCATGTTGATGGCCCTGGGCGCCATGTTGCCTTCTGCCGCCCTCCTCATCCGAGTCTCCTCCTCCTCTGCTTTGGCTCACATCCATTCCACCCTCTCCCCTGCCCTCGCGCCGGCCCTGCCACTTCCCCACCGCCTCCCCAGAATGCCTCGTCGTTCCCTCCAGCACCAGCCTTGCCCTGCGCCGAGGCCCCGGCCCGTTTCCCTCACAGCCGCAGCCGTACTGTTCCCGGCCCTTCTTCCTGCTCGCCTGCGCTGCCGTGGGGCTGTGCTGCCTCCCCTCTAGGCGTGTCCTCTTGGGGCCCAAGCATGCTTGTTCCACCCCAGGCCTTCCTCCGGCTGCGCAGTGACTTCTGCTCTGCTTTTCACTTCAGGTCAATGGCTCTGGAATCTGTTGCTCAGTGCGGAGCCGATGCCTTCCGGGAGGTCCGTGTTCAATCCCTTGTGGTCGAATTCCTCCTCAACAATGTCCAGGTTCTCTTCAGCGATACTTTCACCTCAGTCGGCAAGGACAGCGCAGGTACCTCACCCAGCTGCAGAATCATCCTCATCCTCATCCTCATCCTCATCCTCATCCTCATCCTCATCCTCATCCCCATCCCCATCCCCATCCCCATCCCCATCCTCATCCTCATCCCCATCCCCATCCTCATCCTCATCCCCATCCCCATCCCCATCCCACATCACATGACATTACATTTCTGTACCGCCCGTAGCCGGTCATTCATCAGGATTTCAACTAGGACCAGCCCTGCTTAGCTTCCAAGATTAGGCAGGTTCAGGCCCTTCAGGCTATCCAAAAGCTATTTGAAATCTGTTCAAAACTCCTCCGTATCTTCGTCACAGAACAACACATTCCAGGGAAGGCCCTTTTCACAGAGCACGTAGTTCAGTTATGGAATTCACTTTCACAGGTGACCAATTTGGATGTCTTCAAAAGGAGATTGGACAAATTCTTGGAGAAGGCGACTCTACGAACACCAGTTGCTGGGAGTCTTCTGCTGCATGAATTTATCTGATTCCTTAAAAAACCATCCGCCTTGGTCCCCATCACTATGTATTGCCTTAGCAAATTTCAGACTTGTATAGCCGTGTTGTGCTGTTTGGTCCATCCTCCTGTCCCTTGTTTGGAAGATCAATCCAAAGAGGGTGCCAGGGGCTTGGACTTCGATGCTGGACAGGACAGGGAGATGCATTCCATAGACCGTGATGCTTTAAATAGATCTGTGTTGGTGCAGCTGTACAGAGGAGGGCTCCGTTTAATCATCCCTGTCTCTTCCGTGCTGCTTCTTTCATCTGGGCCATAACCGCATAGGCAGAGCCTCTAGGCCAGTGGTGGCGAACCTGTGGCACGCATGCCACAGCGGGCACACAGAGCCCTCTCTGTCGGCCTGGGAGCCAAGTCGCCCCTGCGTCACCCAGGGGCCGAGCATCAGGGCCATGCGCATACTCGGAAAGGAGTCGTGGTGCCAGGTGATGTCACAAGTCGCAACACATTAGCTGTGACTTGTCCGAGCTTTCGCACGGCTAGTCAGTGCACTGCCAAGGAGAGAGAGAGAGAGATCGATCTTGGACTGGCTGTGAGTTGTTTTTTCTAAACTAAAACCTCTGTATTCGGGTTGTATTGCAGTGTTGACACTTTGCGATAAATAAGTGGGTTTTGGGTTGCAGTTTGGGCGCTCAGTCTCTAAAAGGTTCGCCATCACTGCTCTAGCCGGTGCTCCAGCAAGCTGTCCAGCTACTCTTCTGCCATGGCATTTGCTAAAGGAAGACCTGCCGGAGAGCCACATCAGCCCAGGAGGCAGCTGGCATGGCCCCTCAGAAACCTGGCCAGGCCATGGTGCCTTGCTTTGAGGGTGTGGGATGGATACCCCAGGAAATCACCTGCTTGGGTGTGTGTGCGCGGTGGGGCTGGTGCAGTGTGGGAGCAGCAGGCATGCCCTCTCACTGCAGGCAGTATGTGAGCCTGAACTGCAGGTGCTGGCATGCTTTTTCAAAGTGGGGCTCTCTTACTGAGGAGCATCAGTTTCTCATGATCCAGCGCCTAGAAATTGTCCCAGGCTTCCGTTTTGCAACAGCAACCGCATCTCTGCTCAGGTTTCTCATGAAGCGTAATGTTATGGAAGACTATTTTAGCTGTTCTCGAAAACATTCATGGAAGTTCATCACAGTTCATCACATTGTTGGGTTGTTTTTGTCGCTGCATTTTTAATAGTGGGCTGCTGTTTTCTTAGTTAACTGGCCTGGGGGCCTTTAAGCAGAAGGGCAGACTATACATTTTTAAGCAAGCAAACAAGTATTTAAGGAGCAGTCACACGGTCTTCACCTACAGAGGAAGCCTGGTTTTGCACGTTGTGTGACGCTGCTGATTCAGCTTTCAGTCTCATTACCTCTGTTATGATTCAGGCCGCCTGTCCCTTTTAAGCCGCAGGTTTACATTCATTATATATGTGCTTCGCCTTCGTAAAAACAGATGCCATAAGACAATGCCAACGTGTTTGAGGCCTTTGAAGGGCAGGAGGGCAGAGGTGTGCTGGCGATGGCACAGGCGAGTCAGAATCTTCACTGCTGACTCTCCCCATTTTCCATAGACCCACACTGCAGATTTGAAGGACTGCTTTTTCCGGGCTCCTCCCAGGATGCCGAGGTGTCGTGTGCATGTGCCTTCTGACCTGGGGGCTACTCTGGCGGGGCAGGCCTGCTTCTTGACTCCTTCTGCACTGTTCACAGCCTGCTTCCTCCAACAGGGCGCTGCTTTCTTCCCCGACCCAAATCCCAGCTGGTCAGCTGCCCTTCCACCCGGTTGCTGTCCTTGGAAGAAGCACAAGCAAGGACCCAGGCCCTGTGCAAGATCTCCAAGCCAGAGGCCAAGCATGGATCCACTGACCTGCAGGGACAAGGGAAATTCTCCGCCGGGTTGGGTTCGCCTGACACCAGGTAATAGAGCATCCCTGGGCGTGGGCTGTAGCGTACCTCTACACAAGATGCCGGGGACAGCGGCTGGGACGCGGCATCCCTTCACTGCCTTGCCTGGGGCTTCTGCTAGCATCTGGCTGCCTGCCGTTGTCTCCTGGACAGGGGGACTAAATGGACCTTGGAGGCAGCTCTTACGTCAAACTGTGTCAGGAAGCCAGGATTGTTCCCTTCCGTTTTGCAGACGGCTGAATTGCCTTGAGCTGATCCGTCTCTCTTATCCATAGGCAAAAGGCGGAAAATAACGGGAGACTGCGGAAGACATCTGGTCCTAGCTGGAAGGCCTTCTTTGCCATTGGCAAAGCACCAGTCACATTCCGCAAGAAGTCGCATCGCCTTGGAGAGCTTCTGAGGCTTGGGGAAGCCCTGCCAGGTGAGAGGACCAATGGGCAGCTGAATGTGCTGCTGCCGGCCGCCCCACTGCCCGTCTCCACGTCCCCGGGAGCTCTCTCGTTGTATGCTGCTGTGTGTGCTCAGGATGCATGCACAAGCCGCAGGAGATTCTACTTTTATCTGTAGCTAAGGAGGGATTTGAACCCTGGACTTCCCATCCCCAGAGGTGGGCAGCCTTTTTCCAGCATTCTCACAAGGACCTGCCAAAAGTTGTGTCCCAAGCACACAACATAACAAAGTGGCTGCTTAGAGCCAGCTTGGAGTGCTGCAGTGGGAAGAGGGAAGGGCAGGGTGGGCTGTTGGCAGTCTGAGGGCCACCTCTGCCTTTCTGCAATACAGACCTCTCACAGGCAATACAGACCTCTCACAGGAGCGATCTGCCTCGTCCCAAGCGGACCTCCCGAGACAGGGCTGGAGGGGGCAGAGCCGGGGAGAGAGAGAGAGAAGCAGAGGCCGTGGCCCTTAGCTTGGTCTCTTGTTCCACCCAGCGCTGACTTGGCCCAATCTGCCACCAGCATCTGTCCTTTGACAGGTTGCCTGCTAAAGAAATGCAGCTCTTGGCAGAAAAAAATGGCCCTGGTGTTCGACTAGAATTTGCTCGCTACACCCAGCTACGAGTATAAGACCTGCCTATGCCATTCTGGGCCTCCTGGGGGAAGGGTTCTTTTCAGTGTAATGATGTGAGAACATGTGCTTGAATTATCTGTGGAGGAAATTTCAGAATTTCCAGTGCATGTTGAACCCTTACTCTTCTTTAGGGAAAATAGCTTAGAAAAATGATTAAAATGAAGCACAGGAAATATTATCACGGTGAGGTGCTTCCCTGCTGGCTGCTTTGCCTTTTCTGTGGTTAATTATAGTTTGAACTGTATTCTGGAATTCAGTTTGCAAATGTCTTAAGCACCTGCTGAGATTCCTGCTGCCTTTGTGGCAGTTCCCCAAAACCATGCTGCATAAATCAGGGTTTTATCTTGAATAAATTATGCAAATAAATCAGATGCACTTTGTATGTGCATATTTGCACAATTTCCTCTGCTTCTTGCAGCCAGGGGGAAGGCAATATGCATGCACAGCACAGAGGTCCTACTGCTGGGCTGAGGGATCTCCTCCAGCACTCGCTATGCATTTCCAAGCTTTGTTCAGCACCCTGAAGGGCCACAAACACGCTTTTGTAAACCCCCAAACCTTGGAGGCCCAGATGCTCAATTCTGCACCAGATACCAAACTCTGTGAAGGTGTTGTGCTACTGCAGAGGTAAACTGGAAACTGAAACCAGTCTCCCAGTAGACATGCCTTTATACCAGCGATAAGCAATCTGGTGCCCCACAGCTGCTTTGGACCACAGTCCCCACAAGCCATAACCATTGCCCATGCTGTTTGAGGAAAATTGACACGTCCAGCTTGGTTGCTTTCTCCTGTTGTATGTATAGATGTATGTCAGTGTTAGGCTGCTGAGGTTGGAGCTTCATGGGCGAGGATTGCGGGGGAGAGTGGAGAAGACCCTATTCAGAGGGTAATAATATCCCAGTCCTCTGCCTTGCCTTGCTGCAGGGGGCCAGGCGGAGACGGTCACCTTGCGGTCAGCCAAGAGTGAAGAGTCCCTGACATCACAGGCTGGCATGACAGGTAACACACTCCATGCATGCAAGAGAGGGTGCTGGGGTGCACATTGGTGACTTTTCCCTGCAAAAAGAGGCTGCACAAACGCACTCTTAGTGTTGCAGCTGACAACCGCCCCCCCCCCCCAGGGCACCGGCAACATCCATCCTTCTGGTGGGCAGAGAGGCTGTCTGTGCACAGACCTACTGCTGGCTTTCCACCCCTCTCAATTAATGGCTTTGACCATCAAACAGATGTGCAAGAAGAGGCCATTGTGGGTGTTCAACTCACGAAGGCCCGGCGGGAACATTTCCCTGCCGGAAGGACCGATGAACAGGTCAGGCGGGTGGTGTGTCCCGCCCAGCATTGCCTGGGAACTCTTTGTAGCTCAGGAATGCCTTTCAAGCACCTGCTGCAGGACTGAGCCAGCTGCTGAGCCCGGGAGCGTTGAGCGCGGGCCCGTTGGCTGAGTGCTGCGCTGTGGAGCTGCAGCCCCCGCAGAGGGGAGGACCAGTGTGGCCAGAAGCCTCTGCAGACGGTGGAGTGTTCGATGCTCCCCTGCGGCACAGGAGCCGCCTGCCAGGGGATCGTTGGCTCTGCAGCTGGAGTGCAAGCAGCCAGTCCGCCAGCCCCAGCAGAGCCGAGCCCTGCTGCCTTTTCCAACTGCTGACTCGTTCTCTCTCTCTCTCTCTCTCTCTCTCCCCCCCTTCTGGATCCTCGGCCAGGCCTCCCCAAGCTGCCCTGCCTGCGACGCCCGCACTCCAGCAGCGATGCCTTCCCCACACTCAAGCCGTGCCGCTCCTGCTCCTCTCTGGGCTCCTCCGAGTCAGGCCGGGGTGAAGGCCTGGCTGCCGGGACGGGGGATGCGGCTGCGCGGCGTCGCTCCTCCTGGCTGGAAGGGGACTCGGAGCTGGACTCGGAGCTGGAGCTGAGCCCCCCCGGCCTCCGGGGCTTGGACTTCGACCCACTGACCTTCCAGTGCAGCCCCCCTGCTCGACAGCCCTCGCTCTCGGACAGCTCTGGCTCGCCGAGCCCCGTGGGGGCCCTCTCGCCGTGCTCTCCCCCCAGCATCGGCAAGGACACGTCGGAGCCGTTGCCGGTCTCTCTGCCGGACAAGGTGCTGGAAATGTTCGCTGGCAGCGAGGCCCGGGGGGTGAACGTGCGGGCCTCCCCCCCCGCACATGATCTCCATGCTGCTGTGTGCCGCAGGCGGGCAGCTCAGCGACAGCTGTGAACGGGAAGTCCGCTGCAAGATCACGCAGGTCAAGGGCAGCATCTCTGCCCACGGTGAGTGCCCCTTCCTTCTGCTTTGCCTTCATTTGCATCTTGGGCCCACCTTCCCCGCCTCCTTGCTTGGTGTTTCCTGGGCCACGCACAAAGAGAGAGGAATCAGGAGTCCCTGCCGGCGGGCTTACGGCAGAGGCGGAGTGCCTGCTTCAGCCCTCGGGCCACATTTTGGAGGAATGGTTGGGGAATGCCTTCCTGGGCCAGGCAGGGCCAGAGCCAAAAGGGCAGGGGCAAAATACCGGCCTATTTTACAGCTAGTCACTAAGTCTTAGAAGAGGCGTCCCAGTCTCTTAGAATGGGGGGAAGAACATGCAGAGCTAGGAAGCGAACTGTCATGGGAAAGGGATGTTGGCTCACAGGCAGGTCTGTTCTGGGTAAATTGGTGGAAAGCATTATTAAAAAAATAAAACAAGCAAATAGAGGGAGCAAATCTGTTGATAAATAATTGAAATGGCTTCTGCAAAAGGCAAGCCATCTCTTGGTCTGATCTAGCATGGCTTGTCCTACATTCTTAAGTGATTATAAGTAAAATTAAACATCTAGTATATGGTGTGTGGGGGGGATTAATTTGAAAATCATCTTGACATATTTTCCAAAGTCCGTCCGTCCGTCCGTCCGTCCGTCCGTCCTCCCTCCCTCCCTCCCTCCCTCCCTCCCTTCAAGTCCCAGTTATAGGTATTACTGGAATCAACAGGATAGCTTTGAAGTTACAAAATTTTAACACTGTTCCTCAGAGTTTGTTTTCAAAAGCAAAATATGTTAATGACCCGTGTCCGTTGCCACGATGTTCTGAGCTGCAGAGATTTTAAAGAAGCTGAGACAGAGAATGAGAATGGCAAGATATTTTTCTGTGTCCCTTGGAAGCACGTCGGCTTGCTGCTAGGGTTCTGCTCCAACCGTACCTAGCATAACTGTTAATCCAGCCCCAAAGCTGGCAGTAAGAAGCAGAGTCCTTCTTTGCTCGTCTTCCTTTCTGGGTGGCTGCTTCACCTTCCCCAACGGTGGGGCCGGTTCTCATCTCTCTTTCCCCGCTCCTTTGCCTTTTCCTTACCCAGGTGCAAAAGTGGAAGCTGCACCCACCTCGCCCGGTGCGCTCTCTGTCCTACGGCACATCCCCCCGCCTCCGCCCCCCAAGAACCCGGCTCGGCTGATGGCGCTGGCGCTGGCCGAGAGCGCCCACCAGGCGGCCCTGCAGCAGAAGCAACAGGCTGGCCACGGGCGGAAGGAGCCCCGGACGCATTTCCGACGCTCCCTGTCGCTGGAGTGCAAGGCGGGAGAGTTGCCGAGCGGAGCGCGGGCGCTCTACTCCATGGTGCGCGCCAGCCCCAAGGCCCCGGGCCCCTTCTCGCTGCAGGGGCAGGCCAGGGGCCGCAGCATAGGAGGCCACTGCCGTGGCCCCCAGGGAGGGACCCAGGTGAGGCCGGGCTGGGGCTGGGCTGAGCCGGCTCTGCCTTTAGGCAGCATGCAGGATGGGCTGGGCCAGAGGCAGGCTTTCCCAGCAAGCAAGGCTGGACTAGAGCACCCATCATCCCCAGCCAGCATGAACATGGGGCCGAGGTGACGGGATTTTGTAGGCCAATGTATCTGGAGGGCACCAGGTGGGGGGTGGTTGATTTGGGAGATGGTGTTTTTGCTCCCATGGCAGGAGGTGGGGAAGGGCAGGGCTGGGTGGGCCACTGCGGCCGCTGCTCCTCTTTCTGTCGCAAAGGGTGGGGTGGGATGTGGGCCTGAATGGGGCGGGAGGGAGCCTGTTGGTCTGCAGGGGTGTGTTTTTGGGCGATCCGAGACCGGTCCCCCGCGTTCACCTCCCGTGCCTTGTCTTTCCACAGGTGCCGCTCTGCCAGGCCTCTCCCTTGGGCAGCTCGGAGTCCTTCTCCCCCTGCCGGAGGGTCCTCGCCGACGTGCCCCAGCGAGAGCCTCAGCCGCACTCCTTCTCCGAGCCCTACCACCTCTCCGCCCCGTCCCCTGCCTCCCCCGCCACCTACGGCTTTCACCACCAGTCGCCTCCGCTCTCGGTCTCCTACCAGCCCTCCCGCCGGCCTCACGACCCCTGCCCGCTCTCCAGCCAGTGCCCCGCCCCGCCCAAGCCCCCTCCGCCACACTTCCCTCTCGTGCCTGGCCACCTGCCCCGCAAAAGCAGGCCGCCTGCCTCCCAGTCCTACCTCCCCGACCATCCCTTACGGCACCACGGCCGCTTCCCAGCCTCCTCCCAGGCGGGGCTCAACGGGACGCCTCCTCCCCAGCTGGAGCACGAGAACCTCTATTACGAGATCGTGGGGGAGCCCCCGGCGTACCCCGGCCTGGCCAGGCCCTGGCCCGCCTGCCCACCCCCGGAGTACCTGGCCACCTTCAACGCTGCCTACGGGGTGTTTGAGCGGCCGTGGCGCCAGCCCGCCCTCCCGCCGGGCCCGTCCGCCCTGCAGCCCATCCTGAAGACCCCCCGAGCGCACTCCCAGCCGACGCCTCCCGCCGCGCCCCGGCAGGAGCCCATCTACGTCAACGTGCCCTTCCCGGAGGCCCCCTCGGTCAGCCCCGCTCCCTCCCCGCCGCCCGAAGCGGCGCACCCCCGCAGCCATTCCGATCCAGGGGCTGCCCAGCCTGTGCCCCACCACTGCAGGCCTCCGTTGCCCCAGAAGCAGAGGCTCGGCTGGGGATGCCCGCCCGCCGGGCAGTACCGCCAGCTCGTGGAGGCTTTGCCGTGCAGCCGTGCCCTGCTGCAGCTCTACCGCCCCCCCCGCGGCTTGCTGGGGCCGCCCCCCCTACGGCCCCGAGCCCATCGTCACCTACGACGGACCCGCGGCGCGCCCTGGGAGCGTGGCCGCAGGCCCTGCCTCCTCCCTGCGGAAGCTGGACGAGTCCCCCCCACAGTACGGCAACGTGGAACGGAGGGAGGGGTCCCCGTCCGGGTGCTACCTGGGACCCAGCTGGACCGTGTACACAGAGGGCCAGACACACAGCTACTGCTGAGCGGCCGCGCCGCAAGAGGGGCTCCTCGGGGCAGGCCTCCGGGCGTCTGGGCCCCTCTCTCCGCCTCTGGGGCCGAGGGCGTTCTGCTGTGGTCCTCTTTGCTGTGGAAAACATGTACACACTGCAGGGAAGGCTCTGCCACACCGGCTGCTGTGCCGGCCGTCTTGAAGACGTCTCCGCAATTGCTCGAGAGCACACGGATCTCTGAAGGCCGCTCTGGGGAGCCGCACGGAGTCCATCACAAGTCGACCGACGTGACCTCACCTGCCGCCCATCGGACTGCATCCCTTCTGCCACGCGGATGCGAGAACTGCTCTGCCGAGTTCATCGCGCACAAAATCCCCCGGTTGTCTCGCGCTCCATGCTGCCCCTGTCCCTCCCTATCGCCACTTCTGCTCCTCCCCTCCTCCTGCATCGCCAACAGTGGATCCCCTGCTCCTCCAAGGAGGGCTTTCCGTTCCAACGGAATGTGTAAAGTCACGTGGTGGACCCCCCCGCCCCCCGGATTACATCACCTGCTAAGGGGATCAGGCTGCTCCTGCTGGCCGTGCGCTGCAGCGTGTGGAGCCGGCACAGTGGGGCACTGTTGACTCACACTGCGTGTGCGTTGCACCTCCGCCTGACACTGCAGGCTCTGGAAGGGGAAGGCAGGGAGGAATGGTGCAGATGGCCACCCCCAAAACATTTATTCCTATGAGTATTTGCAGAAAAGATGAGTTCTAACTTTTTAACCGTTGTTTTAACCCAATTAAAACATTAACCGCCCCCCTCCGCACACACCTTGTTCCTGCTTTCCCAGAGATTCAGCCAATTCCGGGGAGAAAGCACTACTTAAGAATCCTGGTTTCTCATAAATGCACCAAGGGTCGGTAAATCAGGGTTGCTTACTGTAATGCAACCAGGCACACGCGCAGCTTTCCGTTTCCTGGTACAGGACCCGTGCGGTTGGCTTTGGAACTGGGTAGGCTGTGGTATGTCTGGAAGATTCAAAGGTGGGACGGGGTGGGGAGGTTGGTAATGCATCTGTGTATTTAGGAACAGAGTGTTTATGTGTGTGTGTGAGTGTGAATGTCTTGCAGGGGAGGGGGAGATGCATGAGTGTCTGGCACGGGATACTTAACATATGTGTGCATCTGGAAATGCTTGAGAAGATCTAGATGTGGGAATCCGTGTCAGTTGGGTATGTGTGTCTGTGTCTGGAATTGGTGTGGGTTTTGAAGTGTGTGTGTCACTGTCTGTCTGTCTGTCTGTGAAGGTGTTTGTATATATTTCACGGACAGTATTTTAGGGATGTGGTGTGGAGGGGTGGGGAGTCTATGCCTTATTCCCCTTGAGCAGGCTGTCCCCACCAACTGACCACACCGTGACACTAGGTCAAGAAAGTGGTCCCACGTAATGCCCCTCCCGCAAAGCACTTTGATATGGCCTTGAGCTTCTCTTTGGATCTGCATCATGTCCCGTTTTATTCAGATCACTGATGGTGGTGGTGCGGCCTGGCATCACTGAGAAAAATGCATTTTGTTCGCGCACTGCCCAAACCAGTCTAAGTGCTCTTGGCGCTTACTGATTTTCGACTGGAGAGTTCAGCCCATGTTTAACTGCACCCCCCCCCCCCCGCTATCAGTGATAGCTCAATGTGCTTGGCTGGATCACATCCCCTTTAAATAGCCCCGCCCTGAGTATGTGTGCTTGGAGGTCAGACTCAGCCGACTGGGATTGATGTCTGATTATGCACACGAAGGACATCCGCCTTAATCTCATCATTCCAAAACCCTCCACACGATTTTTGATGGGGCTGCATCCCTCATAAGTTTAGGATTAGCCGTTCTTGGATCTTGGCCACCCCAGCTGGCTGGCACTCTCGGTGGTGAGATCCAAATCACCCACCCTTGACAGAGCATCAACAATTAATCGACACGAGAACCATGTTCATAAATGCGAAGAAAGGATATGCAAACGATTCAGAAGCTCCAGCTCCTCACCGTGACCTGTGCTAAGAGTTTCAGATCCAGGACTGATACAGCCCCCCCAAACCATCGATTTGCTCAACCTTTTGTTTTAACTGTGGAAATTGCACTAATTTCACCAAGATTTTTGTACTACTGCTGTGGAAACAGCCTCCAGACAGCCCCAGAATCTTCACCTTCTTGTATTCAGTATTTTTCCAGGAAGCATAAACACTGGAGTTTCCTTCTCCTGCTGCTTTGCAAAGACATGGGGCTACACTTAGGAAAGTTTATGCCTCCAGCGTTGCTTAGAATGGGTGCACTGCCTTTTCGGCTGTAAGGGCCAGCTGTGAGGTAGGCTTGGGGACCTGCACACTTGCAATCCAAGTTTGGCTCCCCACCCCCGGGGCCTTGATATGGGTTGCTCCTCTTGCTGGTGGTAGCAGGATAAGATGATTGGTGTATCTCCTGGGGGAGGAAATGGAATAGTGCAGCAACAGAGGAATTGGCAGCTACAGCAACAACCTTGGAGGGTCACAGGTTGTGCACCCCAATGCCAACTGTAAGAGGTGGAACTCGAATCTTTGGCCTTGGTCTGTGTCAGGTATATGTCTATCTTGGTGTGAAAACTTCTGGAGTTTTGCTGTATATTTATTTGCTCCATTGAATGTCCAATATCTAGGGAATGGCCATATCCACATGTCAATTCTGACAGTCCCAGGTGAGTGTCGAGATGGCTGGGAAATAGATGTAGATTTCTGCACATTTTGGACACAGGCAAATGCTGACAGTTACGTTTTGGTGACTGGCAACATTCGCTGCTGTTTCTCCAAGTTTCAGACATTCGTGGCATTGTCAAGATACTCATGTGGATATTGCTTAGTTTTGGACACTCATGCAGACGTCACATAGTGCATTGTAGTGAAGATCAACTTGTGTATTGCAGTTCTGACCTAATGTGCAATCAGATCATGTTACACATAGGTGCAATTCCAGGGCAGACCTCTGTGCCTTTTGAATGTACTGGGTTGTGCAGCCCAGAAGATGGTTCTGAGCTGGGAGACAGATTGGCACTGGTTTCACATGATTCACTTGCCCACGGGCAAGAAAATGGCAAGGTCTGTTTTGATATGGACTCAGTTTATGCATCCGGCAGAACAAGAAGTTCTGAAGGGGGGCGGCTGTACCAATTCAGTGGGAACACAGCTTGGAAGGCTTCCCTGCGTGACCTCGAGGGGCAGGCTGTGGGAGAGCCTTTCCCCCTTGTCATGCTGCTTTCCTCCCTGCAGCTTGTGGGGAACCATTTAATGATGGTCTCGCACACACACAGCACCCGCACCCTAAGTAGTGCAGTCCACCCGCCACTCTTCCCCAACCTGGTGTCCTCCTGAAACTTTGCACTGCAACTCACATATTCCTCCTGCTGGTTGGGGATGATGGGAGCTGTGGTCTGGCACAAAGTGGGGTGGGGTGTGAGGTTGGGAAGGCCGGCCGTGCGTGGCCGAGTGCCACGGGAACAGCTCCTGATGTTAATTGTCTCCCAGCGTCGGATATCCCAGGCAACAGTTTGAGAGTGTTGGAGTTGGAGATTGGCAGGGCGAGCGGCCCCCGGTCTCTGACGCTGGAAAGCTGCCTCTGCCACACGTGTCTGTCCGTGTGCGTACCTGTGTTTTTAAAGGGCAATGTTTCCTCCTTGCCTTCTGATCTGCTGCTCCTTTTTTCGGAGATGGATCGACCTCCCTTTCTTCCTGGACTCTTGTACTAAATGGCTTAAAACAAACCAATTAACAAATAAAGGCAAACTGGCACTTGGGCTTGTGTTCTCGCTGATTGCAAGGGGGTGATGGGATGGAACGGGATGCGCCACTCCATGTCGGTACAACTCAAGCCCATTGCCATCTAGTGACTAAACCAATGATTTAAAATGTTTATATACCGCCCTTCATTAAAACAATCCCAAGGCAGTTTACATAAATTAAAAAAACCAGTATCATCAATCCCAAAATTAAAAATTTCTCAGTGCCAGTACCTGATATAAAAATTAAAACACTATAATGACACTATCCACGCAGTTGATTTCTGAGCCAGGTGCAGGAGTAGTCTCACTTCAAGAGCATTAAGGGGGTAGTTAACAGCATTTAGCCACAGCTAAATTTCGTTGCTCCCTTCATCGTTAAGGTCAGATACTGGGAATTAGCTGAGGGATGGAATCCACTTGTTCATTGATAACTGATCTCTCCATCTGGTCTTCAAAACTCCATCTGCTGTTCCAGCAAGGTTAAGCTGTGGGTCCTTCATAGGGCAGCTATTTGCAGAGTGCCAAAAGAGGGGAAACGTATTGTCCCCCCCCCCCACAAAGGCAACCATGTGCATAAATGACACTCAGCATGTGCTCATTTACGGTTACAGATTCAGAATCAGAGATAGTGAACTTTAAAGGGCGATCCAGGAATGTACTGTAGTTGGACATCTATGAGCAGGTCACCTGTGTGCCTCCTTGCCCAGCCTGCTGTCCAGGTGCTCACAGTAGCAGGGCAACCTCAGGATCTCTGGTCTCCTTATACTTCCGGATCTTTAAACTGGACGTGGACTGAGCAGTCTTTCAAATAAAGAATGCCTTCCAGGTGAGGACCGTCCATGGTCAGCCCTTCAAAGGGGGACTGTTCTCTTTGGAGAAGGACACGTGGCCACCACAATCCTCAACTAAAGACCAGATCCCATGGATGGGAGTGAAGTGATGGCTGGGAAAGGACAGGAAGCACAGGAGAAGGGGGAAGGTATGCTAACTGCATCCTACAGCTTTCTCATGGACAGCTTCCACCATGAGGGGTGGGGGTGTTTATGAGCTACTCTGCCCTCTTTTATTTGGGATATTTCTAACCTGTCCATTCACTATGTGTCTCTGGATGGCTTACAAACAAAGTGTTCTCTTTCTAAAGAACACCTGCTATTTTTCCAGAGGCACCCAAATACTTCCTCTCTGGGCAGTTTTCTAGGTTGGGAGTGAACATCTTTACAAAGGCAACTAGCTAGTTATATATAGACGATGCTTTTTATAGCCTCTTCACTTATTCACCATGTGAGTCATTTTTAAATTTATTATTAACTTAGCTTTTCCTGTTCCTGTTTGTGCCACGCATTTTGTGCAGGGCTACCTGCCCCGTTTGCAAGGAAGCCAAACCTCACTCGTGGAGGCCTCCCTGCAACCCTCTGATGGCCAAGCTGTCCTCCTTTCACAGCTGAATTCTGCCCTTCCTTGTCAACCACTCTCTCGCCCACCTGTTGGGCAGCCGTTTGGCAGATCAGCTGGGCTACTCTTGAGCAGCAGAGGAAAGAGTGCCAGCCTGGGTCACTGCAAGAGGCATCCGCCCCAGCAAAACTGTGCTTCTGCCACCCCGCCAGTGGAGTGTGGGGCAGTTTGTCCAGAGCATTAGCCAGAAACATATTTTCAGTGACTGTGTGACCGTGTGTATGTGTCTGAGGATGTAAGAGGTGATGTGGGACAGTCCTTCAACCTCTCACTAGCTCAGGCCACAGGGACTGGCGTGCGGCTGCTGGTCTTTGGGACAGAAAGATTACCTACCCCTGCCTGATAACAATGCTCTGTTAACCTGACTACCTGCAAGGTAGGTTAATGCCTGTTCCAAGGAGATCCAGCGGGCTCTGTGGGTGGAGCAAGTCCTGTGGTTCTAATCTGAGGTGTCCAATTATTGGGGAAAATGTAGTTGCAGCCTGCATTGTAGCTCCTGCGTTGAGTAAGGGGTTGGATTAAGTGGTTATGCAGGATTCTGAGATCCTGTGACACCACACTGGTTCTCCAGACTTCTACTGGCCTGCCCCAAGCGTTATCTTGTTAAACTGTTATGCAGGGACGGTGGAAGCGGCTGGCTTGGTTTTGCTGGATGACTTGGCAAAGCAGCATACCTGGTCTTGAGAAGGAAGCTGGGAGAATTTCATTTTCATTCACAAAACATGCAAGTGTGCCCCTACCAAATATTCACTGATTGTCACATACGTCGTCAGCTCAGTTCAATTTGTGTGCATTTCCTAGTTCGTGGAAAATCTCCACAAGATCGAATCAGCCTCACTGCTGTTTATGGGGGAAATTTGCTCAACTGCACAAATTTGCACAAATTTCCCATTCGTGCAAAGTGAGCGGCAGTTGCAAGCACAAAAAGAATTGGAATGATGTTCAGAGAATCCTAGTGATCTCAGCTATTGCTTGTTTACCCGTAAATGTAAATCTATTTGTTTTAGATTTGCTTTCTTCTTCTTAAGCAGGAAAGGGCTTTTGCATTTGGAGGATCTTAGTTCTAGAAATTAAGACTCTTGAAAAGACGAACTGACAAGCCTTGACTCGGCATTCTGCATGTACTAGCAGCACGTGTGGATGTGTTTATCTAAGATGCTCAGGACAGCATGCCTCTGCCTTCCCCAGCCAGGTGCCCTCCAGATGTTTTGGATGTCAGCTCTCATTATCCCCTGCCAGCATCACTAATGGCCAATGGCCATGAAGAGTGGGCATTCTCCAAAACATCTGTAAAGCGCCAGGTTAACAAAGACCAGCTTAGATTTTCCCCTCATTTTATCTCCATTGTAAGCATGTGAGACAGGGAAGGCTGAGGGATGGTGCCTTGCCCTGGAACATGCTGGAAGGTCCATGCCTGGGATGCACAGCAGCTCTGATAGCCAATGAAATGAGACTGGATCCATAGGATGGACACTTTGTACACCTGGGCAGGACGCCCTTTCCTTGGCCAGGAAGCATCCTAAGAAAGTCCAGTAGGGCAGGAATTTGGGAAGAGGCAGCTAAGCGAGTCATGCCTCTTCCCCCTGAAGAAGGCAGCTTTTTCAGACACGGAGCGGAGGGCAAATGGGGAAGAGTCAGACTCTGATGCCCCTCATCTACCACCCAGACTGTCTTGGTCCTCACAGTGCTGGCCTGTTCTATTTGATCTGGGAGAAGGTGGAACTTGGCTAGTTCCAGTTTGTACTGGATCCCCGTTTACTTTATTTTCAAAGAATCCAAACCCCGTGGCCAGTGCCAGTTTGTCAAGGGGCTCATCAGGACACTCGGAATGTGTGCGTCAGGTCATTTGCTATGCTGGGAGAGCCAGCAATGTGCACAGACCGGAAAAACCTGCTAAGCATACAGTTAACCAGGCCCTCAAACCTCGGCATGGGTCCCAGAAGGAGTGTAAACAGGCCACCTGGATTCTGGGCTGAAGTCATGAGGGGAAAGGTGGGAAGGAGAGGGAGAAGCCTGACATTGCTCTTGGTGTACATTGGCATGAGAGCCAGTGTGTCTAGTGGTTAGAGCGCTGCACTGGGACCATGCGAGTGGCTTTGGGCTCCTCACCAGAGGAAAAAAGGAGGGGTAGAAAAGCAATAACAAATACGATCAGGAATGCAGAATTCCATCTTCTGCTCCCTCACACTGGAATGTCAATATGCATGTTTTCTCTACAAGCAGGGACAGTCTGATTAGTCATCTGAGATCTCTTCCAGTAGGTAAAGGTTGCAGACATCCAGGTCGAGCATTTGTGGCCCTCCAAGTATTTTGGCAAGCAAATCTGGTCTTCGCAAGGCTGACTGGACCAGAGGGGAGTTGGAGGGTCATATTCTCACACAACAACCCTTTGAGGTAGATCAGCTGAGAGAGAGAATGATTGTTTCATGGTTGAGTAGGATCTGAATGTTGACAGATCTTGGTGCAAAAGATTTCAATTGAGTATATCCCATGAGGGGCAGTGCTGGATACTGAAAGGATCCGGAGCTCAGGCACACAGACCTCCCCCCAACTTGAATATGCTGATTTATACAAAGTCTCTCTGTGTACATGCACCTTTTAAAGACTCTGTATTGTAAAGGCATCCTTATTTGTGAAAAAGATGCAGGGGCAGCAGAGAGGAGGGCCTCTGAATTCAGAAAGACGCAAAGTTCAGGACAGTGGCAAAGGCAGCTGTTTTGGTCCACATGCCAGCTGCTCCGGGGGAAATCAGACTCAACAGAGGTTGTCAGGATCCCCGTGCTTTATTTCAGCAAGTCCCCCTGGACTGCAGAGCGGCAGGGCCGTGGTCTCCCAGAGATTTGGGGCTCCAATATTAGTGGGCCAGCCCCAGAGACCACCTCTGCTGCCCATCCCTATGGATGGCCTTCCACATAATTGCAGCACAGTGGTAAACAAGCCAAGGTAAGTTTTACCTCCCGAAGCAAGAGAAAGAGAACACAGATGGAATAAGCAACAGAGACCCTGAGAAAAGCACACGCACAGGTGCTTGCCATGTGTTTCTACGAGTCTTTATTGTGGATCTTAAAAAGAGCAGAGCTGGTGCTTGGTGGAATTCTTCCTCGGGAGACTTGTGCATCAGGTGGCAGCAGAGTTCGGGGCAGCCGGAAGAACAGCAGCTGCAGGTGAGCTGAGCAAGCGGTCCAGCCATGGAGCTGGGACCGGTTCTAGTGCAGTGGGACACCCGTGGAGGTTTCCTTGAGCTGACGGACAGGGGCGCTGCCACTTGCCTAGAGCGGGAGGGGGAGGACCCCTTCTCCCACCCCATGGGCCAGTCCAACATGAGCCCCTAGGCTCCCTCACATGGTGGTGTAGTGGTAGATTGCCAGAAGAACCACGGGGCACTGTGGAAGAGAGGTCCCCATCAACCATTCCGTTTTCATGACCCTTCCTGGAGAAGCTCAGAGTCGCCATCCGATTTCCTCTGATTTACCCCAAGAACCCCAGCAGGGGTGACTTCCCAAGGGGATGCGAGCAGTGTGTGGGAGGGCAGGCCTACCAACGGTTATAGGCCAGGATGGCTTCATGCCCCTTCGTGGGTTCCCCACGGCAGCTCTGGACCCCAGCTGCTGGCTATCAACAGTCCTGCTTAGGCGCCTGGTTGACCGCTGTGGAAAACAGCCTGCTAGCCAGGGTGGACTGTCATTCTCATGCATGGCCCTGTGAGGCAGGCTGGGCCAAGAGGATATGACCGCTGTGCCGTTGTGTGTCACCAAGTGATCTCTGGCTTATGGCAGCCCTGTGGATGCCCTGTCCTTGACAGCCCTGCTCAGCTCTTGAAAAAATATGAGGTACCACTAAATAACTTGAGATGCTGGACTTACTGATCTAGAGAGTGGGAAGCCATACTTCAGTTGTCAAACACCGAAATAACATTCCTCTCCCTTCCCCTCCCTCTTTGTATGTTAGCTTAAAGCTGCAGGAATAAAAGTTTTATGCTGCTCTGATGCATCTTCCTGGGGATGAGCATCGTTTTGTGTTGGCAAGGCATCCTACAGGGGCTACCAAGGTTAGTCCCATGGAAGTCCCATTTATTTCCACATCTGTACTCTATCCTGCTGGAGTAAGATCGGCTACCACCCCATAAAAATCATAGAATATGTTCTTTGTAACTGTTCACAGCTGTAACTGTGAACAGGCCCAGTCAGCTGCTCCATTAGCCTAAAGTGTTCCAATATGGGAAGAAAGGATGCCATGGCGCATGCCCTCAGCCCTGCTGGGCCACATGCACCTGCTGGGGTGGGTGCTGCCACCCCCTGCGTGCCAATTCCCCGCCACTCGCTGCCCTCTAGAAGCCCCAGAGCTTGGCCCCAGGACAAGCCCCGCCTGCCCCCCTGCGCTGGAGCCACGGCGACACTGCCTTGGCTCCCTGAGGCATCTTCGCCTTCCTCTGGCCCGAGCGAGCCCTGCACCCGGGACTCACCGTGAGCATAAGGATAGCGAAGCCGAACCAGGAGACACCCCAGGCGTAGCTCTGAACCGCGTGCTTGATGTGCTCAAAGCACCCCTGCGGAAAAAAGGAAGAAGGGGCATGGGGTGGCCTTCTGGAAGAGGCGGTCCTGGAGTGGCCGCCTTTGTACCCGCAAGGCTCCAGGCAGGGGACTGCAGAGGGCTCTTCCTCCGGCAGACTGGGCGTTCTTTTCTCCAGTGGAGAGAGCCCAAGCTCTTTTTGCGAAGACGCCCGAGAAGGGCCCGTAGCCTGTGGGAAGAGGTGGGGAAGCCCATACGTTCGTGTAGATGTAGTCCACGTGCCCCAGCCGGCAGCCCTCCTCATTGATGATGATGAAGTTACGGTCGCGCTTGCAGCAGTAGTAGGGCCAGGGAGCCACCGCTTCAGGATACCTGCTTCGAAAGACCGAGGTGTAGTTCACCCAGTCCAAAGGATTGTTGGTGCCGCAGCAGTGTTGCTGAAGGCAGAGAAAGGGAGGGGGGATGGGAAGAGCTCATGTCACGAGGACCATCTCTGTGGCAGACTTCTCGACTTGGGGCTAGGCTCGCTTCCTCCCCGGGCGGCTTGTTCAGGGTGGCCAGGTATGGTGCTGGCACATGTGAGGCATGCACAGAAGGCTGCAGATTGCATCCTGCGGGGTTTCAGGCCAAGGAATCAGCTGGGAGGCGACAGGACAGTCCTTCTCGACCAGGGACCCCGAAAGCCACTGCTTGCCTCCAGTGTGGTACCAGACACACCTCTGTTGGAGCCCCTCCTGATTGTTATTTTTTAAGATTGAGAGGCTGGTGTGCTGCAAAGTGTAGGGCTGCCCCCCAGAATCATCTTCATCTGGGTTCAAAAGAGTCATTTTGTGTTTGGAGCTCAGACCTCTCCCTCCATCTCTGTCTCGGTCTTTGGTTCACGAGCTGCTCACTATTCTTTTGGTCTCATCTGCTTGCCTGCTGTGAAATCATGTTTTGTATCTATCCTCATTCACTATGACAGCCAGTTTGAGAACAGGCAAGAAGTTATACTTGAGGTGTCTCCTAGCACAGGATGCAGGGTGGCCACCAACCTGGATGGTTCCAAAAGGGGAACAGCTGACTTCGTGGCCGACAGGGCATCCGTGGCTGCTGGTGGGGATGGCCCTGGGCTACCCCACATATCAGAGGCTGAGCGGAGCGTAAGCAAGAGGATGCCCCTGCACTAGGCCCTGGTGCTTCCCGGGAGGATGCGGCGGAAAGGCTGCACCGGGCAGGATCGTCCCAGGCAGTTCTGCGCCACCTAAGGAGTTTCACTACCTCCATCATGAAGCGATCCCACATCCGAGTGAGCTCCTTGCCCTGGTATGTGTCCGCGGAGTAGAAGGTCAGCATCTGCTTGGTTATTAACCTGGAATTTGAAACCACCTGTGGCAGGGAAGGGAGAGAAAAAGCTGGTTGGTGACAATCCCCACCATCCACATCTTTGCACGGTGATTCTGCTTCTAGGGAACTGGGCTGTGTACATGAACACAAGCTAGTTTTTGCACAATTTATTCCAAGCACAGATTTTCTTTTTTTTTGAATGTGAAGAATGACAGTTCTGCTTTCCATGAAAGTCAAGGCATTCAGCCGGGGGGGCGGGGGGCAGGAACACATGTGTGTGTGCACGTGTGTGCTGGGGAGACTAAAGTATTTCTAAGTTTATACAGTTTCTCCTGAATGAGACAAACTGAACTGCTGAAGTAGTTCCATTTTTGATGCTTTCAAAGCCTCCTCATTATTGGCTTGGGACCTGGGAATTCACAGGCCCATTTCTTCCATATATGGCTTTCTGCATGCTCTGTTCAGCATCCAAGACCTTTCCCCCAGATTCTCCAGCCAACTGAGGTGCAAAGGAGAATTAGGAAGTACAGGGTCTTCTCAGAGGTGGTCTCTATTTTGTACAAAGCAGTCCCATATAAGATATGTCACGGCCCAGCACTGCTTGGTTTTGGTTTCTGGAATAAAACAAAGTGGTGTTGACAGAATGCTTTCCTGTTGTGGGAGCCTGTGTGAGCTTGTGTGTGAGCACATTATACCAATGCAATTCCTTTGGAATGCCATTTTAAATCTGCCTGTTTTACCATTTACCCCAGTTTTTAGCTTGCTCTGTTAATGCCGTTCCAGGTGGATTGTTGCTTATGCGGGCTGATGCATTTATTTTGCATTATTTTTGTTAATGTAAGTCAGCTTTAATTTATTCTGAAGTTTGGTGGCATATGCATTTTAATAAATATGCAGCCCAAATAGTTGTTGCTTTAAGTGAAGCAGCCTTTGCTCTTCAGAGAAACAATTAGAGAGGAGTACAATCCTGAAAGATCAGCTTAACTGGGGCACATAAAAATTAATTCCTACTTGTTCATCTTTGCCATGTCATGCCTGAACCACCACCATGCAAAAGCTCTGGAATCTGCAGCTGAATTTGAAGAGCCTGATGGCTGGACATCAGAATGACTGCACATAACCATTCAGGTCTTTCCGAGGTCCAGTCCAGTTTTGATTACTATTACTCCACTGCCGTAGGTGCCTGTCTGAAACTTTCAGCCACATGGGGGAAAAAAACCGGAATTACTAAGTTCTCGCAAGCCCTGCAGGGACATTGTAACCCAGGTTCACAGCCAGCCAGGAAAATGACCAGGTCACCACGTGGCTAGTGGTGTCATGAGAAGCTGTGAAGAGCTATCTCACGGAAGGTGTTTTGCAGCTCCCTGGGACTATGCCAAGAAGGAACAAACAGCAGAGGCAAACCAACGAGGCAGAAACCAGATGAAACGCACTGCCCTAAATCCCAAAGGCCCCGAGTAAGCTAGTGATGCCCCTCCAGCTGAACAGATTCATGGTCAAACAGTTAGGAAGAGTTCCGTTCCCACCCCTGCACTTACATAATCACGATGTGTGTAGGAGGTGATGCAGGAGGCACACTCGAACATGTAGACGACCAAGATGAGCACCAGGTACTGTGGGGTAAGGAAAGCAGATGGTGTGATTCCAACGGCTACGGCTGCAGCGGGGCAGACGGAAGGGGAAGGCTACAGACCAATTAGCACTGCAGAACTGGGGGGCAGGTGGAAAACTTGCAGATTGAGCAGCGAGGCACTTTTCGGAGGAAGAGAAAGTGCATCGAAGCCGAACATTGGCTCACCCACGTGTGCAGGATAATAAGGCCAAAACAGCTGGGTACAGAGAAGGTCCCTTCTTGCCCCGGCACGACTCACCAAAAGCACCATTAGGCGGTTGCCACGCACGAGGCTGATGATGCCAAAAACGCAGACACAGAAGAAGGAAAAGCCGGTGAAAATGGAGATCCAGGCGCCTGCGTAGACGTCGTCTTTGCCTGACACCCCCATGATCGGGTACACTTTATATGGGTCGGCCGTTACCCAGACAGATTCGGCGTAGAGTGCCAGCCCGGAGAGCTGCAGGATAACAGAAAGGTTGTTACCGAGGACACTCGCCTGTGGCCAGACTCTTGTTCCTCTGCTGCCTACGCCAGCCCAAAGCCCTAAACCCCAACAGGCACTGGCCTGCCAAGAGCCAATTATGCTGAGACCTGCTGCGATGGAATCCTTCCCAAGCAGGGGTGTCCACCCTTCAGGCCATGGGCCCCATATGGCCCTCCTTGGGTCCCGATCTGGCCAACAGGGCCTCCTCAGGTGGCTCTGCCCCCTTTGCTAGCCACACCCCCTTCCCCCACTGCTGCGGACGGGGTCAGCCTGGCTATTGTGTGCCCTCCGTCCCCCCGTTCTGAGTGCTTGAAAAACTTTTGTGGCTGCCAGCTTCAGAGGCATTTTGGTGGAGATCCAAGAGAGGCCTATTTAGTGGGTGCTCCCAGGCGCTGCAACTCCCTTGCAAGGCTGGCCATATTTGCCTCCCTTCTGCCTGCAGGCAAAACTGCTGGGTTTAAGAAGGCCTTCAGCCTGTGACGGACTCTGTCGGATTGCATGCTGCTTTTGATTTTCGCACTGCTACATTTTATTGTGTTTAAATTAGATGTACATGAGTCTGTAAATTGCCTTGAGGGCCATTTTTGGTGGAAAGATGGAATACAAATAAAGTCAATAATAATTATATAAATATTCTGGGGAGCGCTTAAAATGTTTTGGCTCCTCCTGTTTCACTGCTTCCATCTTGCCTTGACCTCCCCCCCCACTACATCAGCATGCACCTCTCAAGAGCATCTTCAAAATACACTAGTAATACCTTTATATTGCACCTGTTCTCTTTTATCCTGGAGCCCAAAGTGGCTCACATGGTCCTTCTCTCCATTTTCTCCGCACAGCAACAGCCCTGTGAGGTAGGCTTGGCTGAGAGTCAGGGACTGGCCTAAAGTCACACAGTGGATTATCATGGCTGAGGGGTGACCCAAACCTGGAAATCCCTGGTCCTGCTCCAACACTGTAACCACCACACCACGGGCTCCTCCTTATAAAAAGAGGCCACAGACCGAATCTGGGACCTTCTGCATACCATGCAAGTGTTCTGCAGCTAAGTCACACACCCTCTCCTTATACCAGGTCAGCTCCTCCTTATTACATAGGATTCTTGGCCAGACTTCCAATGTTTCCCCTCCACTGACGGATTGTGTGACTCCCGCACTCTCACCATGATAATTACGTTGCCCATCACCAGCAGCCCCACAACAAAAGGCGACCCCTTTTCTGCCATGCTTCTCGGTCAGAGCTCTCTGTACCAGATGCCCAGATTCTGCAGAAGGGGAAAAAGAAGAGAATACAAGGAAAGGGAATAAGGAGAGAATTGATCAAGGCAGAGGTCTCCCATCGGCTGAGGATGACTTGGATCATGGATCTCCTCCACTGACGAAGACATCTGTGCCAGCTGGCTTGGTTAAATTTTGTCATTACTTGCCATCAAGTCTTTCTTCGGCTTATGGCAACCATATGAGTTAATGGCCTCCAGAATATCCCCCCACCCCTCGCAACAGCCCTGCTCAGCTCTTGTCAACTCCAATGAGTCTTGCCTTCACATGATGTACCTGAAGTACAACAGCTTCAGTCATGTCCTCTGCTTTCAGGGAAAGCTTTGGCTGGATTTGATCTAAGACTCACTTGCTAAGATAAACCAGTAAGCCTCACTCCAGGGGCAACTTTGTATGGATAGATCATGTGGCATTTGACAGAAGGGTCTTTTTGGTTCTGGCCCTTCTGTTATGAAATAGTCTTCTCTAGGAGCCACACAGGTAGACTTTTAAGTAGTTGAGAAAGCTTTTAGGTCGAAACCTTCTGCTTTTACAAGTTGTTAATTCTTGTGTTCTGTTTCTAGAAATGAATCACAGTATTTGTTTCTTTCTTTATTTTGGGCATTTCTATCCTGTCCTATACAAAAAGTTTCAGGATGGTGAATTGTTCCGCTATTCTCTATACAAAAAGCAGGTAAGTTAAATCTGTACTTCTAAAAGTGTCTCTTGTGGTATATCATTGAGCCAACAGGTTCATACTCTTGAATAATGCAAGTATTGAATTAGTTCACACAATTCCTGAAAGGCAGAAAGGGCCAGTGTGTGTACCTACTGGTGTTGTAACAATATTTTTTACACTCTTTGAAATAACTCTGCATCCTTTTCCAAATACTTGTAAGCTATTTACAATAGTGGGGAAATTACATGCTTCATGCAACCCACCCGACTGATGCTTTTGTAAGGAGGAGCAGCAGCTCTGGAGAAGGCAGCATTCAGAACAGGGAACTGGTGGCAGAACTTGTTTAACCATTTCACTGCTCACAGCTCAGTGAGGTTCTCAATGCCTGTTCAAAATAGGTGAGAAAGCTTCAAAGAACCAACATAATTTTGACTGCCAGTTGACCATGTCATTCTTGTTGCTTTGCTTTTTAAAAAATCCATCCACATGACAAATATGAGTTTCCGAGACTTAAGGAAGGACCAGGAGTTGGTGCAGTTGGAGGTAACTTCTGGATTGGACAATGTATGGATGGAAGCAACCAACATCCATCCCCAGGACCATCAAGGATAGAGGAAATGTGGGAGTCACTGACTGGAATCTCTGCCTTTCTCTCTGACTGGGGAGTGCCTGTTCTCAGTCATTAATTCTTGCCCGGTTGGTTCAATGATGCACAGGTCTAACTTGTTCCTCTGGGCACACCTACAGGTCAGCATTGCGGAGATTCCTTGAGGGTCCACATTGCACCATCCAGGGTCGCTTTCCAGGGAGCACAAAAAAGGAAGTGGACAGGCCAGTGTGCACCCTATAATACAAACCTGTCCACCAGGTATACATTGCCACTCCCTAGTTTTGCTTATGGAATGGCACAGGTGTGAAAATCAACTATCCATCCATGGAGGAGACGCTGCAGTCCTTGACAGATTGCTCCTCCAGGGTCAGTCAAAACAGGGCTTGTAGTCCAACTTGTTGTGGTCATTGTAAGCACAACAATTGATTTAACAGTTGCGGTTTGTTTCCATTTCATGGATGGGTCTCACTTACCTTGTTTTTATGGTATGTATGCACGTATGGTTGCTATTTTGCATCTTAGGTTGTATTTTATTCCTTTTAGTCACCTTGGGCTCCATTTCATGGAAAAGCAGGATTCAGATTTAACCAGTGTAATAACTGAGTGAACACCTAACTCCGTTGAAGCAGGGCCTCCCTGGAATACTTCACTGCCTCAAGCGGCAAAGGATTCCCTCCCTCCTTTCTGAAGCTGAGTAGACGGGCAGTTGACTGTAGCTTCAGCACTGGACTTCCCAAAGGCTCAGAGACGCAGGCTGGCCTGCACAGCACATGCAGCTTCATCCTCCGAACCTCACGGCTTCCTCCTGAGGAGGATGGCACTGCCCCATAGAGAGCTGGCCCAAGACATGCAAGCGGGCACGATGGGGCCCTCCAGTCCACCTGCAGAAGCCAGCGGGACTGGCAGTGGACCCTGAATTCCATGCAACAGGGGCAGTGGGATGGCAAACCGGAGGGCAGGAGGCAGAGGGTACGACACTCCAAAGTCCACCCTCCAGTCCCTCACTGGCTCTTTTTGCCCCCCCAGGATCTGTAGCCTGACACGGCCATCTTACTCTGGCCAGTGGCAGGGCTGGCTCTGCAAAGAGCATAGAAAAAGACCACCAATTTAAAAGAACGAGATACTCCAAAAGAAATAAAACACAGCGTCTAGAGCAGGTGCAGTACAAGGAGTGGGACAGGTCGTGGTGGTAAAACAAAAGCCGGGCCTTGTCTGTTGGGAAGAGGCCTATAGGACCAGTCCCAACATTTGGCAGGGGGTCCAGTCACCAGGGAAGGCAGAGACGCTGCTGAGTGAGGACCAGGGAGTTTGGGGCATGCCACGCAGCTTGCCTCGTGCCCCAAGGTCAGCCAGCTGCCCTCAGTGGGTGGGGTGGGCAAGGAGGCCGCCCGTCACCCCTGTGGAAATAAGAGCCATCTGCCCACCTGGGCAGCTTCTGTCCTTCCCCTGGGCCAGCAGGATCTTGAAGAGCTGAATGCACGGCTTCTTTCAAGTGGTGAATAGGAAAGGACTGGTTGGAGGGCCTCTTTTACCTTCTGTGGAGCAGGAAAGGTGCGATCCTACGCATCTACGGGGAGAATAAAGTCCCAGGACTGCTAGCATTTCCCAATCTGCACAGCTGTGCTCCACGGTGCTGTGATTTTTCTCACTCATAGACCAATTTCCATTGAATTGGTCTGCAAAACTACAAAAAATTAACTACAAGACTACAAAAATTAACTAGTAATTTGGTTGAAGGTGTTAATGGAATGAGTCTGGTTATCCGACTGTATCCCAAGGCTGGATTCAGGAACAGGGAGGAGAACTGGGTATTTAGGGCAGGAACCATCCCAGGAATGGTTTAACACAGGGAAGGATGCAGATTCTCTGACTCCCTGAAACTGCAGAGCATTGCCAGAACACCTGTGGTCTACCTTGCTTTATATTCCACTTTCTTCACAAAGTGTCTAGGAAAGTTAGCAGCCTATAGGACACAGAATGCTCTGTAAAAGTGCCTTAAAAATCAGGAGTCTAAAGTCAGAAATATATATTCAAATCTAATGAAACGCCAGTCCAACTTAGAGCAGATCCATTTATATGAATGAAGCTGAAGTTGCTTCCTCCCACCTTAAGTCACTTACATCCCACCTGTTTCAATGCATCTTCTCTACATAGTGATTACTGGACAACACTCAAGGGCTTCTAGGACAGAAGTGAGCCTGGATGGACCCTGCTGGACCATACCATCCTGCTGGACCGTACCATCCTGCTCCCCTCTGTAGCAACGGTCTCCCAATCCCTTACATGACATCGGAATCCATCCATGCATTTGCTTAAGTTAGAGTGGTTGCTTCACATTACTCCAAACAGCCATCACCAGCGAGCGAGCGAGCGAGCGACACGTTTTCGCATTCAATTTACATGTGCTAATTTACCACTGTGCATTTAGAAATAAGTGCTACAATTTAAATACATTGCAAATCTCAGCCTAGCTAGGCGTTCTGGCTGCTTGTTCTGACTGCTCGCTGGTGGTGTGCAAGGCTGGGCTCTCCCTTCGTAGGTTCTTCCTTCCCACTTTGTTTCATCAGAATTGGACTGGACAGCACCGGCCCTTCAAAGAGAGGACCGACCTATGTAAAGTTGGCCAATACTGCCACACTTGTTTTAAATCCACCTAAGCCAGCAGCCATGACCACAGTTTAATGGCAGCAACATTTTCAATAGCCAAGCCACGGATTTCATCAAGTGAGCCTTCCCCAGGAACCCCAGTTGACCATTCCAGCCACGTATCATCCAACTATCTTTTAAATAAGAGAAGGGCAAAGGACTGACAAGAAAAATTAAATGCAGTTTAAGACACACAAACGAAATAACAACAGACACACAAAGCCAAAAATGCTTTCAGGTCCTGCTGACAATTAACAACCAAAAACAAGCTCAGCAATAGCAGAATGATTTTTTTTTTTTTTTTTGTTTTCAGGAAAGAGAGAGTCAGTTTTCTGGATGCATTCAGCTTCTTGCTAGAAACCTGCAGCCTCAAACTCAAAGTTTCAGTTGCTATTTGACCTTCCATCCATCTTTCGAGGCTGCAGCCATCTCTTACTGTTGTCCAGCTATAATGAAGTAACAGCAAGAGAGATTTTAATTGGAAGAACCGCACTAGGAAAAGAATTGAACCATCCCCTACCCTCGCAGGCCGTTCTTCTGGTTTGCATGTGCCTAATTGCGCCTGCCATTCCCTATAAACATGACAAAGAGAGCGGAGAATAGGCATATTGGGCTACATTCTTGGAATCGCAACCTTTTGGAATGGGGTGGGGGCGTGTGCGTTTTGTTTTCGAGAATGCAACAGAGTTAGCTAACCCTCCAAAGCAGAGTTGACCAGGTGACCCAACCTGCTGATGAGATGAGCCAACCTGGTTGGTCTTGTGCCTTTAACAGCAGAAAAATCAGCAGGCGAGACTGCTTCATAGTAAAAAAAATAGAATAAAAAATAAATCAGCAAGTGACATTTTGCACAGAATAGAAACTAATATTATGGCCTGGTAATATCACCACCTGGTAACAGAACTGAAGTTCAAGCTGCTATTAAAAGCATAGCTACACTTTGCTTACAACCCAACAACCTTCCCTCAGCTGGAGCGTGGGGTCCAACTCCCACATTCCTTCAAAGGCTTTTTATGTGAGCAACACTCTACTGTATGCAGGGCAAGGCCCGGGGGTTTAAAAAAGCAAGATGTGGGGTGTAGAGGGAACCGTGATAGCCCATGAACCACAACTGAGGATCGCACACTGTATTTTAAACCATCGGAAAACAGGACAGAGCTTTCAAACTTGCAAACAAAAAGATAGCAGTGGAAGGGATATTATTCAATGGAATTAGAGGGCCCAATTTGAACCAGGAATCACAAGGCATGAATCACAAGGCATGAAAATGTGCAAGAGTGAAGTTCAGAGTGCCTCTGAACATGAGCAAAAAGCCATTTCCTTCAGTACAAAATAAGCAAGTTGAGAAGTGTACCACTTTGCTGGGGATCATAAAGGAGAACTTTCACATCATGGAACAGGAGTTTTAGATAGGAACTTAACAAACTAACCTCCAGTGAAGTTATACTAAATACCAGGAGCAGGCAAAAGGAAAATTGGGATTTATTGCATGGGGTTTCTGACTGACAATAAGGTATCAAGAGGTTTTGTACCACTTGGTGTTGTATCAATTGCTCGTCTTAACTCCCCTATTCTTTCTTTGTAAAAAGGGGGAATTTATCAGTTGCCTTTGGCCAGGTCTCTGCCTAGCTGGACTGTCCACTTTTAGAGCTATGCATTAGAATCGCTGATCTATAGAAATTCGGGTGTAGATCTGTACTTGTATATGCTGGTTTCCCCACTGTATAGCCCAAGGGGTGTGGCAGGGAACTGGTGCTGCCCCTGGAGTCTTGCACCTTAGGATTCTTATTAAAAGCATGTGAAAGAAGCATGGAGAATTTTAAAACTTGCAGGACTGACACGTGTGGTAAGGTCTTTCTTTTCTTCTATTCTTTAACTCACGCCATCAATTCAGCCCTTCAATTCTAGCCTGTTCCAGCCATCAGATTTACCTAAATAGGTACCGATCAGAGGCACAAAACAAAACTAGAATGGACAGGAACCAACCAGAGATCTACAAGTACACAGAACAGATTCTTTGTGCATGGCTAGGACGATCAGACAGACCGCAACAGCCTCTCCAAGCTGGTGCTCTCCAGGTGTGCCGGACAGCAACCTCCATACTTCCCTTTTAGTTTGGCTTTCCTCAACCTGCTACCCTCCAGTCATCTTTGATTGTGATTCTCATCAAATGTGGCCTTTCCCAAGCTGATGCCCTCCCGATATGTTGGGTTACAAAACTCATGATAGGAATTACAGACCCATATTTATCGAAGATTTCAGAGTTTGGATGGACTGGACTACGAAGAAGCCCTCTTGATTGTTCTTGAACATATGCATCCGGTCCTCCTAAAACCTTTTATCACAATAAAACCATTAGGGTGCTTCCAGATGGAGGACTTGAAACACTTCTAATAAAAAGGCATTGTGCCGTATTCCATCTTTTCCCTCCTGCAACAAGCCCTCCAAAAATGAAGCAGCTGCAGGAAAATACAGTAGAGTTGCAAATGGAAGAGGACACCACTTGGATCCCAAGACAAATTCCATAAAAGAAGGCAAGCAAATTGCAGGAGCTTTGGAAGTACCTGCAGTCTTTAACATGTCACAAGAACCTCATTGGGTTTTGAGGGGGTTTTTAGCAGAGAAATCTGACTACCCTTCTGGAAGGACATCAGTATTAGAAATTGCTCTGCACCCCAGGTGAGGTGCGATTTCCATAAACTGGTAGCGACAGTTGCTGCTGTAAAGGTTGCAACTGCAGCCATTCAGGGCAGCAATAGCTCTCTTCTTCCCATCCTAAGAAGACCCACCTCACAGCCTGTGCTTACCTGTTAGCTCCACACACACCAGCTGCAACCTGTTCTGCAAGATGCAACCATCTCAAGACAGCTCTTTATACCTGTACCCTGGGAATGAGTGGAGGAAGCTGGAGGAGGAAGAGAGTAGTGGTGTCAGAATACAGGACTGGATTTTCTGGCCTGGAAGCCCGATTGACCAGCAGGGTAGATTTGGTCTCTTCCTGTTTTCTCCCAGTCAGCTCAGCAATGATGCTTACCAGGATCGGGTGAACTGATCAACTCAGAGCCAGTGTCGCTCCAACATGGCGAGACCCATATGGTTAAGCAGAGGGATGGGTTTCATTCAAAGTCTGCAAGGCAGGCAAAGAAGAATAAGGAATTCTACAGTTGTGAAGGTTTGCTAGCCAAATGGAGAGCCTCATTTGGCCAGCAAACATGATAAATGGGCTTGTGATAGTGAATTGGTAGCTATACAGAGCACTTTCCTTCAGGAGGCATTGATTGGGCACTCGAGGTCCTTTATTCACAATTGTTTATGGGTTTTAAAAGTTTCTCTTCTGTTTTTTAAAGAACACTTTCTAGTTTGCTGGTTTGTTTTTAAGGAATGGGGAAAATGAGGTATTATTTCAGAGAGCAAAAGAAAAAGTATTTTACTACTTGTGTATTTGCTCCATTCTGTTACAGCAGAGTGCCACCTAGAAGTTATGTAGTGGAAAAGCAGGAAAGGAAAACCTCTTTGCATTGAGCTTGGTTCTCAATTTAGTTATGAAATCAGAAGTCAATACAATGATACTGCTCACAGACATAACTAAAACCAATAATTTAATTTTGTAAACATAAACGTTCTTACATATTTAATTTTTTCCCATACTTTTGGGCTTTTGACAAACTGAAGAAAATTATTGCATCAATTCACTGGAAAGCAATTAATTTTGTTTCCTCTATTTGTTTTTAAACTTATCTAGATTCCATTTTTTTCTATTAGTCACAAGCTATGAATTATATGTTGCTCTTGTCTTTTTAAAGGGTTTGTTGTAAACTGCCTTGAGACATAATTTTATGAATTAAAAAATTACATGATTATATAGTCCACCTCTAAGCCAATTTAAGGATAAATACAAGTCGATTCTGAGATTTTTGAATTAAAACAAACTTTTAAAAATTAATAATCAGTAGGTAAAATGTACCCATTTTAGTTTTTTTTCTTTTAAATTGTTATATTATTATTATTTATGTATGTTTTTATGTATTCTTTGTGAGCCGCCCTGAGGCTTTGTTGTGATGGGGGCGGCATAGAAATGTTTTAAATAAACAATTAATAAATTAATTAATGCTGAATCTATGCATATGGTTGGATCCAGTCTTAATCATACTCATGCCTACCTTAAGCCCCATTAATTTCAGTGGGTCTACTTCAAGTATGTTTCCAACCTGTTGCTTTGAAACAACAGATTAAGGTCCTAATCCTAAAGATATCTATTAATTAAATAACTGTGTTCAGAACTATACTGGTGAGGCATTCTTATTCTAGTCATAACATTCATAGCCTGTCGTTCTGAAGGTGGAATGTAAAATGTCGCACCTGTATTTAATGTAAGACATCAGCAAAACTGTTTTGGAAAAGAGAAGGAAATGACAGAGGCGGAAAGAACTGCAGCTGAAGTACAACCACCAGCAAAACCAATGGCCCGTGAGGCATTTAGAAAAGATGACCAAGCTCTGAAATCATAGCATTTTCGAGTAGTAGGGTAGGAAGGAGGCAAGAAGGCCATAGGGTCCAACCCTCTGCTGGTGTAGGACTCCAGTCCCACCATCCCACTCAGGTGGCTGCCCAGTTTCTTTTTGAATGTCTCAAGTGTGGGAGAACCCGCCACCTCTCTGGGCAGCTGGTTCCACTGTCGTATTGCTCTGATAATCAGGAAATCCTTCCTTGTGTCCAGCCTGCACCTGGTGTACCGTACCTTCAGTTCTTTCATCTCCTGGGCCTCCACAGGCAACTGGTTTCATAACAGAGGCAGCATTTCTGTACTCATGACCATTCAGAAAGCTACTTCTGAGTTGACGACCAACCTGATGGAAGACCGAAGTATCAGAAGGTAGCCTGTGCTTGGCCCGAGAAAGCAAGAAAGCAGTGGGAGAACCTTGTGTGGTTCGAATGATGAACTGGGGCTCAGGAGGTCTCGGTTCTAGTCCCCAGTCGGACATGAAGCTCACTGGGTCACTTTGGGCCAGTCCCTGGCCCTCAGCCTCACCTACCTCCCACGGCTGTTGTGGCGAGGATAAAATGGAGAGCCACCTTGGGTTCCTTGCATGGAACACCTTGGGCTCCGCATCCTACACAGAAGGGTAGGACATGGATGGAATACACTGTGGAAATGTGCAGATGAAGTCCCATTACCATTGAAAACAGCGGTTTCACAAAGCATGTTTAGCGGCTGTTGTAGTGTGCGTGCAGAATCTCTGCAGACATCTACAAAAAAGGAACGATTTAACCGTCAGCCTCAAATGATTCCAGTGCCCCTGCCACCCCCCTGCTCAGAGTGAGTTCATTCTGTTCTTTCACAGTCTTCCTATTTTGCTTTTTGGCAAGGCATCTGTGCCTGCAACTCTGCCTGACAGGTGAATTTTCTTCCAGGATTGCACCTCCACGCTGTGACCTATACCTATTGAATTATTGTCTGTTACCATCCATTATTGTCTGCTGTCTATGTAGAGCTAACAGGCTTGCATCTACACTGAAGGATGAAACTGGGGGTATGGGGCCTCGTTCAGACCTTCTGGAGCAGCATTCAGGGGTCACATTCTTGGGTGGGTGGGTGGGTGGGGCTGAAAGCCAAAGGGGTGGGGCCAAACATGCCAACCTACTTTAGCTTAAAGGTCTTCCAGCCAGCAGCAAAACCTTAGGAGCAGCCTTTTAGAATGGGGACCAAACTGCACACCGGAAGGGAAAATGGGAAATGGTCGGTGGTGGGAGAAGAGGTGCGGCCCTCTGGGGACTCCAGGGGTCTGGATTTGGAGCCTTTGATCTTTGTGTCTGAGGTTCTGCATCCTGGAGTTAATAGATGCAAACCAGATATCCGGTATAGCAATACCGAGTCGCTTAGGGCCCTTTGCTGCCAACCTGAAAGCCACAATTTAATGGTAGAACTTCAAAGGAAGATGCCAGTGTGAAATTGCTAAAGTAAAACTGATCGAGAGGTTTCATTCGGTTTTGTTTAGGATTCAGGTCTGGACAGCACTTTCACTTTCACTAGTGTTAGCATTGGGAATATAGGATGACCACTATGACACCGAACCTGGAGAACTCATAATGTGAACCTGCATACTTATGGAGCCAGGATAGCACCATTCACACACAAGGCACACTTGGGGCAATTGCAGATTTGGCAGAAACACACGAGAAAAGCAAACCTGAGAGGATCCTTAGAATGGGATCCTCAGAACAACCCAGGGAGAGTTGCGTGTCATGGAACAGTGATTCTTGGATGTGTGCGGATAGCTGAAGGAAACGGAGAGAGGGAACGGAGTGCCCTGTTGGAGGGCATGGCCGGCTGGAGTCCGGAATATGTTTCTGGAATATGTGTGTGGCAGGTCTCTCTTCTCACCGTTGTAAATGGTTGGTTGTGCTTACCGTGTTTGCAAGTTTTGCACGGTGATGCCGCAGCCTGGCCCTCTCGTGCTTTAGAAGCCTTGGGCTCCGGTGTTGTCATTCCCCTCCTACGCCCATCTGCAGTGGTGGAAGGAGGGGGGAAGGCATCATCCCACGTCTTTTCAGGCGGAACAGCAAGCAAGCGGCCCAATTCCCACTCTGAGCATTGCTTGGGGGGGGGAGGGGGTCTGTGTGCATAATCAGCTGAACCGAAGAGAAGACTTGATGAGAACAGACGCTGGATCAGACCCAGCACCTGCCTAGTCCAAGCCCACCAGCAAGCGGTGAGTGTGATAGAGCCCTCTCCCAGTGTTTCCCAGCAACAAGTATTCAGAAGAATATTAACTCTCGTACTAGAGGTAGCACAGAGCCATCAGGACTAGGAACCATGGGTAGCTTTCTCTTCCATGAGTTTGACTATTCCCTTTTAAAGCCCTCCAAACTGGGGGCCATCACTGTATCTGGGGCTAGTGAATTCCCTAGTTTAACTGTACATTAGTACAGTTAAGTGGTGCTCCATCTTGTCTGTCCTGATTTTCCTGCCAATCTCCTCGAGAGAAGGAAGACAATGTCGCCTTCTCCACTTTCTCCACCCCATGCAAAATTTACACACCTCTGTCTTCTTACTGCCTGTCTGCCCTTTTCTCTAAGCTAAAGAACTCCAAACATAACTGCCCTCGGAGAGGAACTGCTGCACCCTCTGGATCACTTGCCCAGCATGCCATCAGTGGAAGCCCACTTGCTTGTGGTCAGGGATGCTAGGAGGTGTAGTTCTAGTTCCCACGGGGCTGAAGAAAGCTGTACCACAAAGCCCTACAGCACTTTCACCCACCTTGAGCTCCCCCGGCTTAAAGCAGGCAGATTTATTTCCACGTTGCATGATGGAAGGAACATGGGAGCAAAAGCTACGCTAAAGGATTGACTCCCACCCCCCATCTGGACTAGTAATCAAAACCCAGCTCTGCTTCCCTGCAGCTTCAGTGCGGCTTGGGCTCTTCCCTGCTAATGTTTATCTTGTTCAGCTCTTCCTACAGGTAGTGATTATTTTAATGTGTTTGAAGCCATTGACTGAAAGGATTATCCATGAATCAGTTCTCCATAACCTGGTTTTCTTGCTCGAGGATGAGTCATTTGGCAAATGATGCAATGGATCATGTAATCCCCCATCAGCTAGGAAAATCTGTTTTAAAAAAATCATGCTGGCAGGAACAGGTCTGATCTGTATAAGGGGAGCTTAAATACGCCGAATGCTGTGCTTTGCAGACTAGTGGGGCATTTTTACGTTCTCAAATGTTAACTCTTATTTTATAATGGCTGGAGGAATGAAAAAACTCATTCCCATCGGGGGGAACAGGGCTGATTTGCTGGCTTCACTTGACCACCGTGTAGCTCACTTTGCCACCTTCATTTGCCACGACTTAATATCTGATTTCTCCTTCTACTTCTGCTTTGCCCATGTGGTAAATTGAAAGCCTTAGGGGGCAGAGACTGCACCACTGTTCTACTAGATAGCCCATTAAAAATCTGGAACAGACATCATTCAGAGTTCTCCCTATAGTTATTCATCTGAGCGACATACCTCCCCAAAGCTTTATAGTTGGCATCTATTGCAGGAGGCTGGCACTTTTTCAAGGCTGTTCTAAGGGATGTAGACACGCTCCCTGGGTTGCTTTAACCCAAAACCATGTTTGCAACTTCTGCAGTAACACTGCAGAAAGTTCCCATTTAGGGCACCAAGGATGGAGAACCTGTGGGGCTGCTCCTGTCATTCCACAGCACTGGCTCTGCTGTGAAGGAGAACGGGAACTGCAGTCCAGGAACTTCTGCAGGGGCTCTCTTTCCTCATCTCAGAGCCACACGGAAAGCAATGACTGTGATTTGACCCTTGGCAGGGAAGTGTGTTTTATTTACATGTTACATGTGCTGTAATACAATTTAATTGGCAATGCCAATCCCCTTTGATTAATTTAATTTGATTTTAATTTGCAATGCTAATCCAGAGCCAGTGTGAGTACCTGGCTTCCTTCAGCAGTTGACAGCTCTCTAGCAGGGTTCTCTTTGAATCTTTTGCTTGCCTGGTACCGGAAGTACCGCAAAAGAGCTACCTGCAATGCTGCTATCTCAGGAGCATCAGGGCAAGTTAGAATGGTAGCTAGACCCACCATGTAGCACTGCTTGGGGCTGCTGGCCACCAGCGAAGTCACCAGGGCTTTCCTGTCGAGAAGGGGATGCGCCAGAGCGCATTTCTCCAGAACGCTCTGCATCTGGGCACTGACAGTGTGAAGAGCGTGTGGAGGAGACCCCAGCCTGCGTGGCTCTGTGGAAGTGGTGCAGAGCCTCTGTCAGCTCAATGGCTCAACTCCATTTGGAAAAGCTTTCTGGGGCCACACTCCAGAAATAGGCGAGGCCAAAGGCGAAAGGGGCAGGGTCACCGTGCTGCAGCTGGAAGCACCTCCTGCTAGTAATCGAGTCTTTGGAGGAGCATCCCAGCCTTTAGAATGGGGAAAACAGCTCAGAAAGCCTGAAAAGCAAGGCCAGGCAGCGGAGGGACATGGTGCATGGACTTCCTGCCACGTTCCAGCCGAGGGCCAACCAGTGAGAAAAAACCAACTTCCTCCAACAGGAGGAAAATACAACCCTTGAAGCCCCATTTGGGAGCAAGACTTCCATTATTTGCATCCCTTTCCTTCCTTTACCTGGAAGATCCTCCAAGGCCTTGAGCACGCATGTCTTGGGATGCAGGGATACCACACATTCCATTCACCCGCTTTATTTACCATCACGTCTCTTTGCAGGCTAATCTGCAAATGGGGAACGCTGGCCATTATTCCACTTTGGGCTTCTTTGGGTCAGCGTCACCCATTCCTTTTTCTGATGCTCACAGCCTCCCTTGAAAACACCTGAGCGGCTCAGCTGACACAAGCCCAGCGTGGCAGCAGGCGGAAAAAAACCCTTTCATTGGCCAGTATTGCAGCCAAGGTGGCGCTGAACCCATTGTCCATGGCACTCGATGGGTAACGGCTGAATCACAGCCCCATACCCAGTTGATGTGGCAAACGGGGTGGCGGTTACCATCGGGCCACTCCGTTGAAGAGGAAGCCTGGCCCACATGGGATGCGCCACCCATTTGGCAGGTGTGAAGACATTTGGGGGGTCCCCTGATGCGCCTGGATAGATCCAGAGCTTGAGCAAACCACAGGCTTGCTATGGAGCCTGAATCAAGCAGAACAGGGTGAGGAGAGACAGGAGGGAGGGGCCCCCAAAGACCATCCAGGAAGGCCAGGCATGGACTGGCTGCTCTGTGAGAGTGGGACCCCAGACAAGCTTCTTACCTTGACCCTCCCTCAACTTCCTTCCTGCAAGTCATTTTTCTGGGAAGGAGCAGAGAGCAATGCAATGCCACACGACCTGATCTGCTCCGGTCCTTTCCAACCCACCCAGCCCGCCCTGCTCCCCAATTTTCAGCCCAGCATTCCCATTCATTGAAGAGTCCAGGCCCAGCACTGGGGTTAGAGAAGTGACAATATTTTATTAGTTTGGTGGGAGGGCTGGCAATTGAAATCCATCTCCTGGTTTGTCCCTTGACATTTTGCATCTTGATTTCAAGAGTGACAGCTTAAAAAGGAACAAGAAGCAAAACAGAAATGGGGCAAGGGAGGGGCAGGAAATGACTTGGCAACCACGGGAAAAACAGAGAAGGGATTCAGGGCACGCAGCCACCCGCTCTTGCTTCTCTGAGGCCGAGCATGGAGTCTGCAAAGGGCTGGCCCACCTGGGGGATGGCCGGGTCCCCCTGAGGACTCGGAGGTTCTGCAAAGACACTGGCTCTCTTTGTGGGGAGGAAGCGAATAAAAGAACTCTTCCCCTCTCTTTGATGCAGTTCTTAAAAGGCCAGGAGCCCTGTGCGAGATGGAATCTGGCAGCTTTTCATTACGAGGATATCTGCCCAAAGGGATTATGTCTCGGGAGGATCAAAAGATAAAATAATATCAGTCCCAAGCTCATTTCTTTTAATCCATCTCAAGAGCCCTGTTAGTATATGCCAAGAATAGGGCATATTCTTTAGTCTGCCACCCAACTGCAACCCTACAAAAGGTAGTAAAATGGTACAGTCTGGAGGCGCTCTCTTCCATCCTCCAGTAGTGGATAAACATCATAGTGCATTTGGCATACACTGACAGAGATGGCAAGACAAGGCAACCCAAGTGGCCCACCATCTCCCCCTGTTTCAGATGCCAAGGTGGTTCATCCCAGAACATGCATTGCTTCGGAAGGCAACCGGATCATATGGCAGCACCCTACTAAAACTGGCATGTTTCTACTGGAAGGAAAAGAACGCACTGCAAATGATAAAAAACGGCACAGGCCTATCTGGCTAGCCCTATAATAGCCCCCCATCTCTGCTTTCCTTAAATCATGGCTGAACTTACTTCCTAGCCTGGGAACCACTGGGATGGACAAAGGGCAGCCCTCTTATCTGTTTCAGCAATGTTGCCCCATCCCTTGTATCTCTGAGGAAGGGGAGAGGAAGGAATAGGGAGGTGAGGGAGGAGAACTTAAATCTTGGCTTCTCCTCTTTCCAATCAAGTAAATAAGGTGCTGATGGAAGTTAACTGGGTCAAGGGAAGTAGAGCGTTAACCTGCTTCGGTCAACCCACTTTAGTTGGCTTTCCAAATAAATTAAGTGCAACTAGTGAGGAGTTCAAAGGGAAGCATAAGACAAGTGGAAATGGAAAAGACACCAAATGTCTCTCTGGAGTTTGGTTCCTATGCTGGAGGCAGGCTAGATTAGCAATTCTTGTCTCACGCATAAGCTACAGGCATTCCATGTTAAAAACAGCCCCCCTCCCCTAAATAAACCCTGGAAAAAGGGAGTTGCCGATGAGATGCGTGCGGTGGGTCAATGATGCAGAGGCTGCTGCTCTGTGGAGCACCAGGTGGAATGCATGGCTAGAGCTTCAGGGTGAGACAGCCAGCTCAGCGTGAGCTGCAATGGCAAGATGGCTGTTGGCCCTGGGCAGGTGAGGAAGATGCGCGCAGAACAGCCCCACCACGCAACGGAGCGTTGGTTAGTGACAGGAACACACGAGATGGCGAGGGTGGTGCAGGGTGTTTAGTAGCTGAAATCCTTGACTTTGCACGTGGAGACTGCAGATGCGACAAATGACCTGGGGAAGTGCGTGATCGCAGAGCTATTCCAACGACAGTGGCTGATGGCTCCTAATGCAAGCTCTCTCTCTCTTTCGCGTTCTCTCTCTCTCTCTCTGTGTGTGTGTCTGTGTGTGTGTGTGTACGTGTGCGCACGCACACGCACCTTAAGAGTGATGAAGACTTGAGGGTGTGGAGGGGGAGGTGAGAAGAGAAATGGTAGGCAGCGAGGCCAGAGATTAAAGTTGTGAAGCCCGGAAGGGGTATGTGAGAAGGAAGATGGCGAATGGAAGAACAAAAACGGGGGGGGGGGGGGGGGGGAGAGGGAACGGGCCGTGGAGGGAGGGGCGCATGGCTCAGCCAGAGCAGAGGAGCAGGAGGGCTCAGTGTGGAAGGTACGTGGGACCTACCCCTCTCCCTCTGTAGATACCACCAACTCCCACCCACCTGGTATCACCCACCGCCCAGTGACCCCACATCTCCCCCAGGAGCACCGAAGGGCTCAGTTCATCTCTTCAAAGAATTTGTAGGTGGGGTTCTCGTAGCCATGGTTTTGCATCTTGCTCAGCTGCCGCTCCTCAGGGCTGACCATGGGGTCCACCTGCCATGTGGGGAGAAAGAAGGGGAGGTTAGGCACAACTGTGGGGCTCACCAGGACTCCACTGAGAAAGAACGACAACCTTGAGTAATCCCTGCTTTGCAGAGAACCCTGGAAAGGGAAGTCCTGGAAGTGGGAAGTGGCAGGGAAGGACCAATCTAACACAATTCTCAGGGTGCCCTAACAAGCTGCAACTCCCAGGATTCTTTGGGAGTGGGAAGCCATAGCGGGGGGAGCTGGTACCAGAAAACACCCATACAAGGTTATAGTGCAGGATGGGGAGACTGTGGCCCTCTTTTGCTGGATTACATTTCCCATCCCCCTGACCATCAGCCACGCTGGGGTTGATGGGAGTCAAAGTCCAACATAATCAGGCCTCCCTGCATCATCGTGGGCAGCTTTATATCAGTTGCAAGATTCCTATACAAAAGGTTCAATTCAATAGTTGTTCATTCTTGGGGCTGGTTTGATTTTGCCATATCTGAGTTCAGAAAGTTTCCCTCTCAGGTCAACTTGGTTAGAAACTCTCTGTGATTTCCCCACTTGATGCTCCTTTGCCCGGCCTGCATCGCTTCCACATGGAATGCAATGCCAAGTGTGCTGGAAGAACTTTTCTGGTGGTGCTTTGGAGCTCACCCCACAGGGCACATCAGCTCAGGCGGCTGGTCTGCGGAGGGCTCCTGGTTGGCCTTCCAGTTGAGGGGTGGGTTAGAGACCCTCCGTCTCCGTCAGTTCAAAAATAAGGTGGATCACACGCCCACAAGCCAAAGTAACAACCCCCCCATCCATTCCCTGATTTCCAAACATCCACACCAGCCACTCTCAAACACATCCCCCCTTTTCCTTTACTTATCAAATGGAAGGCAGCATGTGGGGAGGAAGGCGGGGGGTGGGCTGTCCTCCCTTGTCCTGCCTTCTTAGCATGCTGCAGTTCACCCTCCAGGCCAAAGGGGGCGTGGCTTTGGGACTTGCCATCTTCCCAAAGACTAAGCCAATGGCAATACTCCTTGGGAAGACCACACACCCAACGGTCCACCCCCTCACGCCTCCCAGCCAATGTTCTCCACCAGAGCAGCAGCAGTGGTGCACCAGAGGGATGGACCTCCCTTCCCATGGGCCACTGCTTCACGACCGCTGTTCGAGCCATGGGAAAAGGGAAGGGAATGTGGTTTTTTGGGGGAAGAAAGGACCAGAAGACTGCCAGGGAGAGAAGCTGGGAATTCTTCTCCAACTAGGATTTCAACCACTGTGGAGAAGAATTTAGATTTTTCTCCAAAGAAGTCCCCATGATTTTTCTCCAAGCTTGAGCTCCAAAAGTGTTCCCATCATCCCTGAAGTAGGTGCTGCCCCTTTCCAGCTGTACCTCAACAATGCCGTGGCTGATGGTCCCGTAGGGCTTCCGACGAACCATCAGGAGGCTGATGATGATCACCATGGCAACAGCCACTGCCACTACCAGGAGGCCTATCAAGGCACCCCTGTTGATGGTCACCAGGGAGTCTGGCTCCTGCAGAGGGAAAGATTCAGAGACCTTAGTATGCTCAGCTCCTCGTCTCTTCCAAAAGCTTCATGAAGCTAGAGATGCTAGTGGCAGGGAAGATGTTCCTGCAATGTCAGGCCTCTCCAGAAACTGCAAATAGTCATCCCTCCTGTTTGTAGAACCATCTTTTCCCAAAACCAGCTTGGCTCAAGCTCCATTAGGCCAGGTGCATGTGCAGTCGCCCAGGGCAATGTACAAACTGATGTTCAAGAAACAGGAAAAATTAAGGCGAGCTTAGAGAAAGGCTCAGGCATTGTGCGCCTTGCCCCATCGGTCCCAGTTTCCCTTTGCCTGATACTCAAACCACCAGCCAGCAGACTTTACCAGAAGGCTGTCTCATTGGTACGCGAGCTTCATTCTCAAGGGTTTGCTACCAGAATCCCTCATTCCAGCGACCACCAAACAGCTGTGCAGAGGGGGTGGCATTCTGAAGAGCAAGCAGGGGAAAAGGTTTCCCTTTCCTATTTCTTTTCTCCTGAAGCATCTCTGTATAGGAAAGGGATGTTCTTTAAGCCATCAGTACGTACCCCTCTCATCTCTATCACTTCTAGGATAAAACTGTTGGGATCTGACCGGTCCAGTGAACTCCTTCATCCCCCTGCCCAGTTTCCTCTCCTCCTCCTCCTCATTGGTCTCTTCATGAGTCTTTTATCTCACTACTTTACCAAGGTTCCTGTTTCTGGAACCCCTGCAGAACTAAGTGTGGTTTCTTTACCTGTGCTTTCCTCCCCAGCTGTTCCCTTTCTCTACCTTTCTATAGGTTCCATTACGCAACCACAAGGTGGTTCCATTATACAACCTATAGAAACCTTTCTATAGGTTCCATTACACAGCCAGTGCAGTGCAGTGGAACAGCTTCTTATCTGGGTTCATCCTGCCATTTCCAGATAATACCACACGTTCCTATTTATTCATTCACTCATTTAGAATATTTGTATGCCGTCCCATTAGCATGAACCTCGGGACGGCTTACATACAATAAATAAACACAGTACAAATAGTGCACATAAAATCCAGATTCACCCTGGCTGCAAATTAAAAAACCTATAGATGACATTAAAAATTGTTAAAATATTGTTTAAATAAAAAGGTCTTAGCCGGGCCCCGAAAAACAAATAACGACGGCGCCAGGCGGACCTCTCTGGGGAGCGCATTCCATAGGTGGGGCGCCACTGCAGAGAAAGCCCTCCTCTGGGTACTTAGCCTCTTAATGTCTTTCACGGGGGGGTTCCCGGAGGAGGGCCTCTGCTGCTGATCTCAGGGGGCGGGAGGGCAAATATGGAAGAAGGCGTTCCTTTAGGTATCCAGGTCCCAAGCCGTTAAGGGCTTTATAGGTGACAACCAGCACCTTGAATTGAGCCCAGACTTCGATGGGGAGCCAGTGAAGCTGGTAGAGGACTGGAGTTATATGATCCTAGATCTAAAAGAAGCCACAGAAATGCCTGCAAAGCATGGGGGAGGAGGATGGCCTTGAGTAAAGCACCCGCAAACTACTGCTGGGAGTGAGGAATCATGACTGCGCAGAGAATGCCCGGTGTAGAGGACCCCGTGTTGCCACGCAATGTGAAGTATGGTGCTGATTTTGTGGCCAAGAAGCAACCAGTCCCTGTCCCAGGTCTTACCTGTAAAAGTGGGAATAGCGACCTTGTTGACAGGCTGTTGCAAAGATAAAGACTGGCAAGGAATTTGCACACCAAAGGCATGACTTATTAAGAAGAAAAGGATCAGGCGAGGATTATATCAACTGTTGAATAGTTCAGGAGTATTCGCAACAAGCTTTTGATCTCCATGGCATTCAGAGCAAAAGTCAATACACATGAGACTTAGGGAAACGCAGTGTGTCCAGTTTCTGCACCTGCGATTCAGATGTCAGGATGGCAGGAGCTGCAAGGTACCACTCGGGCCTTTCGAAACAGCCCTCTGACTTTCTGTGCTGTTTTGCTCTGTGCAGAAGTCGACAAGCATCGCTTGCCAAAACTCCTCAATCTGGAGATGGCCATCGCCTGGTTTCGCAGAGAACAACGCACAACACACGTCTGTGCTGAGCTCACTGCATCACAGTCGCCAGCTCTGTTTTACCAGAGAGAAATGGTGTCCATTTCTGATTCCACATCCCTATAAACTCTTTATGGCCCAGGTCCGCAGTGGAAGAACTACAGCAGAAATTCTCTTCCCTTCAAACACAGTTCAAATAGCAATAAACACTGATGTGAAACATGACATGAAGCAGAGGGTGACCTCACTTATGGAAATGATGATGATGATGATGAGTATGCATTTTTTAAATTCTCCCTGGAAAAGTTTTCTTTGGTGTGGGATTCTGCAGAGAAGCAACTTAAGGTCTTTGCTTCCTGCTGAGAAATCTGATGCCAGCGATCCTCTCGGAAAAGAGTTGAATTAACAACCAACCACAACAACAGAAAAGGCAGAGGCCAAGGTGTAGCTACAGTTTTATATTACAACAGATGTACACAGGGCGCAGAGTCAACTGACTCTAATGGGGATCTGGAATTCGGCATATAACCAAGAGAACAGTAAAGATATTGGACAAAACAATTTAATGAAATAAATTGTACTTCCTTGCCTATAAAGCCCTGCTTTTAATTCCAGATGAGAATGGTTACTCAAGGAAAAGACACTCTCTCTATGTTGCAAAATCTTATCTTTGTTACTATCACAGAGCCCTGGCTTCAAATCTGTCATGGAGCATACCCTTCGGTAATGAAGCATTATGAGAAGCTATAGATTGAAGGACCGGGTGCATTGATATTTCCCCATCCAAATGGATGGTTCCATTGACTTCTATGGGAGGGGCTGCAGTGGTAGGAGATGCTTTGCCAGGCCATCCACAACTTCAGGCTCACCAGTGTTCAAGACAGGAGGCTGGTTTTGTCCCCAGCTGCCTAAATAACAAGAGCTGGGCTAGTCTGGCTCTTTCTAGTCTGGCATTTTATTCTCAGGTGCAGGAAGCAGACAAACAGGGCATGTGGGTGATACACAGCACTCTCTTGCTTGTATTCCCCAGTGAACAGCTTTGGAAGGCGATTATTTTCTGATGCCCCAGAGTTTGGATTCTGGTGCTTTATGGTAAAGTGGGGACGTATATCAGTGGACAACTGGTTTTAGCTGCTTTTAAATGTTGCATGTTTTGATTCTGTTGTAAGTTGCCTTGAGTCCTTTGTTTTAGAAAAGCCTCTAAGAAATCTAAGAAAGAAGGAAAACAAAATGGCTGTTTCCAGTAGCCACTTGTCCATTTTAAACTGAGTCTACTGCCATTCATTTGCTATGTTTGTGAGTTTCTTTGGGGCAAAAAGTGTGTGTGTGTGTGTTGGGGTGGGGGGGATGCTGCATTGCTCCTCTTTTCACAGGCTGCCAAGGTTCCCTTCCCCTGGAGCTTGGGGGCAGCAACAGAAAGTTGAAGTCACGCTGCAAAGGGCCTTATGCTGTTGATGGCCAAGCACCAATTCTGGCCCCTTTGTATTTATTTTCAGCTGGGCAGACTGTGCCGTGAAACACAGTTCGAAAGTCCCAAGGACCCCCCAACTCCCAACTTCAACATTTACTCTTGAGAGAGTCCCAGTCTTATCAAACTGCCCATCAATAAGGAGAAAGATCCAAAAGCAACTTAAAGAGTTGAGAGGCTCAAAAGCAATTTAAAGAGTTGAAATTCTAGCAGCTGAAGCATAATAAAACGTGTAATATGTTAGGAACAAAAAGACAGAGAGGGCGAGCGAGAGGGAGGAAGAATGAGAAGTATCTAGATAGAGACATAAAAAAGCCAAGGAGAAGAATTTTAAAAGGGTTGCATTAGAAGCAGGAACCCTGCCAGAAAGAATTGCTCAGGTCATTAGACTATCAAGATGTAAAAAGAGCACTTAAGGAAGACAGAAATACTGCAGAGAAGTTAAATTAGTGCTTCGCATCTGTCTAAGACAAAGACAAAGTTGGGGGAGATACACCCAAACTGTTCCCCATGAAGGAGATAAATCTGAAGAAATGACACAAACTGAATCGTCTTTGGAGGACATTTTAGAGCAAACCGCTAGATCAAGCTCATAAATCACCAGGAGCAGATGGAATTCTTCCCAGAGTTCTAAAAGGAACTCAAAAATAGGAGCGAGAGATAACATTAGCCCCCACATTGTGCACTGGCAATCTGTCCTCCGAAGCCCGGGCGTTCTGCAGTGGGGTTGCCCCGCGGACTGCTAAGTGCTCGTGCAAAAAAAGGTGCTGAGTATGGCCAAAACCTCTGCACCATGGAGTAAATCTTTGTGGAACGGGATCTCACACACACCTGCCCAACAGATGCTTGGCACAGCAGGCTCTGTCGGCATCCATTGCCTTTCTTTGGGAGGTGGTGGTGATGGAACTGAATCCAAACACCCTCTTCCCAATCACCCGGAGAGGATCGATCATGCCTATGCTGACAGTGCCAAACATCTGCTTGGCAGAGTGATCTGTCCGGGGAGTCTGGGCACGTTTACCACGGAGTCACAGGGCTGTTCCAAATGGGGGGAGAGGCGAATTCACATCTGAATCTTGACATGGGGGTGTGTGTCTGTACAAGGGCCTCTAATGTTCGTGCCTTCTTGCAGTCCCGAACTGTGGCATCAGGAAGAGGGTTAAAGTCTCCCCGCTCCTATGTCAGGCTCCAAATATGGATTGGGGCCTCTACACTGGCTATTTTTAAAAACACATCTGCATGGCAGGGCAATCTGTATCACAAAGAGAGACAGACCAGGTCACCATGCAGGCGTTAAGTGTGGCCCAGCTGGACTTGGATGATCCGGGTTCTAGTCCTCACTCAGCCATGAAGCTCACTGGGTGACTTTTGGCCAGTCACGGACTCCCAGCCTAACCCACCTCACAGGGCTGCTGTGAGGATAAAATCGTACCATAAGAGAGACTGTGCGAGAGAACTTGGGCTCCTTGGCAGAAAAAGGTGGAGTATAAATGTAATGAACAAACTGATGCATTCGGTTTGGCTTTCAGTTTGCGGTCGAGGGGAACTGAGTGTGGATGGATGAATAAATTAATTACTATAGAGGCACAGAATGCCCACAAGGGAGGCTATGGCGCTGAATGCACACCTGACCAGGTGGACGGGCAAGGTGCAGTGGTTCTTGGCTGGCCCAGGGCCACTTACCAGCTCGTCACGTTGGATCTCCTGCGACTTGTACACCATGCCTTTGATATCGGAGACAGACACGTTGACCTGTGGTGAGGAGGTGAGAAAAATGGTCAGCTTCAGAATAGGTATGCAACTGGGGCAGGGGGAGCGGGGCACAGAAGCACCCTGGGAAAGCAAGTATCTTCCTTCTCTACACCAAATCACTGCAAGCACATAGGATCATGCGCAGGCAGGGGCCTCATCCTGTCCCTGTTAAATACATGAGGGAAGCAAGCCAGCACTTACCTTTTCTGAGCGCCCACCCACATGTCAAAAGTCCACCCTCAGTGTGGAATAGCTAATCTATCAGAAGGTTTCCCAGGCAACCTTGTCTTCCTCCACGCCCAATCCAGCTCTACCCATGATGGGATGTATAGCAAAAGTAAAAACAACAGCACAAAACTCAGAAGGGACAAACAATGCATACGCCATAAGAGAAGATAAAAGTGACTCGGGTTCAAATCCCAACTTAGCCATGAAGCTCACTGAGGGATCCTCGGCCTTCGACGGTCCCACAGCTTAAGTTACCTCACAGGGTAGTGGTGAGGCTAAAATGGGGAGGGGGTTTAGGGGAGACCACCTTGAGCTCTCGGAAGAAAAGGAAGATGGAAATGAATGAATAAAGATGGCAAATGCCAGCGTGTGCCTCTGAGCCTACCTTACGTTCGTACTCATACAGCAAGGCCTTGTCGCTAGTGGGATAGTCATATTCTGCTAGCCCTGAAGCTGTGGAGAAAGGAACCTGGTGAGGATTAGAGGAACAGGAGTCCTAACTCTTAACCTTCGAGGATGCGATGCCTGCTTCCCTTCTTCTGGGAACAACCCTGAGCAGCAGCATCTTCCCTCCCCACGCAATCAAAACATTCTGAGAAGGACCGGTTGTTGTGCACAGAGCTGGGCACTCACCTTTCTTGTCAGTTTGTTCAGAATCTGCCCATTCCACACAAGGCACCAGAAGGAAAGAGAGAGCATGGCAGAAGGGGAAAAAGAACAGACAAAGAAAGACATGTTGAGGCCAAGAAACAAGAGACACTGCACAGCAGCTTTGAGAGAGCAGAGGCAAAGGTGGCAGTTGGGTCTACAGGTTCTCAAGCTGACCCTTGAGGGATGAGGAGGGTTCAGTGGACACTTATTATGGGATTCCTCAAAGAGAACACCAGTAATGGGGGATCCCACTCCATCTACCGTAGAAGCGCAGTGGCAAAATTTACAAAGTATAGCCAAAGGCCAAGCTACATGTTACACTTAATAGATCGCGAGCAGGTTCACCTTCCAATGCCTTTAAGTAGTTACAGGCATAAAGGGCAATTTTGTTTTGGGGTAAGGAGATTTAGTCCTTCCCTCCTTTTCCACGCTCCGCTTCAAATCACTCTCCCTTCTGCCTGGCTAGGAACTTTAGCATAGAAGTATCTATGCACACATGGGAACTTTTTCCTAGCGCCCATTCCTGAAGGACAGCAGTTTCTTTGGGAGCACGGCTGGAGAGGGAAGGGATAAAAGTTCTTCTATGAGTCCTACAGCTCTCCCCTCAGTTCTCTCTCCTTCCTGCCTGTAAATATTTAAAAGAAAATTGGAAAATGAAATTGGATGCTACACCTGAAGCTTGACCCAGAGTGACCTGTGGACCCTCAAAATCTTCCATACTGAACAAGGGTTCCGCACCTGACTTTCAAGGACTTTTTCAGCATACAAGTCAGCGGCAAAGGGGTTTGTGCAGAAGTTAAAAAATGGAAAGCAATTAAACTAGACTAGTAGACAGCCCAGTTCTCTCCAGAAGTTGTGGGCTAGAGCTAGGGAAGCCAGATAAATCTGCACTGGATTCACTTAAGATATCTTCATCTCTGACCTGTGGATTCTAACAGCAGACCTGCTTTTTCTGACCCATAGATTCCATAGACATGCGGAGTTTTTAATCTTTCTGGAACTGTATACAAATTGTCAGATAAAAATAGAAAGAAAAAGGACTGGTTGAAAATGCACCTTTCCTCAGTAGGCCAAAACATGACCATGTGTGCGGGTATTTTGCGGGGGGGAGGGAGGTTGTGCATTTTCAGACAGGCGCACGTGTGCAAATGCACATTTGCACAAGCTCACGTTTTCCAATGAGAATGCACGTTTGGGAAACTGAGAAAAACCCAGTACTGCCAAGAAGTGGAGGATGGAAATCTGGAAAGCACAGGCAGAATGGAATTGATGAAATGTATAACTACAGCTCATAGGATCCTCGACCTTTGGTCACGCTGAACGAGGCTGAGGGGAGCTATAACCCTAGACATCTGGTGCGTATGAAGCTGCACCCCTCTCAACCAGGGCACGTGAGAGATGCTTCATCTCCATGTCCCTGGTTCTCAACCAGGGGAAAGCCATCATTAGCGTTATCAGATCTCAGAGTCTGAATGCTGTCTAAATATTGTATTTCATTATAATGGAAAATAATGGGGAGACATTTAAAAGGAATGCCCAGTGTAAGGGAAAAATGAAGGGAAATGAAGAGGGAAAAGCCACTTTATGGTAGGTTTAGCCCATGAATAATGGATGCTAGAGATAGGTACTCTCAAGGTATCTCCTTGTGCTGGCCTGAAACAAATAGGATTTTAGCTGCCACAATAGGAAGAAGGCCACTCCTTAACTCCCCTTCTGCATGTTTATTACTCCCCACCAGTGTAAAACATTTCAGATTGATCCTATGTTCAAGGAATGTCCATTGACTGGGACATGATTACCCTGATATCACCAAGTATCGATGGCAAACATGCACCCCAAAGCTGACATAGGAAGATTCTTGTACTATTGGAATTATCACTGGGTTTTCTCAACTAGGCCACTTGGATTTTGTTCAGGCGATCCATGTCGGGGTTAGCTCAGACTGATGTCATTTATGCCAGCATGCAGACTTCCATTTTTATAGACAGGCTATAAATTGCATATTTCTTTAAAAAGCTGGGAAAACCTGCAGCAAAATCAGGTCTCTGTTCTGCATATTTGTGCAATTTGCATACCTGGGCACAAATTGAAGAGCAGTGGCCTGAATGTTGCACAAATCTGAAATGAGCTGCCAGAAAATTCAGGGTGACCCTAGTGGAGTGTGTCACGCAGTCCAGGGAGGATGCTTCCAAAGTTCTCATGTGAAATGAGAATAGGAAGAACAAAAATATCTAATGAACCAGCCCTAATTTGAGCAACATGCAGTAGAGAGATGTAGTTTCTCAGGTCCAAATTTGTGCAAATATTTCAAACGATTTTATGGAAGCCAGACCAACCCCTGCTCCTTGGCCTGCCCTATTTTTTGAGTTTGGGAACAGAATTATGTTGCAAACCCGTTGAACTCAAACAGAATGAGTTTTCCAGAGTTGTGCCTCTTTAGCAGCAGGTTGCTGCCAGTTCAAGGAAGAAAACTAGGCAACACTGAAACATGGTAGGGAAGGAGCTAAAGTCTGCTTGGTTCACTCAAGATCTGGTTCTGCCACCAAGAGCAGAACATTAGGTCTGCAAAAAAAGTGATGCAAGGCCATGATCTTACACATGCTTAGACAAAAGAAACTGGCTGGGGCATGCTGGGAGTTGGACAACTTTTCTTTTCTTTTCTTTTCTTTTCTTTTCTTTTCTTTTCTTTTCTTCACCCACTCTAAACTCAATAGAGAGCTCCACGCTGGCCTTGCACCCCACTTCAGCCTCCTCCAAAACATAGGGTGAGAGGAAGTCGCCCTTACACTGACTCGTCCAGGTCACCACTGCTGACATTGGCAGACAGCAATGGTTTTCTAAGATTTCGGCTGGGGATTGCATCTGAAATCTTCTACATGGAAAGCAGGTGATCTTCCCTATGTGAGCTATGGCCCACCCACCTAGGATCCAGTGACAGGGCTCTGACTTATCCCAGCAGTCCACCTGGAGGACCTCTGACCAAAGAAACACGGCTCACAGAAAGCAAGACGTGAGCATGTGAGAAGAGTCCTGCCTTGGCTGAGCCAATAGTCCATCCAGTCCAGCCGCCTGTTTCTTCACAGCAGCCAACCAGATGTTCCTTGGGAAGCCCATAAGCAGGACAATAAAGGTAACAGTTCTGTTCTGTAGCTGTTCCCCTACAGGTGGTGCTATCTATAGTCCTGATGAATCCATACCTGTATCACCACTGATAGTCACTGGTAGACCTATCCACCATGAATTTGTCAAGTGTCCGCATAAAGATGCATGGCTCAGAGTGATGTCACTCATTTCTACAGGACTACAAGGACACAGATGGGAATGTCGGCAATGGGAACATCTGCAGACAATAAGGAGGCACAGATCCCCTGGGACCACTTTGCACAAAGAGCCAAGAGTCAGGGAAACAAATCAGAAGGAGGTGGATGGGCACCATTTATTTTCACACAATTCCTTAGAAGGCACTCACAGCCCACCAGGAATCTCAGTCCTGTAGCTGCAACCAGAACTGAACAGATAATGTTCCTCAAACAGTTAAGCAGGGTGGGAGGCCAGCCAGGGAAGACGAGATCATGGAACAAAACTGACTCTTTGCCATTGATTCTCCTGCCCCCTATGTATAATAGAGCTGTCCAAGGTTGTTGAGGGGCTTTGGATTCAGAAAAGGCGGAGGGGCCAGAATCCACAGCTGAATTGCCAAAGGCCAGTGGACTGAGGGATAAACCAAGCAGCTGCTGAGAATCAGGCAGTTACTCATTTTGTAGGAAACCTGGAATGGGAGGGGAGGACCCAAGACTGAAAGTCTGGTCATATGGCACCGGGTTAGGAAGGCAGACCTGCAGAGAAGCCTCAGGTGCTCCAAGCTATTAGCCTTTAAGCGGCATGGCCCACCTTGAAGGTGGGGTTAGCTCTTTCCATCTGGAAGGGGAGAGAGGTATTCCATTTGGAATCATTAAGCCCCATTTCCCTAGTGGCCATAATTTTGCTGTGCTTGTTTCTTTCCTCAGGGCTTCCTGCAATAGCCTTCTTTTGTTTCAGGAAGCAAAGATAATAAAGATGTGCAGTTAGAAAGGCTTTGTCCTCATTTGCTTAGAAGGATGGAGAGAAGACCAGCTGCACCAGTTTGGAAGTACAGATGCTCTTCAGGACTATTGCCATAGCCACACACCCCTCTTTCACAGGGAGGGGCCGTTTTCAACAAGTGTGGGAGGCAACCCAGGAGTCTTCCTTCTCCAAACTCTCCAGGCGCTGTTGCCGTGTTGTGCAGGGTCGGCACACCAGGGCTTTCAGCCAAGCGGTGCTTCCTGGAATGCCCAGGGACCACGTGGCAGTGTGTGGGTCTCCTGAGCAATAATCGCATTGCTATTTGGTTGCAAGCAAGAACAGAACTTTAAGGAAGCTCTTTCCCCCCAGCTTTCCCCACTAAATGCTGAGGGCGCTTTGAATGAAACAAAGGCGATCAAAACTGCCTTCCCCCATTGGGGTTTTTGCAGGAGCTACACCTCCCATGGGCCCCATAACCTCCCTGCCTCTGCAGCCAGATGCCATGCCCCCCCAAACTGCCTATTCCACCCATTAATACAACATCATGATTCAGTGCCATTCCCAGGGGGAATGTCATTTTTCTCAAAAACAAAACAAGCAAGCAAGCAAGCAAAAAATCAAAATGGCGGCACCCATGATTTCCCCAGAATGCTGTTCATAGCAATGTTACAGCATTTCAGGGACATTTGGGGAATAAAAATGACAGCTGGTGGCAGCAGGAAGATCAATAAATGTCAGTAGCTTTTGCCACCCACTTCCTGAGAAAATAGCCGACACGTCTCTCCACTTTTGGGGTCTGCGCACCATGACTGGGGCAAGAGAGTGGCAAGGATCACAAATGTATTTCAGTCTAGCCCTAGAAATGAACATGACTCATTCTTCCTTGGAACAGAAGAGTAGCTGGCAATGGGATTCTGCTGCAACACTTCCGTGGACAGAGGGCTATTGTCGCAATGGCTACATTTGCCCTTCTTAATGCAAGTATGTAGAAATTGGGGGCCCGCCAAGGGAAGAGTGGGGCTGGAGCATGTGTGGGGTTATGCAGACGGCCCTACGACTTGTTCCATGACCTGCCTGGGGTCTTTCATACAAATGGAAGCATGGGGTTGTTGTTGTTGTTGTTGTTGTTGTTGTTGTTGTTATTATTATTATTATTATTATTATTATTATTATTATTATTACATTTTTATACTGCCCATAGCCAAGGCTCTCTAGGCAGTTGACAGCAACAATCATAGAATCATACACTCAAGTCACCCATCCCAATTCTGACCAGGCCTGACCCTGCTTAGCTTCCAAGATTAGGCAGAATCAGGCACTTCAGGCAGGGTTGCCAGTGGAACACAACCGTCCAATTAATGGCTAGCCACAGGGCTATGGCATCGGATGCCTGCGTTGCTTCATGGGCTTTCATTTCGACCACTGTTGCAGAGCAGTGGAGTTTGTCATAACCACACCGTCCTGGTGTTGCAACCACCCTCCAAAACGGGACTACAGGATCAGCTAGCAAGGGGAATTTTCTGCTGCACCTCCTTTATCTTAGTTCATGCACAGGTCACTGTCTTCCTCTAAGGAACGCCGTGTTTCGCTCCACCTAACTCTGCATACCAGAGGAGGTAACATCACCAGGACTGCATACAGATTCACTGATTCTGAGATAGAGTGAGGGGCCAGTTGCGCACTCCTGAGCTTTGCCAAGGGATTATTTCTCTTCTATCCCCTGCCATTCATGCCTCGAACTCATGCACAAATTAAAGACTACAATGAACCCAGGAGTGGTGATGATTCGCCACAGGCCAATGTTCCCACAACAGGGATATTCCACTGCTTCTCCCAAAACTTTCAGCTTTCCTTTAAAAGAAATGAGCAAGCACTTCCACTGCTGGAGCTGTGCAACAAAAACACAAAACAAAAGCAAAAAACAAGCAAGGTTGCATCGACGGAGCTCTGCAGTGCAACCTGCTCTTTGCACCCCAGCATCTCTGGCTACACTAGAAGCCAGATTATTATCCCCATGTAACTGATCATGTCGAGACATCCTATCCCTTTTCTGTCCATGCGGGAAGGGCTTTGCGGAAAACAGCATCTCCTTAAATGTACATCGTAACAGTGGGGCATTTGGATCATAGCGGACAAGCACAAGAAGTTGCCGCAATGCTGACTCTGATATTTTCCCATCTAGCCCAGTATGGACTTCTCTGGCTGGCAGCAGCAGTCCATGGTCTCTGGCAGGGGTCTGCCTAGTCACCTGCCACCTGACCCTTTCACACTGCAGAAGGCAGGAAGCGAACCCAGAGCCTTCTGAGAAAACTGCACAATGTTTGTCTGGAGCGCCCGGTGATGTCTATGTGAGTGGGACTCATCCTCCATTGTGGCTTTTCTTTTGATCTCAGCAGGGACTATCCATGGTGTTGAATGCCATCCTCCAAGTGAGTTCCCCACCAAACTGCACCATGAACAAATCCTATAAGATCAAAGTAAAAGCTGCAGTGGCTGAGGGCCAGGGTCAAATTCGGCCCTCCTGAGTGCCCCAGAGGGCCTTGCCTCTTTCTCCTGGCCTCACTGCCTTTCCTGCAACCGACTCTCATTGGGTGCTTCTTGCCCAGTCGTAAAAGGTTCAGCCACTTCCCCTTAAGGTGTAGTCAGCAGGAACTTTTAAGGAACAATATGCATACATTTTTGGATTTTTGGCTCCAGTCCTTCTGCCTTTGTCCCACTTCCTTTCCCACTCACATTACCAAGAACTGGCAGATCACCCCCTGTATTTCTCAGAAATACAATTCAGTTGTTGAGCTGAAAGATACTCCCACCCTGGGTCTTGTCCCGGGTTGTCTCTCCATCACCTGGTTCCCAGTCCTTCCAGTGGGAGAAGCCAGAAGCTTTTGCATGCTCTACAATCAAGCTAGAGTTGCTCCCCGACTTGCACTGAGAACAAGGATTGTCAGTCCCCTGGGGTCCTGTAATACACGGCTGGTGGCCCGATTCACTCTGGTAGGTCCCTTGTTGGGTTATATGCAAAAATTCCTCACTACACCAGATTGATGCCTGCTGACTGGGTTCAGACGATATGATAACTGACACAGAAGCACTGAGTGTGGCTTGTTGTGGAACTCTGGGCTGTTGTTCAAATGTGAGTTACCTGAACCTAGCATGCTAACAAACCATGGCTTGCTAACAGTGAACCCACAAAGGGATCCCGTGGTTTGTTGTTGGGTTGTGAATGGTCGTTAACAAACCATGGTTTATTAGTGCAGCTGGGTCCAGACAACACGATAAACACAGTTTCACACAGTTTCAACAACGACCCACAGTTCAGTGACAGGTTACATTCAATGCATACTCATCCCTAGAGTGTGGGTTATTGCGTTGTCTGGACCCAGCCGTGCCCACTCAATTGTGTTATTGGAGTATTGTGTATTGTAAAAGAGGCAAATAGATCTTTTGCTCCAGCTTATTCGTACAGACATAAATTCTACATCTAGAATTTAATGTTTAGAATATTGGCACAACAGATCAGAGGAAGCTGTCTGCCTTAATCCAGGTGGGACTATTTTTCAGTCTTCTTCAGTTCTATCCATCCAGACAATATAAGGCTCTCCAATGCCTCCCACAACCATCTTCTTTATCATCTACTCCGAGATCCATTTTCCCCTGGTACCGAATCTGGGACCTTCAGGATGCAAACTGCACCCTCAACCAGGGAAGCTCACACAATGCCTATTGTTCTTTCACAGCCCCTCTCAGGGCTTTGATCATTTCACCATCCATCACTCTGCCCAGGCCTGCAGCCTCAGCATCATTTCCAACACTCCATTATCCTTTGATCCTCAGAGGCAATCTGTCACCCAAACCAGGCATTTTCACATCTGGAATATCTCTATGCCGTGCTTCTTTCTGTCTATTGAGTTTGCTGTTGCATTGGTGACTTTGCTCATTATCTTCCTCCTCAGTGGCCAAATGCTTTTTTATTAGTTCATCTGCTTAACCTCTTCCCCAATTTTCCCCCACCTGCTTTCCTAGCATTCTCTCTCTCTCTCTCTCTCTCTCTCTCTCATTCTCTCTCTCTCTGACACACACACACACGCGCGCACACACACACACACACAGAGAGAGAGAGAGAGAGAGAGAGAGAGAGAGAGAGAGAGAGAGAGAGAGATTAGGAGTGCAGGTTTTGTGCTGCAAATTGAGCCTCCAGTGAGAGATTCTCAGCAGCACCAGCTCCAGGTTTTTGTGGCCCCTCCAAGGCCCCTCTGTCAGCAAGCCGACACCATTGCCAGCAGCTGCGATTGCTCCTCAGCTTCTTTCCCCACGTTGCTACATTTCCCTTGCTGGATAGGCAGACATGAAGCTTGCAGGGCATCTGTCATGCTTCCTTCTCACCACCCATTGTCTGGGCCAGAGTGAGAGGCATGGGCTGCTGTGGGGAGGAGGAGGGGCAACTCTGGAGGCTCTTGCAGGTGCGGCCCTGCTGGATTGTGGGCCCTGGCAGATGCCCAGTCATGCCTACCCTTGGTGCTGGCCCTGGATCTTGGAGCCTGTCAGCTTTCTCCTCCTATGTCCTGATCTTTGGAGTAAGCCAGGTGCCCATCAACAGGCCTGTATCTTAATGGTACCATAGGCTACTAGGTACCTGGGTTTGAACATGCCTGATTCAGACTGTATGTCTTTGTGGCCCTCTTTTTTCCTATGCAAAGAATCCTTCATATATTCCAAGTTTGAGAACATTTCCTTCTCCTGGAATTATTTTTTCCTTTACAAAATTTTTCCTTTTCCAAGAAAGCTGCTCGGGGATGTGGTGACCTGAAATAGCAGGTCAGGTTATGCAACAGATAATGCTTGTAATGATCTTGCGCTGCTATCCCATCATCCTGAGCACAGCAGCAGCTGTCCTGCAGGTACAGGAGCGAAGAGCTGAAGAGCTTCTTTCAGCTCTAGGGCTGGACTCGGGAAGAAGCTCGGGGAGGGCATTCGAGTGGTGAGGGGGTGAGGGCAAAGGTGTGCAGCCCTCAAAATGAAATAAAATACAGGAAATATTGGAGGCTTGTAACACAGAGCTCTTAGTGGCAGCGACTAAAGGCTTTTCTGTAGGAGGCTTTTAAGCTACCACTTGGCTGTTTTCAAAAAATAATTGATTGAAAGCATTAATTAGTAATATAATGAATAGAGACTGTGCCAGTCAAAACAAGGTAGTTTAAAAGCTGTAATTCACTTTGTCCAGCTGTCTATTCCTTAGAAACATGCAAATGGAAAGCATACATACAAACACAAATGCACACGTTCCATCTAGGTATTTATTTAGAAAGGGAGGTGGCTGGGGAGAAAACAGGAAGGGTGGATTAAAATCCAAAGTGCATGGAATCCAGAACATGCAGAATGAGACCCTAAATTATTCAGATTATCAGAGAGCAGATCCAGAAGGAAAATAGCTCAGCTTTCCCCCAACCTAATGCCGTCCAACTTTCTTGGACTTCAACTGCCACATGGGGGCAGGGGAAGTATGAAAACTGCCCAAACGGGGGTCCATGCTGGTGTGGCCAATGAGAACTGATATTGAGAGTGGGGAGAGTTACATCTCCACATTTCCCTGGAACTTCCCAGATGCAAATAAAGGATCTCCTGAAACACTGGACATATTCAGAAGGTCCATCCTGTGAAGCAACACAGAGAGCTAGTTCTTGACCCTCAAAATGACCCTCAGAAAGCATCACACCAAACTGGCATACAACTAAAGCTAAGGCTGCATTCCATACACCAATGGGAGGCATCATTCTTCATCATTTTAAAACAAAGGATGACCAGGCATCACAGAACAGAGTTAGTTCATGGAGGATTTTAGTTCTTCTCATCTGTCCTCATTTGAAAGGCAAAAGGGCTAACAAGCCCATCTGTTAAAAGAGTCTGAAAAGAAAGCCCTTTCTGGATTGAGCCCAATATTCCCAAGCATCTTCTGCGGTGAGGGTTTTAAAAACAGGTCCCTCCCTGCAGCAAATCATCATTGCCACCTTCAAGGAGGGCAGCTCTGCCCAATCACTCCGTCTCCCGTGAACTGACTCCATTCGCACTGGCTGGCCAAGGTGTTCCAGTGCCTGCTCTGCCGTGAACACTGGCCGCAAAACCTAAGCCAAGCCAAGTGCCCTCTCGTCCAGGAAAATTCCTACTCACCTTCTCCATCATGTGGGTAAGAACGACTCTCCGATACTAGATCCTCACTACTGTCCATGGGAAGAAGCTCCTCGGTGGTGCGTGTCTCTGAGATGGAGGTGGTGAGCAGGTCGCTGGTGGATACCCGTTCGGATCGCAGCAGCTCCTCTAAGAAGGGGGTCATGCAAAAGAGGAGGCAGGCAATTATCGCAGCCACGGAACTCAGGATCCCGGCTGGCCAGCCACCAAGTGTGTCCGAGCACAACCGCTGCCCTCACCCTTGATATTTAAAAGCTACCCCTCTGGGATGTTTTCTTTTCTCAAACCTCCCCCCGCCCCCCCGGCAAGTCCAAATCATCTTCCAGAAAGGATGTTGGCTGAAATTTCCACTAGCCTTTGGAAAAAGGCCTTCCACTGGACACGAGGGCTCTAAGAAACAGGTTCCAGGTGTGCGTGAGCTGCCTGGACACCCAGTTATGGTGTCTGAAATGCACGTAACACCTTCTTGCAACAGAAGGCATTTCTGCCTCCTTCAAAGCACCCTCTCTTGAAACCCTCTATTCTGGTTGGGAATGACACACGGAACATGTGTCCTGGCCCCAGCTAATGTGAGGCCAAATTTACAGGGGCTACAGGGAGAGTTAAACAGCCAGAGGGAAGAGAAAGACTCGTTTTCTTACAGGGGACACTAGAACTGTGTGGCAAACCATCTGCGTTGTGTGCAGAAAGCCCCAGGGCCCATCCCGGCACCTCCGAACAAAAGGATGGGTAGCAGGTGATGGAAAAGGTCTTTCTCTGCTTGACACCCTGAGTGCTGCTGCCAATCAGCGTTGACGATACTGGCCCAGATGGACAAATAGGCTGACCTACTCAAAGGCAACTTCCAACATTGCTTCGTACGCCTCCACGTTGAATATCTAGTTCTGCAAAGCTAAGCTACAAGGTAACTTATGTTTGGTTTAAGAACAGAGAGCTGATGGCTGGGCTCAGACAACATAACATCCCGTTTTCAAGGGCTGAGTCTGTGTTATCAGAGGACTGTGGATTGTTGTTGAAATAGGGGTTATCATGTTGTCTGAACTGTACCGACAAGCCATGGCCAGTCAAGAACCACCCATGCGGTGACCCATGCTTGGTTGCTGGGTTATGAACTGTGGGTTGCTCAGCATGGTTTGTTATCTTGATTGGAATCAGACAACGCAATGATCTATGTTTCAACAACAGCCCACACTTAACCCTTGGGTGGGGCTTATCTTGTTGTGTGAACCTAGTCAGCCTTGGCCTGAGAAGATGACCTGTTCTGGCCCAGGTGCATGTGGGGATGCCACAGCATCCTGGTAGTGGTACTGCAACTGTCCACAGCAGCCCTGTCTTGCCTTTCTCTTCCTCTTGCCTTCCTCTTCCTCATGCATCCTCTTGCATGCTATCATTTCACATCAGGGGCCCAAGTGGGAGATGACCATTCCCGCAGTGCTTGGCAGAGCAAGAGACACTGGACTTCTGTCCCAGAAGGAGTCCTGCCTGGAGTGTCAAATGCCCCAAGGAGCTCTGTGACATCCTTCTGGACAGTGTCGGGGACGCTTGCAAAATCAGCAAGGTGCGGCTTCCAATTTAGAAGGTGGGCCCCCTGAAAATGAGATCCCCCCAGAGGAGACGCCATCGAGTGCAGGGGTTCTCTGGGGTGACCTCTCAAATAGTGCTGAGTGCATGGACAGCGTGGATCCTCGTGAGATGTCCCTCAAGGTGCAGTGGTGGGAGGCCTTCTGCTTCCAGGGTGGGGACACACTTTGACAGAAACCTGGTGTGGGGGCTGGATGTGACCCATGAACCCCCAGCAGGGCCAGCCAAAGATACTTTGAGCAGATATGCATAAGAGCAGATGTGGTGTCCTCTCTCTGGAGTCAATGCACACAGGACCCAAGGCTGGCCAAGTTATTTGGGTACCTTGAAAGGAGAACCCCCAAGGATCTCCCCACTACTAAATGCAAAAAAAAGGCAATCCGTTCCCCTTACAGGACATCCTAAATTAGTTGCCTGAGTTGGTTACCTCATTCTGTCTAATGGTCATGCTGGTCCTGGAAGCCCACTGGGAGATTGCCCCCCCTGCCCCCCCAGGAAGAACTTTACAGGAACGGGGAGGCTAATCTGGCCCCAAAGCTCGGCCCGAGAAGGAACAGCTGCCGGGAGCTTGTTTCACCATTTTGTGCCAGAAAGAAATGAACTAGTGCCTGAGTTTTGCTGTTTCCCTCTCCCCCCTCCCTCTCCCGCTTCCTTTTATGTCTTGCCTTTTAAATTGCAAGCATGAAGCCTGGGACAGTCTTATTATTAATCATTGTAAGCTGCTCTGGGAGCTTCTCTGGCAGAAGAGTGGGCTAAAAACACTGTAAATCAATAGACAAATCCCTGGTTTGAGGATTTGAGGGCGTGTAGAGAAAGCAGGGAGAGGAGGCGTGAACTGTGCAGCACTTGGAGCACAAAGGATTCTGGGTACACACCAATGTCTCCTCGGAGCTCCTGTGTAAGCTGCGGGTTCTTGTACAGCAATGCCAGGCTCTGGTTCATCCGCTCCTCAATCACATGGAGGTGGGTGTACACCTGGGGAAGAGGGAGGCATCCTGGGATTACGTGGCTAAAAGAGGTGTGTGTGTGGGGGGGTGGTACCTGAGGGGAAGAGGAAGGAGATCGCACCTGGAACTTCATTTGCTCAGCTTTCTCGGGATCGGCGGCCGCCACATGCTGATAATGGCGGAGGGTGTGGCGCTGGTCCTTCTGCTCTGCCCGCACGTACCTCTTCAGTGCTGCCAGGATGCGGTCCGGCTGGGTCAAAGGAGAGCACACGGGAAGACAGCTGAATGCCGGCTATTCCGCTCCCTTTCCTACTCATTGAAATATCTTTCAAGCTTGCCACCTGGTCCCATCACATGTAACCTTTCTGGCCATGTGCACAGGCCCCATTTTGGTGACTGACCCAGCATGTGCTGACTCAGGCGCATGGATTTGCCAAAGGCACATATGCCAAGTGCATGTGTGTTTGACCGGGCTCACTCAGTGAGTTTCCACAGGTGAGGGCAGAATGCGCCCTTTCTGAAATCAGGCCTGCTGGCCCAGCTAGTTTCTTTTAAAAGTGCCGTTAGCTGAACATGCTTAGAACTAGCTAGATTTCTTCCTTAAGAAGATGCACATGCTCCCCTCCACAATCCATACAGGGATGGCAGCCTAGGAGATGCCATGCACCAGCCCTGAGCATTGCTTTCCTTCCAAAATGCATCCCCCAGATTGCGCTTTGCCCTGAATGCTGGCATGGGAAGGGAATTCTAGTAGGAAAAGAAATGTGGTGCATGTGTACATGTGAAAGGAGGGAGGGGATCACAAGGTCAACCTCCTCTTCTCTGACTCCCACATCACAGTCCTAATCTGAATCAACTACTCACCCCACACCCCAAATCAGCTACTTTTAAGAAAAGAAGTGATGCTCCTAGTTCTAAGCTCATTAAGGCCAGGAAAGACATCACTTTGTGTGTGTGTGTATGTATGTATTTATTGCATTTCTGCATTGCTCAACAGTCAAAGCTCCCTGCGTAGTTCATAAATAAAAGATGATTAAAATCTCTAAAATACAGCATGCCTTAACAGGTGCTTTCCTTAGCAGCCACCCATCTTAGCTCATTGCGGGGAGAGAGCACGTGAAGATGAACTGAGGGTCTGGGCTGGTATATTTGGGCTTGACTGGTTAATAGCAGCATTCTGAGTTAGCCCAAAGTACTTTAAACATCTAACAGCTATGCCTTCTTATCACTTTTATCCTAGAGTAAGCTCAGAGGACCCCATCCAGATTACAAGAGCTCCCTCACTCTCCACGCGAGGTGCCTAATCCAAACTGGGGTGGGGGGGGGGGGCTTGCATCTACTCTAGAGTAAAAATGGGGCTGAGAGGAAGATTTTAAATAAAGTATGTTGATTTTAAACATACGCATTTCAAATAAAGTATGTTTTGATGTGGAAGCTGGACAGTGAAGAAAGCTGGCAGGAAGAAAACGGATGTGTTTGAAACATGTGCTGCAGGAGCGCTTTGCAAATATCCTGGAACAGCAGAAAGACGAACAAGTGGGTCTGGGTCAAATCAAGCCAGAACTTGCCCCAGAAGCAAAAAAGGTGCCACTGAGGCGGCTGAATTTCCAGCACCTCGTGAGAAGGCAAGACTCGCTGGCCTTCGCTTGGGACAGCAACAAGCTTTGGGATAGGCTTGAGCGCTGAAGGTCTCTTCTCAAGACTGCTTCTTCTGCAAATCTTTTCCTGGGGTGCCCTGGCTGTGTCAGAGCTTTGTCCACCCCACCCTCTCTTGTTTGTCCAGAACATAACTCCTCAGGGCTGAATCACTCCAGCCGTCTCCGCAGCATCATCTAGTACTCTGGCGTTAAATGAATGGTGAATAGTAGCAAGTGTGTTGTTGAGCATTGTGAATGCACAATAAAGCAACTGTTGAGCGAGAGAACAGATAAGCAAACCCTGCCTACGCATTTAGGGATGGGGGGGAGATTTGATTTTAAAGAAGGTATTGGACTGTGCGGAAATGGACAGACTGACTTTATCTCTTAAGGAAAATGAAGATACATGCTACTATCAAACATGCGACTTTTTATCATTGGTTAGAGAAATGGAATCTTAATTAGGGCTGAACGACAGAGTAACTGTAGAGAGAATAAGATTTTGAACTCAGTTGGTCTGAAGTCTTTGGAATAACTACTTGTTTAGAGTATAGAAAACAATAAAACATTGAAACTGTATTTAGGGATGGTGGGGGCAGCTTAAGATGAGTTAGCAAAAAATCTCTGTCAAGCCAGAACATTTCCTGGAAGCAAGAATGATAAAATTGAAGCTGTCAAGACTTTTGGCACAATATGAGAAGGCAAGATGCACTGGAGAGGTCAATCACGTTAGGGAAAGTCAAAGGCAGAAGACCAGATATGAGATGGATGGGCTTCATAAAAGCCACAGCCTTGAATTTACAAGTGCTGAGCAGGGCTCTTGTGAATAGGATATTTTGGAGGGTTTCCATTCATAGGGTCATTGTAAGTCAGAGATGAATTGACAACACATAAAGCACTATGATTCTCAGGATTTCTACCACAGCCTCACATGGTCCTACACGGTCTCTGGGTCATTCCAGTATTTCATCTTTAGTTGCAGGAAGTTTTGGGACCAAGTCATTGTGAATCGAGCCCATACTTCAGAGGAGCTGGAGTCTAGGCCTGGTGGAATTTATTTATTTATTTATTATTTATTTATTAAAACATTTCTATGCCGCCCCTTGCCGAAGCCTCGGGGCGGCTCACAGCATAAATTGGCAGAGAATTGGCAGAGAATTGAGTTTGCCTTGCTCAAACCCCTCCGGTGTTACAGATGGTGCTGATGGGGCCATCACTAGCTTTGGAAACAACAGCTTTGGAAACTGTAAGCAGCCAGAAGAGGGGAGTCAAGACAGGAGGAAAGGTTGTAAGGAGGTTGTAGTCACCCAATGGAAAATCCCCAAATGGAAAAAGGAGTAGGTACGTGGGTGGAGGAGAGGGGGGAAGGAAGAGCATCCCAAGACAGGAGACATTTTGGAATCCCACAGAAGTGCTGACCCTCTTTCTGAATATGAACCAAATTTAAATTCAGAGAGGTTCTCATGGGTCACATTCCAGTGATAAGCCCCAGACTCAAAATATGGGGCTGGTCTAAAAATACCAGCATCTTTTAGAGAAAGCCTTTCAACCTATGCCTTAGGAAAGGCAGCTCAGCCTTTCAGAATGGAGAAAGATACAGGAGCCCCATAACTATGGCAGTGAAGAGAAAGGGGTGGGTCAGAAGAAGGTGGCACAGCCAGCTGAAGAAATCCAAGGGGCTAGACTGTGACCTCAAGGAAGGCTACATCTGGACCTTGGACCCAAGGCTCAACGCCCATTGCAGAAGCTGCAGCAACTTTCCACCTGGCTCCTGCCCAGACCTCTTTCAGCACACTCTCCCCACTCCTCAGGTGCTTTTGCCTACCTGAGGATGATCGTTCTGCACAGCTGTCAGGTAGCTTTCCAGGGCTGCACGGCGATTATCATTCAGCAGGGCCACGACGCGGGCCAGATGTGTCTCCACCAGCCGCTGGCGTTCCCGGGCCACCTGTTCCTCCAATGTTTGAAGGATGGACTGAAAGTGCTGGGGCAGCAAAGAGAGCGGTTGAGAGCTTGATTAAACTAATGTAGATGCTGGGATTAAATGGCTGGTCTGGGAGTTCTTGATGTTACGGCTACAGCAAAGCAAGCGGGGACTGGATGAAAAATTTGGATGGGTGATCACCACAAAGTTCTGTGCAGAGCAGGATGTAATTAGATACGGATATATTTATGTGCTCTCTTTTTCTATGCTCAGAGTAAATGAGTGGCTTGGAAAAATAGCAAAAATAATATATATATATTTTAAAAATCAATACAATCAGTATACAACTTTAAAAATAAAAATTACAAAAGGGGCTGAAATGGCAAAAAAGTTGAACATACAAACCTCCATTTAGAGCAGGCGTTCCTAGAAACAAGCATTTAATTAATTAATGTAGGGGACCTTCAGATAAATTCCCAGGAAAGCTTATGCCACTAAATCAGACATGCAATAAAAAGCTTTATCAGGCATAAAAGCACCTGTCTCACCAGCAGGATTCCAAATCTGAATTAAACTAACTCCAGTGTTAAGAGCCTCATTTAGCTGAGGTGGAGGTGGAGGTGGAGGAAGTGTTTTCAACCAGACACTGAGTTGGTTGAGAACAAGTCTCTCTCGGGAAAGTGCTGTGCGTGCAGGGTGCCACCACCTAGGAACTCACTCCCTGTCACACATCAGATAGCAGAGGGCTCTGGCACCGGATCTCTCATGGGACACGTCAGCAGCTGAAGCCTTTGGAATGCTCCGTGGCTTGGGAGCAATTTTGCAGAAAAATCCATCTCTGCACAGCTCCTGGCTCTGCACTCAGTGCAAGGCATTTATAAACAGGACCCTTCCAGGTGCAGTTGACCCACGACTGGGCATCAGCAGCCTGAACTGAGATCAGCCAACTGCACTGATGTCAGAAACAACAATGTTGCTTTCAGTATTGGATTGTTTTGGAGGCCCTGTGGAGGGCTGCAAATAAATGCATTTTGTCTATAAATAAAACCAGAACCAAACAAGAGCTTTATAAACAAACATATGGGGAAATGCAGGAACTGGCATAAGAAAAATCTGAGACATGGAGCATAAGAATGCCACCAGCTATGCTCACAGATGGGCAGGATGACTGGTCCATATTATTTATCTGAACATATTTGGGGGACCAACTGTCATGGGTGCAGCCCTCCCAAGGCGGCACAGAGCAATTATACAGAGCAGAACAGTCGTAGTCCCAAACCGAGGGGGAAAGCTGCAATATAATGTTGTGAGCCGCCCCGAGGCTTCGGCAAGGGGCGGCATAGAAATGTTTTAATAAATAAATAAATAAATAACTAAATAAATAAATAAATAAAATATAAATGTAATGCAACAGCAGAGGCAAAGCCAGGCAATCCATATCGCTTCGCAGCAGATGAACCCCATCATGAGTGCTCAACAGATTTCAAAGGATTTCCAAAACCTCCAGCGTCATAAAACCATTAGGAAAGAAGCAAGCGGGGACAGTTGAGGTTTAAAGCCCCCTTTAAATGCCTGTATTAAAGAGGTTCTTTGCAGAGCAGGGGTAAAGAATTCCACAGTGGAGGGGCCACCCCTGGAAAGGCCCTTTCCCATGCACCCGCTGGCCTAATTGATCTTACTAGTGGTCAAATGAAGCAGGCCTCTGAAGGTGATCTCGGCATGGCCTCTGCCCAACCTCACCTCATTGAGCGCTTGTCGGTCAGTCTTGGGCAAGTTCTTCGCCTGATTGTCAGCTTCGGCCCACTCCTTCATCACCTGTCAAATGGGAGCAGAGGGACGAGGGCTGATGACGATCCTGCTAAGAGCTAAGGACTCATCCTGCCACACAGACCTATCCCTGTAATTTGGGTCCAGTGCATTCCTCTCACCCTCCATTTCTGCTCTTTATGACATTCCAGGGCAGCACTGGCGACCAGTAATAGGAGACTGAAGCAAGCCGTGTCGGCATATTTGGCGTTTTAGCCCCGCTACTACCTGAATGCAGCCGCTGAGAGCGTCTCTCCATGAATTTGGCCCTCAGCCTGAGAAAGGTTCACCATTCCCGAGGGATGACCGAGGTGTCCCAGGCAACCGCCTGGCGCATCCGTCATGGGCTTAGTCGCTATTCATGCAACAGTTGAAACAAAAGAGGCGGACTCTCCTGCCTCCGATCTGGGAAGCCAGCACTGCACTGCCTTAAAAATGCCCTTGCATGTTGGCTCAGTCCCTGGGAACACGTTCACAGCCAAAAGCCAATCAAGAGAGCTGAGCTTGCAGGCAGCTGCAGGCATGCGCACGCTCTACCTGCCTTCCCAGATTGGTACCCTCCTGATGTGTTGCACCGGAGGGCACCTGGCTGACCATGCTAACTGGGCATTATGGCAGCTGTGATCCAACACCTCTGGCACCAGGTGGGGAAGATTATCTCATACGATGGGGGCAACTCGTGCCTCGATGCTGTAAAGGGGGCTGCCCCGGCAATTAAAAGCAAGGGATTCAAAAGCCGGGCAAATGGAGAGGCATGGGCCAAGGCACCCTCTGGCCCAGGGCTGGCCCTGCAGTACCTCATTGATCTGCCTCATGCGGCGCTCCTCCAGGTCCATCTTGGCACGCAGGAAGTTGGCATGTTCATTCCCATCTCCGGGCATTTCAAAATACACATCCACTCCGTCGGTGGGCCGAGGGGTTGGGGTCACTGCAAGGGCAAGGAAACCCATTACATGGGCCCTGCCAGCCCACTGCCCCCCCACAGTCAAAGGTGGCAATGGCAGGGTCCTCTGGGGAGGGGGTGACCCATTCTTGCTTTGTAGCACAGAATTCCCCCCCCACCGCTTAAAACACAGGTGGGCAACATGTAGCCCTGCAGGTGCTTTGGCCTTCAGTGCCTATCATCCCGAGCCAGCAGAGCCAATGGTGCAGGATTATGGAAGCTGCAGGCCAGAGGCTGACTGCCTGAAGCCACACACAGAGTGCTGTAGTGGTGAAGAGCACGGGACTGGGACCCACTTGGCCATGCAGCTCATGGGGTGACTTTGGGCCAGTTGCTGTCCCTCAGCCTGGCCTACCTCACAGGGCTGTTGTTGCGAGTTAAGCCCTGTGAGGTAGGCCAGGTGAGAGGCCGGGTGTCAATGCGACCAACAGAGAAGCAAATGCAGAAGCGTTCCGGTGTCCCCCGGCACGGCAGAAAGTCCCGCAGCACAATTCAGTCTCCCGCAGGCTCTTGGTTCGGGCCGACTGAGACACCAGTGCCCTCACGTGCCATCCTCTGAGGGATGCTTGGGCTCGTGCGTCCGCCCCCTTGTGCTGGGAAGAGCCAGGTTCTGGGCCTCCTCCAAACAGATGCTTCATTGTGAGGAGGAGGAGGAGGAGACGTGACCAGGAGAAGCAGCTGAGCATTTCCTGCCACCCCTGCTCCCCCCACCCCGTGACTGCAGCTCCCAGGCCTCCTGGCTCTCATCCACCAGCAGCAGCGATCCCCTCTGTGGCATGCTTCAGAAAGGCCCCCGGCTGGAAATGCTGGTCTCGGGCAGCCCCACTGCCTGTCCCAGGGTTTGGGGGCCCCCAGGGAATCTGCCTGCAGTGGGGTTTTCCGCCCTCACTCCTGTCCCTGCATTAGCCAACTCTCTGAGAACCTATCAGCCCAGCTGCCTGCAGAGGAGAGGGCGAGAAGAATGTGGGTCCATCGCTCTTTTTTTGCTCACGCAGCAGGTGCGGCCAGCCCTGCCCAGCCCTCTCTGCCTTACCTTTGACATCTTCTTCCGTAGTCTGTGTCGTGGTGGTGATGGTAGTTTGGGTGATGCTGTCATCGAAGTAACCCGGCTCCACAAAATAGTCGTCCCAGGGAGCAGGGAAGGGGTCAGAGTCAGGGGCACTATCTCCAAGGCTCTCCTCCTCTTCCTCATCCACCTCCTCCTCTTCCTCCAGGTCCCCCTCTTCTTCCATTTCCAAGCTCTCTTCCTCTGTCGGGATGCGTCCCGTCGGAACCTTGTTGCTGTCAAAAAAAGCCCCCAAGTCAGGAGGTTGCGCCTTTGTCGCTTTGAGGAAATGCATATGACAGAGCAGGAGCACTGGTGGGATGAACTGGGGATTCCTCTTGTAGACTGGGACAGTGGCATGATTTTCCTGCCCGGCAGTTCTCCAGAGTTGGGGAGGGATTATGTATGCACGGTGCTGTGGATGCTGCATAATTCAAAACAGGGGTGGGGAACCTTTTGCAATGTGAGGGCCTTCCCTTTGGAGAAGCTCTCGGGGGCCACATTCCAGTGGTGGGCTGAGCCAAAGGCAAGGAGGGCAAGGCCAAACGTATCAGTCTCTTTGAGCTTAGAGATCTCACTGCCAAGAGGCACTTCAGCCTTGTAGCTTAAAAGCCACGTCACTACCAAAGGTGGGGGCGGGGCGGGGCACGATCATCTAGAAAGCCTGGAGGGCCAGATTAGAATTTGGTGGAGGGTGGATTTGGCCCCTGGGCCTTAAGGAGGGCTCTGCACTCCTTATTTAAAAGCTGGATTGAGGGCAGCTAGTACTTGGGGAAAAAGCGGGCTGCTTTCCCTCGAAGAGGAAGGCCTCAGCAGTTATAGGCAGCCTATCAATACACGTATACATAAGTAAAAAAATAAAGAAAGTTCTGAAGCTCTGAACTGAGAGGCAACTGATAACGAAGCGGACGGGTGCGAGACGACAAGTCCTTTGCCCACCTGTGCAGAGCTTCCTCCTTCAGATGGGAGAGCATCTGGGGAGCCTCCGTAGCTTGTTCCACCCGGACAGGTGGAGGGCGCGAGGGGCAGCACACGTACTCAACTCCCCGGAAGCGGTCAGCCCCACAGGGCAGCAGCATCCCATAGCTGTGAAGCTCTAGGTCCTCACCACTGCAGGCCTGGGAAGTGGAGAGAGCCAGCCTCAGCACTCTGTCCAGATATCACAGCACAGCATCACTTGTGCCAACCGTGGTGGAGAATCCACACAGTGGCTTGGTCTGGGTATCATACCAGAGCATGGATCATGGTAACCGTGATAGCCATGGTAACCATGGTTAAAAATCCATGCAGTAGCTTGGTGAGGAATCCACAAAGTGGCTTGGTTCAGCGATCATGCCAAAGCGTGGGATGCACTAAGCATGGTTAAGAATCCAGGCCATCCCGTTCGGTCCACAGCTCCTGGGTTCACAAACCGTGGAACAAGCAGATAAGCACTTGTCCCTCACACCAGTCTCTATGCAAAGATCCTAGTTTGCATTAAGCCAGAAGTCCCCATTAGCTCTGAACTGAACAGCTCTGGCTTCTTTTTAGTGAGCAGAATAAGTTAGGTGGAGGGGACTGGAGTTGGAGGGAAGAGTACTTGTCCATGAGGGTCATACCCGGCTCCATAAACCATGGTTTCTGATGCAAAGAATGACTGAACCAAACGTACAGGCAGGTAGACCATGGTTCAAACCTGCCCATCTTTTTTCCATTTTCTAGCCATTCAACATGCGACAAGTTCCCTCTTGTCTCCACCATCCAGCACTGACTTACAGCACAGCAGCAACTCCAGTTGCAGTTAATAAAAAACCAGCTTCAAACTACAGTTTGCTCTCCATATTTAGCAGCCCCTCACAAAGCTACCAATGTTGCACCAACGCATGCTTTTGCATCAAGTCTGAATGCAACCGATTCTCCTACTTGGAGCCACATTACAATTTTTATCACTGAAAAGTACTTTTTTGTATCAGAGAAACCCAAGATTCTGTGGTGAGGAAAACCATGTTATTTGGTCCTGTATAAATCATGTAAATTAAGTGCATGTACATGGTTTTTCTCAATGAATATGCTATACAAGGTAAAGGTTTCCCCTTGACATTAAGTCCAGTCATGCCTGACTCTCGGGGGCAGTGCTCATCTCCATTTCCTGGCTGAGGGAGCCAGCGTTTGTCCGCAGACAGTCATGTGGCCGGCATGACTAAACACCAAAGTGCACAGAACACTGTTACCTGCCCACCGAAGTGGTACCTTTTTCTCTACTTGCATTTGCATGCTTTCGAACTGCAAGGTTGGCAGGAGCTGGGACAGAGCAATGGGAGCTCACCCTGTTGTGCAGATTCGATCCGGCGACCTTTCGATCAACCAGCCCAGCAGCACAGCAGTTTAAACCACTGCGCCACATGCAGTCCCCCCCTATATATCACATTGTAAATTGGTTTGCAGGTTTTCCTCTGTTCTGGGAAGGGTGGACAAAGTGTTCCATGGAGCCCTTCAGCCTGGTCCCCTCTGATCACTGGTAGTCTTATCTTGTAGCAACTCCTGCTTCCGAGATTTCGCTGAGTGTTGTTTCCCCAGAATTGTTCATGGACTACCAACCATGCCTTCACTCTTATGACTGCTAGAAACCCTTTTTCTATACTATTGCAAAACTGTGACACACAGACTTTTTTATACCATGACAGTCTCTCCCAGGGGCTTTTACCAGGAAACTTAGAAGGAAAGCAAGTTTACAATTCCTATAGCATCATAAATCTGGAAGAAACTGAAATGGCTCAACTGATTTTAATTAAAAGGGGACTGTGTTTTGGTTATAAATGCTGTCACTGATCTGGTTCATGTAAAATATGAACCCATGGTTTATTTAACCCATGGTTTGTTGGTCTATCCAGGGTCTTGTCTGGCAGATGATCAAACAAACTGTTGCTGTTTTCTCTATCCCTGGGTTATATAATTCTTACATTGTTGGGTTATTTCCTTCTCCCTCCCTGTATCCCAAATGCTTTAGTGGTGCTGCAGGACTGGCACACAGAGCAACTGTTCTCACTTTACCTCTCTTGCTTACTGCCTCTGAAGCAACCCATGAACAACTCATGTTACTGGGTTCACAGGTAACAACAAACCATGGGTTAAATAACCTAGAAATCTTTTCTTCCAGCAGGTTTTACTTTAAAACATGCACCATCCCCCTTCACAAAGACACCCATGATCACTCACCTCTTTGGCTACACTGTGCCAATACAGATAGGTTTCACATGAGTCCATCTTCTCATGGTGTAAGAATTTGCACTTATCAGGCACAAGAAGGGCTTCACTCACAAATTCACCCACTGGGGAAGAGAAGAACAAGCTACTGTTACTGTTATTCCCAAAAGTTCATGGTGGTATATGTGGTCACACTGGTTTATCCTCACAACAACCCTGTGAGGTAGGCTAGGTCAGGAGACTCAGAGTGAGAACCTAGTGAACTTTGTGCCTAACTGGGGGGATTTAAATTCCAATATTCCCAAACCTTTCCTAACACTCAAATCAAGAACTGACAGGCACTGTTGAGACAACACCTCCCAGTAACCCTAATCAGCAGCTACGCTGGCTGGAATTGAGAGAGTTGGAGTTCAGCTACATCTGAAGGCTGACGGTTCTGCTCCAACCACTATACAATACCACCTCTTTCCTTCTTATCACTTAGAGAGATATGTACCTGCTGTACATCCATCAGGTTTCAAAACCTCAGTACCTCTTGGAAAATCTTAATCTAACCAATTAAGATTGCAGTTCTACAGATGTCTGCAAGCAAAGTTCCATTCAATAGGAATTATTCTCTGGAAAATGCATATAGGATTGCAATTCTATGCATATGGACTTAAAAGTACAAGTTGCTAAATCAGTGGGGGGTTTTTTACTTCAGAGAATAAATATTGTATGGGACGGTACTGTAAGGCTCTTCTCGTCTCCCTCCCGATCCCCACTGCCCAGGCATTGATATTAAATGCAACTCATCAATTAATATGACTTGCTAATTTTCTCCTAAATAGGCAGGGATGTAGGGGTGTCACGGTCAGGACAGCAGCACACAAGCAGGCCTTTTCTTTTTGTTCTTAACCCCTTCCCTTGCTGCAGCCCCGTGAGAATGACACCCTTCTATCATGACGGCTAAAGAGCCTTTATCCTCAGGAAGGAAACTTCCACTCGTACTAGCAGAAGCTTTCAGGGAAGAGGAGGAATGGTTTATTATGCTGGATTAAAACCTCCTTCCACGGGGCTCCTGACCATCCCATAGCAGCTACTTAGAAGAAAAAACAACAATCCTAGGCATGTTACATGAGCAACACATTGCATGCACCCCTTTCTCTTGGTTCCCCCTTTGTGGCAGGGTAGGCAAACTGGGGCCCTCCAGATGTTTGGACCTCAATTCCCATCCGCTTCAGCCAGCATGGGAGTTGTAGCTCAAAACAGGGTGGGCAGAAAGCAGAAGTTTGGGTCTTTATTTCCCACTCTCTTGACCGCTGGCCAAGGAAGGGGAGCAGCTGGTTGGAAGCACCTGGAGATCCACCTTCCTCCTGCCATTGGTCTAGAACCTCTGGAGGCCACCAGGTTGCCCACCTTTGCTGCCAGCAGTTTGCCCTCAGTCCTGCTTTATGGATGGAGGAACCACGGGTGGTCAGGGCGGCCCTCAAAGGGGCTGCCTGAAGCCATCCTGCCACTGGCACCTACCCAGGCACTGATAGGGCACCACGATGTGCTGATGCCCTTTGCATCTGGGCCGCCCCTTTTTGCACCAGTTGTCGATCGTGACTGGCTGGGTGCCTTCCACAGCATTGGTAATCTGCAGCTCAGGATACACCTATGGGGGAAGAGGAAGGGTGATGATTGCAGCAGAGCACGGAAGAAAGATGGAGTGGGTGGTCCTTTCCCCTTGCCCTCTTTCAGCGGTGGCACATCAAGGGAAGATGCTACCTGAGGACCTCCCTTGGAGGGAGCTCCTCAGAGGGGACTCCCAGGAGTTCCTAAGTAGCCTCCCCACCGGGACCTGGAGCCGTCTGGGCCTGCCTAGCTTCGGGGATGGAACCAAGGCAAGCCCCTTCAGACCGCATTCTGAGCCCCTGTTGCACCTGAGGCACAAAAGGTGCACACAAACGGGCAAGGTCCATTTCCAGGGTGAAGATGGTTCAGGGCTCCCTCAGTTCATCAGGAAGAGTCTAGACCAGGGATGGGGACCCCCTTGCAGCCCGAGGGCCAGATTCAGTTTGGAGAAGCCTTCAGAGGCCACATCCTAGGAAGCGGCTGGGGCTGCAGGGAAAGGGTGTGGGGCATAAACGTTTTATTGCCAGATAAGCCTTAGAAGAGGCATTTCAGACCTTTGGAATGGAGACAGAACTGCACAAAGGGTGGGAAATCATGGGGGGCCTTGCTTGGAGGCAGAGTTCAGCACCAAGGAGAGCGCTTAGAAAACTCAGAATAAAAGCCGCAAAGGCGAAGGAGCCAAACTGACCAGGCTTCCCTGCCAAAAGCACCACAGGACTGGTGGGGGGTGGGGGGTGGGGGAAGGCGGGGAAGGGGGCAGGACTAAGGGAAAAGAAATGGCCTTTTGGGAAACCTGGAGGTCCTCAATCCTGGCATAGGCATTGCAAGACACACCCGTCTTTTGCGGGGCCAGAGAGCAGCACTGGGGTCTGTAAAAGACCCCATCAGGGGTACAGCTAAATGGGTGGGTCAACATGAAAGGGCAGTGAGGGGCCAGCAAAGAGTAAAGTTGGGGTGCCAAAGTCAGTGCCCTCTTGGCCATAGCCCGCACAGGGCACGGGAAACCACACTCTTGTGCATCTCACGCTTCTTGGAGGCCAGTGGCCCAGTGTTCTGCCCCCTTTTCATATTGCCACCAGTAGCAGGGGGCCCCAGGCCCACCACCTGACGGGACTGCCTTGCCAGGCTCTGCAGTAGGGTCACCCCTGAGAAGGAGGCAGAGGTGCTCTGTATGAGCAGCACTGAAAGAGTTTCCTTTCTGGGATATCATGGCTAGTGGCGGTCCTTTGTCTGTTCGCTTTCCCTGTGTTGACAGCCCTGCCTTAGAACAATACAGTAAGGATTATAGCAACATGACAATGGTTCTCAAGGGCTTTAAATACTTGGACACACTATATACTTGCTAAGCAGTGCAATTCCCATGCTGCTGAGAGCAGAGAGAGAGAGAGAGAGTCTGGGGTGGGGGATCAGACAGCCACACCCACTTTCTCTAGCACCACCCCCTTTTCCCTGGCTGTCAGTCCTCCTGCGTGTTTTCCGCTTTTGCATGGTTCCTTTTCTCCTGCCCCGCTTTTAAAACTTGAACTGCCTCTCTAAAGGCTTAGTCTCTGGCAGTAAGAACTTCAAGGTAAAACATCCCAGCTTTTTTCTTATTTTGGCCCTGCTCCTTTTGCTTTCAGTTTCGTGGCCAGAGCCTGGGCTTCTCTGCCCCTTGTCCGATGAGGCACCAATGCGCACGCAGAGCACAGTTCGTGCACCTGCAGGATGGGTGGCACTGCCAATAACACTTGGAGCGAGCGCTTTACTTGCCACAGCTGTGGATTGCGAGTCAGTGGGGAGAGGTGGACTATTGCGAGTGGTGCAGACATGCGAGAGAAGCACAAGCCACGTGGGGTGTGTGAGGGTGCGAGAATGCAGGGGGCACGGCCCTTGGGGTGCTTAACATGGGATTGAGGGGCTTAGTAGCAACGGAATCGAGATGGTGAGCACCTGGCTGTTGCTTGTCTTCCGGCAGTTTTTGTAAAAGTTGGTTGTGTCAGTAACATAACTCTGAACGTTAGATCCCGGGGCATCTAGTAGGGCTGGGCCGCATGTGGCTTTCCAGATGTTGCTGGGCTGCAGTTCCCCAAATCCAGCACCACTGGCTATGGTGACCAGGACTGAGGGGAGCTGCAATCCAGCGACAACTGGGAAGCCACCACCCTGGCTGTATAGGGTGGCCAGTGTGTCCCAGGATAATGGGGGCTTTTCCATCATTCCCTTGCTTGGAGTGTTTGTTGCTTGCCCTTCCACCAAGCAGTTTGGAGGTGCCTGTGCAGAGCATCCAGGCGGCTTCCCATCCAGGTAGCCAACCATCTCGGCTTCTTTGATGGAACTCTCTCCAACATCTTCAGTTCAAAGAGGATCAGGTAGTAGCAGATGATGTGAAATGATCTCCCTCTCTCCCTCTTGCGCTCTGCCCAAGACCCTTGAGAGCTTCTGCCAGAGTAGCCAATATGGATGGCTGGACGAAAACAGGAGGTAGCATAAAGGCGGCTGACTGCTGGGCCCTGTGAGGCCATCCCTGAGGCACAGGGAACCGAAGCAGATGAATGGATTGTGTTGGTAGGTCAGGTGGGAACAGCTGTCACTGAGGCCAGCTTTCCCAAATTGATGCCCTCCAGATGTGTAGGGCTACCACACCCCCCACCCCCAGCCAGCATGGCCACAGGGGATGATGGGAGTTGTAGCCAGACACAGCTGGGGGGCTTGGTTAGACCTAGATTAACAGCACGGTTTACTGTTTTAAAACAGTAGCTTCCGTACAGCCTGAAGTGCCTGATCCTGGAAGCTCAGCAGGGTCGGGCCTGGTTGAAATCTGGATGGGGGACTTAAATGTTGTGAACCAGCCAGAGGGCTTTGACTACAGGCAGCCTGGAAAGGTAATGTAAAGGCTTGTGCTGCTGCCTTGAAGGCTTTTGATCGGGCAAGCGGTTCATCAGTATCAGTTAGTCCACCAAGAATGAGGCAGGAATCTGGTCCCGGGTGAAGCAGAGCTGGCAGCTGGAGGCAGGGTGAGTGCTGTGGCTGGACGAAGGAGTAGGAATGGGGGTGGGAACAGGTGTGCGCAGGTGTGCCGTACCTCCTGGCAGTAGCTCCGGATCTCCTCTGGGGTGCGGAAGCAGGTTTGGGTGCCAAACGCATCAGGCTCCCAGCGCCCCGTCTGTACATTGAGGTGTAGGACTAGTTTCCCGCAAAACATGGCTATCTGGGGGCTCCTGAGTGATGGGCCAAGCTCGGCTCCCATCCCCTGCAACAGACAAACAGAGGAGTGATAACAAGCCAAAGTGCTCTGCAGAATTGCCACGCCGCCCATGGGTCGCCTCAAGGGAAAGCATTCCCAATGGCATGAACGAGAGGGGGGTTCTCTGGGACGCCCCACTGCCCCCAACCAAGCCCCAAATCAGCACAGCAACCTGTCCTGCTCTCCCTTTCCTCCCTCCCATCTTTGTTTGCACCATCTCTCCCTCCCGCCCTCTTGCTTTCTCTCTTCTCCTCCTCGGCAACCACGGGGATGTTGTTGCTGTGGAAACCGCTCCCCATGGAGTTGCCAGATCTTCTCTGTTGCCATGGAGACCAGCTCCCAAATGGAAATTAATACTGCATCACCAGCCCCTCCCCTCAGCAATTTCTCATCCTGGGCCCCCTCCCGCTCTCCTCCGGCACCGCCACCTCCTTCTCCTCCCTCACCTTTCTTCCTCTCCTCCCTTGCCACTCCAGCTCCCCCAGTTTCGTCACCCTCCCAGCTCTTCCTCGCCCAGTGCCCTCCATCACCACCCCCTCCTGGCCGTTCCTCACACCACGCCAGGGCTCAGCCGGGTCGCATCCACCCTTCAGGGCAGCGATAGGTGGGGACTCCACAGCTGGCACCCACGGCCCCAGACATGTAGACACATGGGGCCGAGGAACAGCTGCTGCCCCGTCTCAATTCCCCGCCACCACCGCCACGAGGGCTCAGCTCCTGCCACTGCAGGACCCGTGCCTGGCTCAGGGATGGAAAACAAAGCTGTTTTCATAACTTCACCCTGCCTGACCAAAAGAACAAACAAGGACCCATTCACGCCGTGTGCCCAAGGTTGCAAAATCCAAAGGCGGCACCAGGAAGAAGAGAAGGCAAGACCCCAAGCCTGAGCCAGAGCCGTGGCAGGGCTGGAGGAAGGAGCTGCGGAAGTCTGGAGCTAGAGAAACAAGCGCCGGCAGGGCTGGCTACCCGCCAGGGGCAGAACTGGGTAGGGGGCAGAGAAACCCACAGGGTGACTGGAGCAGCAGCGGTGTGGGAGTCAGCCGGAGGCTCCGAGAAGATGGGATGCAAGAGGCAGGGATGGTCTGGGTTCAGGCTGGCAGAACAGCAACGAGGTGGCCAACATTTTCTCTGCCACTCCCATTTCCCCCCTGCATTCCCAGCTTGGCCTGAATTTAACTAGCAATTAACATTTGCTGCTTTGGTTAGCAAAGCAAAGGCGCCAGCTTGGAAGGAAATCAGAAATCGTCCTCCCAGTGCAGTTTGGCCCTAAAACAAGAAGTGTGATGGGGGGAAGACAGGTAAGTGAGAAGAGAGCCCGTGGGGTGTGTGCCCATGGTTCGTGTGCTGGGCTTGGACTCAGGAGCACTGGTCCCCACTCATTTCCCCCACTTGAAGCTGCGACTTTGGACCATCCCATATGTGACTTTGGGCCATCCGATGAATCTTCGCCTGACCTACATCACAGGGCTGTTGTGAGGATAAAAAGGGAAAGGGGAGAATCATGCCCGTTGCTCTGGGCTCCTTGGAGCAAAAGGCAGGGCATAAAGGTAACAATCGCTGGGAAGAAGAAATGAACTCCTGGGCAGATGCAGCAGATATACAAGGGGCCTGTCTCCTCCCTCTGGGTGGAATGAGGTGTGCGTGTATTATATATATATGAGGGAGGACAATGGGGATGTCAGGCCTGGATTAAGTTGGATCCTGCAGCTAAGCTGGGGCTCCAAGCGATTAAGCAGCTGCTGCAATTTGGTGGAAGGCTGACCTCCCGTTCAGGCCAGGGCGGACTGGGCTAGGTAGCCAAGCACGCAGGGGAGTGGGTGGGAAGGGAGGCAAGAGTGAGGAGGGGGCTCTCTCCAGAGCATGCCCTACCCAGGAGCCCGGCCTGTGGCGCTGATGGGCAACCCGTGGCCGAGCGGGGAAACAGGGAAGCCAGGGCAGCGGGCGGGAAGCGGTTAATTGGCATCAGGATTAGTAAGTGCAGGGCTAATCCGGCTCCTGCTCCCCCTGCACAGCACTTAGCGAGATGAGATGGGGAGGGGAGGGGAGGGGAGGGGAGGCGTCCACCTGTTTTTCCCTCCCACTCTACCCCAAGGCTCTCATAACTTGTGGGAGGAAAGGGAGTGGGGGAGAACGGCAGCGGAAGCAAGGTGGAAGCAAGGTGGGGGAGGCGAGAGCTCGGCCGTCCCAGCCCTGCCTTGCGCTGGACGGCTGTGATTAAGGGAGTCCATGTGGAATGCAGCCCCTGCCCAAAAGGGACGGGGGGGGGTGTCTGAGAGGCCCAAATGCCCCCTGCACCCCTGCCCAGTTCCTCTCCCCGGCCGCGGGCCCATGCAGGCTGCTCCGTGCAGCGTCCTCGCAGCTCCGCTGGCCCTGTGAGGAGGAGGGGGCAACCGACCGCCTTGCAGGAGCAGGGCAACGTGGGGGGTGGGAGGAAAATAGCGGCCCCCCTTCACTCAGAGGAAGAGCAGAGGGGCAGATGGGAAGCTTTTCCAACTTTTTTGGGTGGGGGAGGACGGAGGAATCCCTCCCGTGCAAAGAGGACAATGTCAGGTGGAATATGGACAGAACAAAGGCCATGGATTGTGTTCCTTTTCCAAAGCTGGGGGTGGGGTGGGGGGTTGGTCACCTCCCCCCCCCACTCCTCTGTGCTATCTTCTTTAACTGAGTCCCTCACTCCCACCCCCGGCTCAGTGACAATGACCATTAAAAGAGGGAAAGAGTAAGCAATCAAGTCATTGCCTGGGTTCCCATAATGTGATAACCTGTCATGCTCTTTGAACCCATCACAAGCTATTCTGACTGGATTCAGACAACAAGCCCCCCTTGCCTTATAAGCCACGTGGCTTCCTGTGTTGTGTCAACCAAACTGTCTGGGTTCAGGCAACACAATGACTCACACTCAAGGGCTGAATGTGGGTTGTCATTGAACTGTGGCTTAATGTTGACAAATGGGTTACTATTGTCTGAACCCAGTTGACATACAAAGCACAGTGAACTGCCCACAGTTCACAACCCAATGACAAATCAGGGATTTTTCATGGTTAAGCCATGGCTTGTTAGCACAGCTGGTTCAGACCAGACATTCACCCACGTTTCTACAACAGCCCATGTTCAACTCATATTGAACCCCAGAGTGTGGGCGAACACATTGTGTTTGCATGTATGTGTAAGCTAATTGAACATCTGCGTGGCATGTGTTACCTCTGCCCCTACCATGAGGGAGGGAAGCAGCCTGCTCTGATCGCATGGCTACAATCTCTGTTTTGTCTGTCAAGAGATTAATCATCTATAGCTGTAGCCCAGCTTTCCTGCAACTTGGTATCTTGCAGATGTGCTGGGCAAAGCTTCCAGCTGGAGTTTTAGCCTAACACATCTGGAGAGTACTAAGTCAGGGGGAGGCATGGCTGGTCCTGTAGGCAGATCATGCCAGACAAGGAGAACATTAAAATGATAGAGTCAGGAGGCACCTCAAAATCTAAATCTTAGAAAGCTTAAAATATGCTCCCATTTAGAAACACACTTTCCTGCTGGAATGTCTTGCTATTAATTACTGAGCTGGCCAAGACCTAAGTCCAAATCTTCCATGATATCATAAGCGCAACTCTTACAATCCTTGACCATACTTGCTGGGACTTAGGGGCATTGTAGTACAAAAACATCCAGAGGGCACCAAGTACTCCTGGTCTAAGCTGCAGGCATTTTCCTCCTGAGGAAAGCTCAAGGGAGGGCCCCAAACACTGGGATGCCAAACAGGGAGATCCAGGGGTGAGGGGAGCTGGGCCTGGTATTTAGGAAGCTTTGGGCGCAACCCCTATCCCGACATCACTGTGACTGGGGGAGGGATGCCAGGCCCCTTTGATCTCATTTCGAGCAATAAAATGGTAAGCACTGTCCTGCTGGAACACAGGCTGGACAGTCTTCGCATTCTGCCTGCAACTGCAGCCACAGGATCCCTTGGCTGACCATCAGCAGGGCATGATGCTCTGTTGTTTGTGTGTGTACTCTAGCAGCAGTACACACTGACACTATGGGCAGAGGCTTCATTTGGCTCCTCAGCCCTTAGAATCATGACAAATGGGAACTGCACCAAAACATTGCGGTGGTGCTGTCCTTTTCATGGTTCTAGGTAAGCCAAGCCAGGATGTGCCTTTGCATTGCTTCTCTTTTCCTTCCCCAGCTTGATCCCTGAATATTCTGGGGTAACTAAGCATCCAAAGTTCTCACCAGGTTGGGATCCCCAGTCCTGCTCCTGGAGGTGTGTTAAAGCAGAAGAAAGTACCACTAATCTGTTTCTTTTATGCCGGCTAGCCTATTTAGCAGTGTAAATTTTGCCACCATTGCAAACACAACCTCTGACATAACCCAGCCACCCGTGGTCAAAGCTGCAGACAATTTCCCCAAGGAACAAAGCAAGAAAGTCAAGTCTCCCCTGCCTTTGCCATCTCGATACACACATGCACACAAACACGGGGACTGCTCCAAACAGGGAAAGGCTTCAGAGAAGCATCCTTTGCTACGGGATGCAAAACACAATCCTTTAACAAGGCTCTGCTGGAAGGATGCTCCTGCATCATCTTTCAGCGCGCCAAGAAAAAACAGGCCTTTTTGTGGGGCTCTTTTGAGTTGGAAACATCTGCAGCCTCTCATCAAAGGGTTACGACATCTCCTCTGGACAAGAAGGCCCTTAAACTGACCAGGATGAAGAGCAGCCCAGCAGCTTTGAGCTGGGAGAGGAGAGGCGGTGGATGCTGGCCAGCAAAAAAGGCCACATCATACAGACTGATTTCTGTGAGCAGAGCCCCTGTTTTGCTTTGCTTTGCTTTCTAACTTAAAACAGGTGCAAGGAGGTCCATATTTAACTGGGGCAGAGGAAGGGGTGTTTAACTGTTCTCCTCCATTTCTTTCAATCTAGATGTCTTCATACTTCCCAAAGAGGCCAGTAATCTCACAAGGGGAAGAAATACAATTATAGAAGATTCCAAGATCCAGCACTGAGGACAGCCAAGCTATATCACAGTGCAGCCTCAATGTTAGGGGATGGTGGTGGGGAACCACACTGCTCCTCGGAGAAGGCGGTGGGTTGATAGCCCAGAGCATGCTTTGGTCTGCTCGCCTCCCCCTGCCAGGTAAAGAGGGGAACCCTGCAGCCCCCATCCAAAAGCTGAGCTTTTGTCTTGACCCTTTGTCTTTCTTGGGCATAGCAACCTCTACTAGCTGGATAGGTGGATTGCTTTTGTTGAAATGCTAGAGAAAGGCCCACCGATTTTGGCTGTTGGAGCATTTTTCCTAAGGACCGGCCCTACCATAAGGCAGCGTGAAGGAGTTACCTCAGGCGGCTGATCGCAGGTGTCTTTACAAAACGGCAGCCAATGTTACTCATGTAAGATATTATCCTTGCTGTATTTCTACCCCCAGGAAAGTAATTTGTGGGATTTTCTGTCTTGGGTGGCCAAAGGAAGCCCGGCCAGCCTTGGACACCTTGTTCCAGGGGAGGGATGTGTGGTCTGGTATTCCACCTCAAACGGCAGAAGCATCTTGGGCCAGCCCTGTCTCATTCAGTAGGTCAGTGGGGCTTGCTTGCAGACGAGGCAGGAAACGGCCTGAAGCGGCACACAGCAAGCCCCTGAGGGACCCAAGCCGGTGGCTCCAAAATCTCCCACCCATCTCCAAGGCAGTGGCCCGAGGTGCTCTGGTCCCACGTCGCTCCATCCCACCTGGGGGCAAGGATGGCCATGTGATGGGGGCGAGGTTCGGGGGAGCCTGGAGTGAGCCAGGAGAGAATGCTCCACCTCTTATCCATTTGGCGATGGCTCCCTGCTCTCAGTAAGGGGGGCAGCTGGGTGGAGCGCCAGGCAGTCCCTTCTTTTGCAGAAAGGAACACAGGGAGATCGAACAGAAAAACAGACGCTTCCCTCCACCCAGACATGGCACTGGCCCGCGCAGATACGGAGGCTGGCTGCTGGGCTCGGCTCCCCGTCGCGCTCCTTCTCGCCCTCCCCTCCCCTCCTCACAGCAGTCCCTCGCCTGGCCATCACCTACTGCTTCTTCGCCTCCCTAAGCCCTTTCCCTCCCCCGCCGTCCAAGCCCACCCCGTCCAGGCAGAGATTTCCTGATAAGCGCCTCCCAAGCCGTTCCCTCTAGCGGGAGAGGCGAGGGGATCGCATCGCCAGGTCGCTTTCGCTCGCTGTGCTGCTGACCTTGGGCAACCGCCCCCTCCCCGCGGCACCACCTTGAGCGCGTCATCCTCTCGCCCGGCCGCCCGCTAAAGACGCCCCGTCGAGTGTCGGCGGCAGCGGGCGCCTCTTTCGTCAGCCCGCCCCACCCCTCCCCCCGACGGGCTCACCTGGGTGTTGGCTGCGGCTCCGGGGCCGAGGCAGGAGCTCAGGAGGAGCAGAGGCGCCAGCAGGCAGCGCGCAACAAAGGCGCATCGCGCCCGCCCGGCCATGGCTCGCCCGCCCGTCTGCCCGCTCGCTCGCTCTCCCTGTCGACCGGGGGCTTTGGCTTGGTCCTGGCGCCGCGGCGGTTCGGTGCCTTCGCAGGGAGGGGGGAAGAAAAAGCAAAATCGGAGCAGGAGGGAGAAAGGATGAGCAGCGCGCCACGGATCAAGCCGCCTCCCGGCTCGGCTTCCCCAGCACAAGCGCTCCTGTTGCGGCTCCCAGCTGGGCTGTGACAGGCGGAGCTGGCCCCGCCGCCGCTGCCGCTGCCGCCGCCGCCGCCGCCTCCCGCTGCAGCAGCCTTCTGCTCGGCCCCTCCTCCGCTCGCCGCCGCGGCCCCGCCTGCGCCGCCCGCAGCGGCGTAACGCCCAGCAGGAGGAGCCGGGTCCGCAGCGGCAGCCGCCACCTGCAGGCGAGACGCGGCAGCGCGAGGGCGGCGGGGCGGGGGGGGGGGGGGCGGCGGCGAGGAGGCTGGATCGGTGGCCCCGCCGAGGCGGACGCTCGCCACTGAGCAGGGAAAGGTCCCGCGGCTCCTGCCAGCCTGGCAGGGGAAACCTGACCTGGTTTCCGATCTGGCCGACGTGTTCACCAGAAGAAAAAGACACAGTGGGATGAAAGGGGTGCTAGCACGGTAATCCCCTTGCAGACGTTCGAAAAACCACGATGGAGGGATTGCAGTGTGAGAAGAAAAAACGTACTCGGCCCATGCTCAGAGGCACTGTGAACCCTGCTCAGGGGATGCCTCTGTTCAGTCACCTGAAATGAGAAGCGCGTGGAAAGGGCTGTGGGGGCGGAGGGCAATGACGCCTTCTGCTATCCCTCTCCCCATCCCGTCAGAAAGAGCTGATGCGTGTATAAAACGAGTGGTAGACGACTGGGGTGGGGAGAAATCAATCCAAGATCCGTAGCAGGGCAATACCTTTATTTAGACCGACCGAGATGTCACGAAATAGATTGCAAGTTTTCGACGTCTCCAGCGCTCTTGATTGAGGCTACGGCCAACAAAGCCGGGGAAGGACGGCTGATGTCGAAGCCCTGGAATTTGCGTGTCGTCACAATCTTAAGACGGAATGTGGGAGGAGGCTGCCGACGGTCGTACGAGGTGCTGCTAGGTGCTGCCTGGTTTCAGGTTGCACCAAAGCCTCCTACACCCAGTCTTTGGAAATGCAAGAACCAGGCAGCGGGGGCAGCACATTGTGCTCCGTGTGTTGGTCCAGATGGATGCCCAAATAGTGCTAACAACGACAACGACACTCCTCAAACATTCAGAACGGGGCTGATCTTGCTTCTGACTCGTCGCTGACTACCTCTGATGATGGGTGACCTTTTTGGACAGCAGCACAGCGGGATCTGCCATAGTTCCAGGGCAGCTAGAAATTCAACCTCACGAGTTCAAATACTTGATTTCCCCAATAAACGTTGGTCTGCTCTGTAGTCATTGAGGGGATCTGTGAACCTGCCACAGGAATTGGCATTGCCTGGTTACCTGCCACGGGGGGGGGGGGGGGGGTGGTGAGCTGGGAAACACCTTTGCGATAGCCTCTGCATGGTCTGATGCTCGCCAGTCTTCCAACCTTTCTTTTTACATTCCATCTCCTCTTACCTGCCTGCCATGTTTGATGTCCTTTGCTCAGACCAAATGTGGCCAAGTCAGACCCCTGATCTTCGCACCCCCGTGCACTGCCATGCTCAGCTTTTCTGCCATGGACAGGCAGTGTTCCATGGCAGCTATTCCAAGCATGGATACCATGGGGTAACCTTCTCTTTCCCCTGCTTCCCCTTTGCTCTTCTCCTGGCCAAATTCTACCCAATGTCACTCCATTGGAAGTAGCTGGTGCTCAGTGGGCATAGACTGATGAGAGCCCATGGGAGCTGCTCTGTGCTTTCCCAGGAAGAGTGAGAAAGGAGCATTTCCCCAAAATGCTTTTTTGCTTTCAAGTTCCAGGAGCCAAGTGGAGGTGGGCAGAAGTTTGATGCGGGGGATGTCCAGCCGACTGGCCATGCGTTGGACTCCCAGTTAGCACCAGCAGGAACTCATCCCATTCCCCAAAATCAGGCTGCTGGGAAAAAGTGTGTGTGGGGGCAAAGCCAGGTGGCAGAGGGGAAAACCAGGAATGGAGTTTTGTGTGTGAGAAACTGAGTGCTGCTGAGGTCCTGGAGATTTAACGCTTAAGTGGCATTGTGGTGTGGAGGTTAAAAGCACAGGACCAGGACAGGAGGTGCCGCTCAGCCATGGAGCCCACTGGCTGATTTTGGGCCAGCCACACATGCTCAGCCCAATTCTCACAGGGTTGTTGCTGTGGGGATAAGACTGAGAGCAGCAAGAGGAGAGTGATGTAAGCTGCCTGAAGTTCTTTTAAAAAAGGAGAAAGTGGGATATACATCAAATAAATAAATAACATTGGAAGACTTGCTGAGTACTTAAAGGGTTTAGGGACAATCGTTCAGTGGTCCCCCCCTCCGCTCCACAAGCTTCATGGCTGGGCAGAAGGGGGATTTGGGTGAGGTACCCTCCGGAAATTGCCCTTCTCATATGGCTACTAAGCTCAGAAAACTCCTCCCAGAAGATTGTATTCTAAGATTGTATCCTAAGCCCCTTTAGAGGAAAGGTTGGGGGTGGATTGAAGCATGTGAGGAGGGGGAGTTAACCCATTTCTCTCCAGCTGCAATACCCCTAGGAAACTGTTCCTTGTGTGGGAAGTAAGCTGATAAAAATAAATCCTTCCACGGGCACCAGTAGACACGTAGGGCTCCGGGGAATAGCTCTCCAGGAATATCATGAGTGGGACTGTAGCTCAGTGGTAGAACAAATGCCTGGTGTGCAGAAGGTCCACGTTCAGCTCTTGGCATCTCCAAGTAGGACTGGAAAACTCCTGCTTGAAACTCTGGAGCACTGCTGCCAGTCTGTGTGGGTGATACTGGGGTAGGTGGACCAAACCTAAGGCACCGTTTTATGTTCTTATCTGGGCATGGTGGGTAGCTGATCAGGGAGCACACAAGGTTTAATGGAACGAGAGAGGGCTGAGTGCCCTCCACCCTTCCTTCCTTCTCTCACGTCCATAAAAGAAACAAATGGGTTGGTTGAACCACATTTTCTTAGCATGCCTGAATGCCAGTGGGTTGCTAGAACAGCTTATGTGTGGGGCTGCAATCTAAAATGCCTTGGAAATTTCCATGTGTCCAAAATAATGCAGTGAGATTGCTAATGGGGACTGGCTGAAATTTATTTATTTATTTATTTATTTGGAACATTTATATTGCACCATTGTTCTGTGACCAGCACTGGCTTCCAGAGTGCTGATATTCATTTAAAGCTTTAAAAGGTTTGTGGCCAGGTTATCTGCAGGGTTACCTCCTCCCATGTATACCTGCTTGGACCAGAAGAGCGTCTTCAGAGCCACATTTCCAGTTGCCACTGCCAAATGAAGCGAGGCAAGCAGTTGCTATGAAAAGGGCCTTTCCAGTGGGGGCGTCCTCGTTGTGGAATGTTTTTCCTGAAGAGGCTTGCCTGGCACCCACACGGTGGCCTTTCGAGCCAGACGTTTCCACTGAAGGAGACTTGGGGGATGACAACAGAGAAGGTCTTTTCTGTGGTGGCACCCCCAAATATGGAACTTTCCCCCAGTGAAATCTGTTTGTTGCCCACATTATTATTCATTTGGCTTTGGTGCTACATTAAAACGCCCCTCTACCCTCAGAGATTCCACAGTATATGATAAAGTTTTCACCAGTCCTGAAATTGTTCTTGTTGATCATTTCAGTTGATTTGGTATATAAATATAAGTTGTGTTATATTTTTAAGTTTTTCATTTTTTGTAACCTCCCTGCAAGAGCTTTTGTTGTTAGCTAGTATAGAAATAAAAACGAGTACATTTTCATGTGCCAGGTGAACATCTCTTTATTTTCCAAGGCTTTTCAGATTTAAAACTCTGCTTTATCGACCTTGGGACTCTACTGTTGCTTATTTTATTTCCACGCTGTTTTCAATTGTACGGCCATTCTTTCTCTTTTATGCTGTGAATGTTTTTTCTCCTTCTGTTTGCTATCTAGATAACTAGATTGTTAATGGGCGGCAGAAACATGCTGTTAAATAAATAAATACTCATTAAAACAGGGCACCCAAATTTCATTCTGACCACCAGCAGAGCGCATCAACCAGAGTATGAAAGATGAGTTGTTTTGTGCCAAACACCAAGTTGTAATCCTCCTAACTCTGCAAGTTTAGACAGAAAAAAGGTGAAAAACTCCCGGTCTCTCCCAGTCGGCATGGCATAGCTCTGGACTTGGAGGACCACGGGCAGCCTGTGTGTGATGTGGATGGAAGGCTCTCATGTGGATGAGAGCCAGTGTGGTGTAGTAGTGAAGAGAATGGGACTGGGACTCAGAGGATCTGGGTTCGAGTCCCTGCTCAGCCATGGAGCCAACTGAGTGACCTTGGGCCAGTCACAGACTCTCAGCCCAACCTACCTCACAGGGTTGTTGTTGTGGGGATAAGATGGAGGAGGAGAATGATGTAAGCTGTCTTGAGCCATTTGCAGGGAAATGCAGGATATAAATAAAAAGACAGACAGACAGACAGACAGACAGACAGACAGACAGTGGATGGAAGGTCTCCTTAGTGCTCCTGCATGCAAAACACTTACCTGATTTTAGCCACCTAAGCATGGCTGGTCTCAGAGAGGCAGGAAGGAGTGAAATGCACTGCCAGGATTCCTCATATGCTGGTGGAGCCTGCCTCCCCCACCCTCTTCCCACCCATTCCCCAAACCCAAAAGCTCATCCCCGAAGTTGCCCTCATGACTGGCATGGATCGTTCTGCAGCAGCTCTGAGGTTCAGAGTCCCATCTCAGTTCTTGGACCCAACTTCTGAGGCTGAATCTGAGGAATCCTGTGGCTGCCTGGACTTGGACTAGAGGCCATCATCTTGTGCCGCCCAGGTGCAATCCTACGCCTGCTCCAGTAGGAAAAGTCCTACAGCTCCCTGCATGCCCCAGGTGGTCCCAAGCAGGCCAGCTTCTGAAGCATCCACACAATGCCAACAGTTGTGGGAGACAAGCTCAATCGTAGCAAAAGCACGAGGCTCATCAGCCTCTGGGGCCATAAGCAGAGCGCGTTCACCTTCAGGCCTGAGGGTACGGTCTGAGGCATGCTGGGAGTGAGAGGACCTTTCCAGTCTATGCGTGTGCAGGGCTGCACCTGTGAACAGTGAAAGGGAAACAGGGCATTCAGCTGCTTGTCAGTCCTGTGCATCACCTTGTTTCTGCCTTGTGATGATGACGTGCCATGCAGAGGCCCTCACTCTCACGGAGCTAGGAGGCAGCTGCTCCCAGAGATCCCTGCCAGTGCAAACCTTATGGCGCAGTTGGGCACCATGTGCCCCCCGCTCCACGTTGGGGCCTGCGGTAGCCAGTGCTGCGTGGCTATCGGAGAGAAGACCAGGGACCCAGGAGAGCTTAGTTCTGGTCCTCCCTCAGCCAGGATGCTCACCGGGTGACTTCAGGCCAGCTGCTCCCCCTCAGCTTGACTGACCACACAGGGTTGCTAGGATGAAGGGGCAGTAGAGGGCCATGGAAGCCGCCCTGAGCTCTGTGCAAAAGGGGGAAAGGCGGGCCACAAGCGTAATGCATTGATACGGCTTGTACTGTCCCTCACTATTGGCTCTGCTAACTAAGCTATGGAGGGTCACAGGTTGTCCTCTCCTGCCTTGCAGAAAGCTGCAGTGTTTTAATAAGATGCATTTTCTATTTTTTTAAAACATTCTGTCATGAACTGCATAGAGTGCTTTGGCTGTTGGGTGGTATAGAAAATAACTAAATGAGCAGCTGCAGATGAAATATATGAAAATGTTTAAATATATTTAAAAAATATAGTGGGTCAAACCCAGGCTTAGTCATGCTTAGAGCAGACCAACTGAAATAAGCTGTGGCTAGCTAAATGCACATTGACTTTCGTGGGTGTTCTCTGACTAAGGCTGGATCTGATCCAATATTTGCAGAGAGGGCTGGTGGTAAAAGCCCGGGGGCTCTTTCCTTCTGAAGCTGATGGAGCAGACTCGAATCACAGCAAGTGGCTTTGACCCAGCAAGGGTGGCGTGTGCTGAATGGCCAAAGGTGCCCTTCTGGAGTCCCTCTTTTCAAATGCAGGGAGCCTTTCCTGCGCCCAGAATCTCTGTGTGTGCGTGCAAGCGCGTCTGCCCACACGCCACGTGCCTGCATGGCCGGCACATTACTGAGCAGATGGCGAGCTGCATCCGCGCAGTCAGCATCCTCCGCTCACCTGTCTGGGGGCTGGTGGAGACGGCATGGCTGAAATGAGACAAGCTGCTTGTGCTCCTCTAAATGGGGAGAGCCTTGCCTTTATTCTGGACACTTTCTGCATAAAGGAATGGCGTTTTACCAGATCATGCTATTCGCTGATTTGCTGCATAAGCCATGAAATTGACTCTCCGCAGCTCTGGCCCCAGGGTACTAGGTTGTGATGTGCACCACTTTATCCTGAAATTCTGTGATGCAGCAGTGGATGGACAAGCAGATGCTTCTCCTTTGCATTCTCCCCCGAAACTCGGACTCTTGCTTTTTAAACTGGGGGTGGGGAGGGAAAGAGCAGTAGAAGCTGTAGCTCCACTGGGGAATGAGATGGGATGGTGGAATCCCTTTCTGCATTGTCAGCTTTCAATATTAATTAGGGCATTCTGTGCTAATGCAAACAATTCATTTTAAAAACGGATCACACTCTGCGTGGATTGCATCACTTCCTTTCTGTCTGTCTGTTCTCCTTCCTTTTCTCCTTGGTTCCCTTTCAAAGGTCTGCAGCATCAGTACCCAGTACCCAACAAACTGCATGTGAATAATTGTGATCTTCTTTCTGGAGTGGAAAACAGCAGGCTAGGGGTGAAATCCAGCCCTTCTGGAATTCTTATCCTTCTAGGGTTTCTCAGATGGCTGTACTCCTTCCCATGGCCCAACCCTTTCCCCTGGCCATAGCTCGTCTCCTAAGAAAAGGTTCTCCCATGCAAAGGGGTCAGCAACAAGGTGACTGCAGGCATCTGAAAAAATATTTATTTTTTAAAGTTTCCCTTTTTAAGTGCTAGTCCATGAATTGGTATGACCGACATGATTTTCTCGCAATTATATACAGACTTCAACACAAGCAGAGCAAAAGTCCAAAGAAGTATCTGTTTGACATTGGCATCTCTATGTTATCTACTGTATTTATATTTCTAAAGCATTGTAAGGTCCTCAATCCACTTACATTATAGGAGGTGAAGATTTATTCTTCCAGTTTTAGAATATCATCATTTTAACTGTCTAAAGGACCGAGAGAATCCATTTCTTCTTCCATTTTTTCATTGTAGTGAAGCAGATAAATAAAAAGAGCTATTCTTTACAGTGTATAGTAAACACTGTTGCAATACAAAATGTATCTGTGTAATAGCCTAACTTCTCACAAGAAGCATTACTGGACATTACCAAACCGTATGTTTCAAAGAAGCATTACTGTGTTGTGCTGCCAGCAAGTAGCCAAACTAGACAATCCTTTAATGAAAAGACTTTGTGGTATCCAATAATCACAAAGCAAAACTTTTTGCTGAATAAGAAAGGCTCAGGTCAATCAATAGATGTGGAAGCAGTGATCCACTGATTAGACATTTTGTGATGGCGCCTGTGGCAGTTTCCAAATTCTGAAATGGGCCCATGCGCCTAAATTAGGACCTTGTCCTAAGGCCGTGGGGATTTTAAGCTAAAACAGGCTGGTATTTTCAGCCGCACCTGGTACTGAAATGCAATCGCTGACCACATCTTTAAAATTCTTCCCTTGGATTACAAGAGGGACGATACCATCCATTCTATGATGATAATTAGGAGTAGCCTGATCTTTTCTGCCCCCGGCAGTGGAGGGTGTCCATCATCATACGGAGGGCAGCGAACCAGCTTGGGGGACACGGGCCAGAGCAAGCCGCACTCACAAGGCTGACCTCAAGCACTTCACTGCAGTCGAACATCTCACAACATCTCTCACCTGAGGAAAGAACGTCACTGCCTCTAAGGTGGGGCTGCTCAGTGGGCCTGAAGCAAATGGGGTGCGGACAAAGGCAAAAGCGACAGGCCAAAATGCAAAAACACTGTCCAATTTTAGCCTAAAACTCTTACTGCCAGTAAAGAAGCCCCAAGAGAGGCTTCCCAACCTCTTGGAGCAGGGGGGAGACTGCACTAAGGTCAGGAAAGGACATGTATCCATCTTGGGAACCCCGGAAGTCAAGATTTGGCCCCTGGGCCTGGGGTTTTGCACCTTCACTTTGTGCAGAGGTTCTTTTTCTTGCATTTCTATTTACTTTTTGAAGAGCTCCCTGAGCTTTCCTGGAATTAACTAGTATGAAGCAATGACTGAGCTTCCCAATGAATGTTGGAAGCCAAATTGCTCCCCAATCCCAGGCATTTAATAGTAAGGACATTTGTATGGACAAATGTGATGGACATTTATGTCCGCTGCCTTTTTAATATGCCTAATATGTGATTGAAGTTGTTTCTAGCTGTTTAAGGATACACATTTGTGGCTGCTAAATGCCATCGGAATAGCTATAGGAAAACTTGAAGTTTCTGAGCTCAGCACTGTGGTTTTGATTTTGGAGCTCTCCCCCTTCACCGGTCTTTCCACACCTGCTGTGGCTCCGAAGTGACAGGGTGATTTCAGAGCTAGTGCTGGGGAGCAGGTCAGGGAGGGGAGGAGCAAGGATCCACTAGGATGTGAGGAATCCCAGCCCTGCCTTGTCTCCCCCTCCTCCTTCGGGGGCTGAAATTGTTTTGAGGACAGGGAGAGGACGGGTGCAACCCTGAGCTTTTCCTGCCTTCCATTGCATGCCAACAGTCCTCCGATTTTGGCACTATACATTGTTTAAAATTGCATCTATTGAATGTTGATGTGGTATTTTATTGCTTGTGCTTTGCAATTTCATGTCTTCTTGTATAGCACACAGAAAGCTTTGGCTCCTGGGGGTATAGAAATATAATGTAATATAATATAATATAATCCCAGATATGACAAGAACTGCACACAACAGATTGACCACAGTTTCATACGGCATCTGCTGCCACATGAAAAGGACCTGTTTGTGCTTTTATACCTAGCACAGACCCTCATAAGCTAATGTCATCTGAATACTGGATTAAGAACTAATAAGCAAAGTGTTTTGGTGGTGGTATGTGTGTGTATGTTTAAAATCTGTCCCTTGCATGATAATTCCATTTTGTATAAGCTTGCAGGATTTGCTTTTCTTGGAGGCTGAGTGGCTGCTTTTTCTCAGTGGCCAGAGCTGGAACTGGCAGTTGGGATGGGGCTTGCCTGAGCCTTCCTGAGGTTTCCCACTAAGGAGTTTACCCTGTTCCCCAGCCACAAAAGCACCGCTTTGTTGAGTGGCCAACTTTTCCAGTTGTCCCAGGAAGCTGAGCCTTTAAGTCACAGCTTCATGTTCTTCTGCCTTTTCAAGCAGTTGAGCCCTGCTTCTCGATGGATATTTTGTGTTGCGGCCCTGAGAGGTCTTGGGGGTCACAGGTATGGGACAGAAAGATGCTGTGGCTGATAAATACGTTCCCAGGCCCTGCCACAGAAGTAGGGAGCTTTGGTGGGGCCATGAGCACATTTGACAACCCAAGAAACTCTTCTGGGAACGTCCGCAAAATGTCTGTCGTGAGAAGCCTGGCTGCTCACGGTCCAGAGGGCAGAGGAAAAGGAAGAGTCTGAGCTCCAACACAGTAAAGAACACCCTGAACCCACAGTTTGCAGCAGCAGCAGATGCTTATATCACCATGATCTCAGCTGCCGGAAAGAAAATGCTTGTTTTTCCTATGGGAGGGGCAGGGCACCTGACAGCTACACTATAACCCATTTCACAGAGAAACCTAAGCACATCATGGGGAACGTAGGCTGCTGCTTTCCTGTTTTCCCTTGCCTCCAGTCTCTCCCTTTCATCTCCTGGCTCCGCTGTGTTGCATTTTAGACTGTAAGCTGCTTGGGACATGGACCCCAACCTCTTATAAGCTGCAAAGTCAGTCTGAAAGCAGAAATCAATTATTGAGGAGCTCAGTGGGGCTGTTTTCCACTAGCAGGTGGTCTGAAGGAAACGTGGGGAGAGGCCTCCAAACATCCGGTTTTAGCTTAAAGCTTTCTGTCAGGGACTAAGCCTTCGGAAGAGCATTTCAGGCTTTTAGGATGGGGTGTGTGTGAAGATGCACAAAAGCCAGGCAGCCACAAAATGATTGGTGGAAGGGGGTGGGGAAAGGGCGTGGTTGCCTGGGGAATCTCAGGCGCCCACTTGGGTCCCTGGAATGGGCAGTTTTGACTAACAGACGTGAAGTTCTGCACTCCTTTTTTAAAAGATTTGAGGCCATGGAACTTGAAGGACGGCCTCCTTCTAAGCACTTGCCTGTCGTTTAAGGTCTGTTTTGGAGTTCTTGCACCCCTTCCATGACTAAGAGATGTTAGGCAGGTGAGGATATGAGATGGTACCACCTTGATCACAGAAAGGTGTGAGAGTCAGGAAACCACAAAATGATTAGTAGTCAGATGAAAATGGTTCTGGACATCTGGGGAACCCCAAAGGCCCAGCCTGGAATTCCAGACAAACCAGATTTGTCCTGCATGCCCAGGCTGATGTACCCTGTTGTATACTAATCGTCACCATCATCAGGAATGAGCAAGTGATGATGAGTTGGGTCCTGCAAAAAGTAGGACAGAAATATTCCAGATGTGTCACACTGAGTATAGATCCATTGAAATCAATCATACTTCAGTTTGATCGAAGTGCCCTGATTTCAACAGGGCTACTTTATGTAGGATACAGTCTGGAACTACTGCATTAGCTCCAGGCAGGGTCAATGGATGTGGACTTCAAAATGTCCTTTATTGTCCCAAGAACTGGCCAGGTATCTATTTCTTAGATGAACTGGCAATATTAAAGAATTGGCCATCTCAGGTGTTCACCATCGTGTCTAATTGCATCACAATGCCATGGTCAGTCCTGACATCCCAGTGCATAAACCTGGTGCAGCAGAAACCACTCAGCAGGAAATGCATCGGCTTTACCGAAACCATCTCGTCTCAAGCCGTTTTTGTCGTTCCACAAATCCTTTGCCAGTAACTTATACAGCAGCCGTTGGAACCCCTCCACTCATGGGTAGGGCTCTCAGGAAAGTAGCTTTTGGCATGCAGCTGTGAGGAGGAATATTATTTTCGGCATGTGGTAAGAATCATGCTTTCTCATGTTTTTTAACCCATTGGAATGGAACTTTTTCAGTCACATCAGAGTGCTGCTGATAAGGCTAATAAGAAGCAGAGAAATTCTGTGATGTCCCTCCATGCCCCCACCACTTCCCCCAGAGATTATGACTGTGTGACCGGAAACCCATCTGGTTCCAGAACTGCCACAGTGGAAAAAGCTGCAGAATACCATTGAAGTATGTGAGGCGCTTGTAAGAGGAAGTTAGAAACCGCCACCCGTGGCACCAGAAAAATCTCTTCCACCGCCTTGGTTTTGCAGGGGCAGGGTAAACAAAGCCACCTGTGTTCTAATTCTCCAACAAAGCTGCTGCTTCTCCATCCCAGCCTACTCCCAACCTGGCGTCCTCCAGAAGTTTTGGTCTAACACTTTCATCAGCCCAAATCAACAGAGAATACACATTTCGGGATATCCGGTCTACTCTGTTTAACTTGTTAGTGGCGCTCCAGGACCTTGGGGAGAATTAGTTGTCACCTCCTGCTCCTTTATTTTTAATTTTTAACCAGGCCAAGGGAAGCTCTTGGGGGAAACGGGTTTCTGTGCTGGGTGTCCAACCCTCTGCAGGCTGGAGGATGATGCCCTGTATAATTTGGAGTTGTGGGGCCTGAACCTGCAACCTTCAGCATGCAAAGCAGGCACTCAGCCTCCAAGCTACAGATGCTGTGGAAAGTGTACGTTCTGTTTGTGGCCTTAGGAGAGAAATCTGCTGTAAAGGAGGGCATGAGCCTTTACTATTAACATGCAAAAGGGAATCATGCTGGGACTGCTCAGCTCCTTTCTTCTGGAACAGCATTCCTCAGCCCTGCACCCTCCAGTTGGCCCACTAAGTCACTACTGGTTCTTACCACTGTGGTTAATGCTCAGGAAGCCTGGGAGTTCTAGTATGGAGAGTGATAGGTGGGAAAAGCTGGCCCAGGAGAGCAATCTGCTGTGTAGGGTCAGGGCTGGGGGTGGCTCAGTTCCTCGGGAGTGAGGAACAAGGCACTGCATATAGCGCTCTGCTTCCAGAGCATTTAATTCCAAAAGACAAAGTTCTTGCTCCCATGGCTTGCAGATACAGGATTGAAAACATGCTGGTGACACCAACTGAAGCAACAGACTCCAGCAATGGAGCTGCTTAAGATAATGCCAGTGCTCTACAGCAAAAGAAACCAGGACAAACCATTATGATTTGTGTAGGGAAGAAATTCAGTCCTTGGTGCAGAATTTAGTTTGGGCACAGCTCCTAATTTTGTTTTGTCTTTGTCTGGAGTAGAGAGAATGCTTCTTAGAATCATGGCTTGCTGGATTCAACATTCATCAGAGAACCCATGGCTATAGCAGTGTGACCAGAGGTGGGGGAAGACTGTATGTTTCAATTGGTAAATACTTTATGTCCAAGTTTTAGGTTGTGGAGAGGAAAAATAAGATAATCAGGTGAAGAAAAAGACCTAGAAAAAGATGGGAGTGTTGATGCAGTAAAGGGAAACAGTGATAATAGAGCTATTAGACGGAATATATATTTAAGTAGAAACCTGCCAAAGAAGTCCAACACAGTCACATTTGACTTTAAAAGGGAGAACTATTCTAAAATGTGAGTTCTGGTAAAATGGATGTTGAAAGGAAGGGGGGCGGTCTAGAGGGTTAAATCTCTTCCGAATGCATGGAAGTTACTGCAGGTCACAGAAATAGGAGCTCAGCTTGAATGCATAGCACAGGTAGAAAAGAGGGCACCAAATCCATGAGGTCAACCGCCTCATTGACAAACAGACCAAGGAAGCTATTCCAGAAATAGTTTACTTCAGCCAATGGAAGGAAAACAAAAGGGAGCAGAAGCTTGCACAAAGGAGACCAAGCAGATAATAAAAGCTGCAAAAAGGCACTTTGAGGAGCACATCACTAACAACATTGAGGCCAACAGTGCAGAAAAGAATTGGGAAGCCTGCACAGGATGCGGTTGGACCAATGGATGGCAATGGAATTAAGGTGTACTAAGCTTAAGGAAGGGACTGCAGGTGGCGCAGTGGTTTAAACCGCTGTGCTGCTGGGCTGTTAGATAAAAGGTCGCCGGTTCGAATCTGCACAATGGAGTGAGTTCCCGTTGCTCCGTCCCAGCTCCTGCCAACCTTGCAGTTCAAAAGCATGCAAATGCAAGTAGAGAAAAAGGTACCACTTCGGTGGGCAGGTAACAGCGTTCTGTGCACCTTGGTGTTTAGTCATGCTGGCCACATGACCACGGAGACTGTCTGTGGACAAACGGTGGCTGCCTCGGCTAGGAAACAGATGAGCACCGCCCCCGAGAGTCAGGCATGACTGGACTTAATGTCAAGGGGAAACCTTTACCTTTACCTAAGCTTAAGGAGACTGGAGAGAAACTGAATTCATTATTTAAATCTATCTTTACTGCAATATATTCAGGACAGATACTTGGGCCAGGATTCAGGTTTTCAGGAAGGGAGTCTGAGAAACCAAATAGTAGTGAGAAAGGTGGACATTCTTTATCTTATTAACAGATTGTAAGTTAATAAATCACTGTGACCAGATGGGAGCCATCACAGAGTTGGCTCAACAACCAAGCATTTGGTGCTTTCCTGGCATTTGTCTTGTTCTGAAATGTTGAAAAGTCTCTCCCAAGATTTAGTTACTAGCAATAAGGACTTTAAGCTAATATGGGCTGGTATTTGTGTCCCCATTCCTCCTGGTTTGCCTTTCCTCTGCCTCTGAGAACTTCTCTAACATTGTACTCCATGCCCCTATTTTCAACCACTGATTCCTGTCTATGCTGAGAGAGCCAGGTTGGGTCCTTTTTCCATGGACTGTTCAATGGCTGGATTGAAAAAGATCCAGTCCCTGTCCTCTCAGGTCAAAGGATCAAGAAGCAGATAATTGGAAAGACCTTGGTCCAAGGTCCTGGAGAGGGAGTTTTAGCCAGAGTAGACAAAATGGATTGTTCCTCGAGACTGTGTCCATTAGAAAACAGAACATGGCTCTTTCACCTTTTCCCACCCAGCGAATTTTCTGCAGTAAGGGAAAAGATGGAAGGAATAGTGCGGAAACAGGAGGGTTGAACATTGGAACCGTTGGCAAAATTCCATGAATGCGGCAGGCTGACTGCATGACAAAAGACTGGTTAGAAAGGGCCCCGAAGCAAGCTGACAAGAAGAAAATTGATGCCTTTGAAACATAGTGCTGGAAGAGAGCTTTCTAAATACCCTGGACCAACAGAAAGGCAAGCAAGTGGATCCTGGCTCAAATCAAGCCAGAGCTTTTCCTAGAAGCAAAAATGACAAAACTGAGTATATGCCATACTTCAGACACATCATGAGAAGGGAAGGCAATCATGGTAGGGAAAAAGGTGGAAAGCAAAAAAGAAGACTAAAAATAGGATGGATTGAATCCATCCAGGAAGCCACAGCCTTGACCCTGGGAGAGCTGTATGGAGCTGTCATGGAAAGAACATTTGGGAGGGGGTTCCTTTATAGGGTTGCCATAAGTTGGCGGTGATTCGATGGCACATAACACACATGTCCTGAAGGAAGTCAAGCCAAAGTATGTTCCACGGTGTAGTAATGAACTCTGAAGCTCATCACAACAGCTCCCATGACCGCATGCCCAAGGAGGTCGCAAACATAATCTGGACAGCAGAGATGAACCCTGTTAACAAACCAAAGCTAATGGGTCTTAATTGCCTTGGTAACACCAGGCTATTTCAAAATACTTTGCATTGTAAGCGTGAAAGCTCAGAATAGTCTATCGCTGCTGGGAAAATTAATTCTCCCCAGCTATTGTGAGGGTGGCAGCTACCTGCAGAGAGAACAAGGAAGACCTGGAGGGGAGGAAGATAATGTCATCTGTGCCAATCAGAAATTCTTGCACTTTGATCCTGGGAGCCCTGGCTCCACTACACCATGAAGGACCTTTCGGTGGAAAGCAGCTCCTTGAATTATGCCTTGGGCGTCTTTCCGTTCACTATCCTGCTACCTAGTAGGCTGAAGTGTTCCTGCCACCGGACAATGCTGAAATAATGAAGAATCAGTCGTTCCCATTTTTTAAAAAAATTAAATATAAATATTTGAATTCTGCAGTAGGCAAGATATTGAACATTTCCTCTCTTCTGTTATAAAGTACCACACATCCAAACAGGCATGGCTGTAGAATGCTTCAGTGAAATCCCATTCTAAGAGAGCAAAAAACGCAAAATACAAAACAAAGAAAAAGAAAACACAAAGCAAAAATTAAACCAACCCCAATGATTCTGGAAAGACCAAAGCAAAAATGTCAGAAACACCCACAGCAGAGAAATATGTTTAAGGCAAAAAAAGTAATAACAAGGAATAACTTATTATATTAAAAAAATCACACACACACATGAAATCGACAGATCCCATTGTTTTTCGGTTTCCTGCTTTCCCCCATGCTTCACTCTTGGCTTTTTAAAAATCGGGTTATAGTCCTCAGCACGATGCTGTCATTTGGATATTTGCACCTCAAGAGTCTTTCCAGGTCCCGTACTGGCGTCAGTGCTGAGCACCACAGCCATCTCCCGATCTGGCTTGTGCAACTTGGTGATGTGCCGGTTATTTGAATTAAAGGGTTGGGTGGGGATCTAGCTGCTTCTGTATCCATCAAGAAGCCCCTCCACAGCTAAAGGGTGGGGTGGGGGGGAAGGAAGAGGGAATTATTTAAACCACAGCAATCAAGCCAGGAAAATTAAAATGCAAGCACTAGCGCCCATGCGTAGAAATTTCCCAGAATCATGCAATGGCAGGAGAGTTTCGCCTTCATGGTAGGAGATTGCCCTTGGGGCAACCCAGGTAGGGAGCCCAGAACAAGCATCACATAGTTCCACTGCAGAGGCTTACAGCACAGGATGGTGCACCTCCCGGCGCACCCGCCGGCTCCTCATGCCTGTGCTTTTGTCTGTCAAGCCGCAACATCCACCATTTTGATTCCGAATTCTTACAGGCTCAGACCAGCCACAAAACAAGAGCTTAACCTCCACTTCCACCCAGGAGTGCATTTCATTGCTTGGATCCACCTCATGTCCTGACATGAAGGCAGATGATCGTTTGGCTTCCTCCCAGTCAAGACAAAATGAGGCCAGTTCCAGTTGGGAGGTGACAAACAAGCAGGCCATTGGCCATTTTGGGTCGCTGCTGCTGGAGGCTGCGGAATTGCCGTTTCCCCGCCACCTTCCCCGGAAGATGAAAAGGGAGCATCCTCTGGACAAGGTCAAGACATCAAGTCTCATCACCCGGCTTCTGGAGTCTGTTAGCCAAAGTGGAAGTTTGTTCCCTTTTCTCTGGAGCGACAGGAGCTTGGCAGGGGCCAGACACGAGTCATACGTGTGTCTGCATGCGCTGCTGAGCGGGGCGGCCATAGTCAGACTGTTGGGACAAGGAGGTGTAGGAGAAGCGTGAGCACCCCGAAGCCTTGCTCGCCTGATCCGACGGTTCGTACCCGCTCTCGGCCTTCTCATAGCTGCTGGGCTTGACGTAACTGGTGAAGGCCCGGCTGTAGGGGGCTGTGAGGTAGGCCGTCCCGCTGTATATGTTCTCCTGAGGGAAAAGTCGCTCGTGGGGGTCATAGCCCGAGCGGGAGCCCGGCGTGCCCAAGGTGTAGCGGTGCGTGTATTCGTACAGCTTGGGCTGCACTGGCCCTGCAGAGGGGTACAGAGAAGTGGCCCCAAACAAAGGTCGGGGGGCTGGTGTGTATTCAGAGAAGCCGCTTCCCAGGCATGGTTCCTCATGGGCCCGTACTTTGTAGTAGCCATTGGTGGGATCCTGAGAAGGAGAAGAGGAAAAGCATGAAATCCCATTGGAACAAGTTTAGTGCATCTACTCCAAAGAATCTGAAGAACAATTTACAGTGTCTGGGAGCCACATTCAGCCTTCCTGAGACCCTCTTCCAACCCTCTCCATTTCCTCACCCCTTTCTCTAAAGCACTGATCATTTCCTGGCTTTCGTACCGCTTCCCCACTCCGCTGTCGAGAGGCTGAACTGGTTCTCCTAAGGCCCTGCTGGTGACTGTAAGAGCGTTAAGCTCAAAGATGCCGGCACGTGTGCCCCTTGAGCCCCGCCTCACTTGTCTTTGGCCCCACCCACCGCTGGCTTGTGACCCCAAAGGCAACTTGAGAATGGAATTCTGCCCTCAGATCCAGCTTCCCTGGGTTGGCCCTTTGGACCAGGAGTGGGGAGCTCTGAGTTTGAGTCCCCAGTCAGCCTTTCAGCCTAACCTACCTAACATGGTTGTTTTGAGACTAAAATGGAGATGAAGGAGAAGGAAAAAACACTCTGAGCATCTTGGTAGGAGGGATAAAAATGTAATGCAATGCAATTAATGTAATGTAATTAATGTGATGTATGCTTGCTACATGGTGAAGGCAGGCATAAGATTAACAGGTTTGCCACAAAATATGACAATGGTCACTGGCTGAGATAGCTTTAAGAAGATAGCCTCCAGGCTTAAGGCAGTCTGCCACTAAGAATTAGAAGTGGAGGTGAGCCAGAAGAGGTGCCTTTGCCACCATCTCCCTTCTTGTTACCATCTCTGAGGCCTCTGATTGGACATATTACTAAAGACAGGATACTGTAAAGGGATGAACCTTTGCCTTGATCTAGGAAGGCAAATTTTACAGTCATGTGACTTTTTTTAAAGGGATAGGGGGTCCATATGGCAGCTGGGACCTTCTAGATGCTTTGGCCTACCACTCCCATCAGCCCCAGCCACAATAGCTAATGTGAAGGATGATGGGAGTTACAGATCAAAATATCTGGAGGGCACATGGCAGTTTAGGCTTTGAAACTTTCATGAATCTGTATTGTGAATATATATTTGGAAGCTTGCTTTAGGGGGTTTGACCCAAAAAGGTGGTCTGGAAATATTTTAAAGAAATGAAACAGAGGAGACAGCAATTCATCCTCTGCAGTCCTAGCTGAGCTCACCTTCAGCTCTTGGCTCCCATCGTCATCCTCTAGGATTTCGCTGTGCTCTGTGTGGGATGTACCCGGAGACTCGCTGCTTGTGGCCTGGAGGGGATGAAGGGGAAAAGTGAGCATGGTTCAGGGCTGACGGATGCCCCAGGACCAACATCTCCTCCAGTTGCACCCCACTTGCAGGTCTGGAGGGCACCCCACTTTTCTCCATGTTAACAATGTCCAGGGGCAATTAGCTCAGCTTCTGCAGCCAAAGCGGCTCCATCCAGACACAAGAATGGGGCATCTGTGGGGTTGGAGGACCTTTCAAGGTTTGCAGAAAGTAGGTAAGGGGGTTCTTCCCCAAGGAGTCAATGAAGCTTCCCAGTGGAGTCTGGGGGTGCTTGGAGGGCACAGAATAGGGAGTGGGTGTTGTAGGGGGATTAGTGGTGCAAGGAGCAGTTGTCCACCCCAGCTGCGCTCACTTCTTCAAACCCCGGCTGAGTCCCTTTCTGCCTGCCTCTCTCTGCACGGAGAAAATAAGAACATTTGTTAGAAGGTGGGGTGGGGGATGGTGTCCAGGCAGGGCAGAGCTTCAAGGGTCAGGCTGCCCCAACATCATCTGACCCACTGGTTTGGGCTGGGGGGTGGAGATCAGGTCTCCTGACTGATCTCCACCTTTCTCTGTTGCCTTTCTCTGTTGTACAGGCTGGTGGTGAGAGGTAGGGGGTCGTTCAGCAGAATGTTTTCTGTGGGGCAGCTGCTGTGGTTTGGGACAGCAATCACAGCTTCAGTGGTGCAGGTGGGTCATTTCAGACCCAGGTGTGATGGTCTAAATGCACCCCTCCAAGCTGAGATGGCCACGTGCCTTACTTTGGTTGTGAAGCCGGCGTTTTTCTTCCCTCCCTTGTCTGCTTGCCATTCCGTGCTTTAAAATGGATGCTACTTCATGAGAGGGTTGGAGGAACACCACCAACAAAAGTGTTTCCCAATCCTGATCATCTTCATCTTTGTCCTCTGAGCATGAGCCGTTTTGAGACTGGTTCTTAATTGCGGGACCGTTGTGGCTGAGGTGGAGCTGGCCTCGGCTGCCCTGATGGCCTCCTCACCTGGCCCTCCCTGAGTGGGCCCCCGTGGGCTGCAGGGCCCTGGACTGCAGCCCTAGGGTCCGGCCATAGCAGTGCCATCACTCAGGAGAGTGGCTCACCGGCTTTACTCACCATGGGCTCCTTGGCATCATCTTCTGCCTCGCTGGGCCTGCTGGGGCTGCTCTCGCTTGTGATCTGCACCAGGATGTCTGCTTTGGAGAGCTGCGTCCCCCGCTTGGCTGCAGAAAAGACCAGCACAGGCATCACATAGTGCCCTCTGCTGGCCGTGGCAGGAGCACAGCATCGCAGGCGCTCTGGCTGCACATTGCCGCCATGAACTTCACTGCTTGGGAGGAATCGCAGCACATCACCACAGGAAGAGGCTGGAGGTTCAAGGTTAAGTCAGGGGCGTCTCTCCTTTAAAAGACCCTTGGCCAAAGACTTGGAGCAGGGATGGGCACCAAGCGGGCTTCCTGGAAGGGGGCAGGGGAATGGCAGTTTGCTGCTGAACCTTGGTATCCAACAGTGCTGAAAGCTCCATTTTGGGGGTGGAGGTGGAGTGAGGGATATACCTATAGAAAACTCATTTCCAGTGTGGTGGCAGGACTCAGAGAGCTGCAGTCAAGGGTCAAAAGATAGAGAAGCTACTCCATTTCAGAGGAGTCCTCCGGGACCAGCTGCACTTGTGGGCAGGAACAAAGACAGAGTGGGTAAGGCTAACAATGTCTCTGATATCAGTGTGTTTGCTGCCTGGAGCTAAACCTTAGGAGAGTCATTTCAACCTTTCAGAATGGGTAGAAAAGGGTCCAGAAAAGATAGGGAAATGATTGCCATGGCTGGGGGAAAGGCTATGAAACCAGAGGCAAAGGTCATTTGGAAAAGGTGCATGGGAAGGGCCAGAATGGGACCCCAGGAGGGCCAGGTATGAGGGCCTCAAGCGAGCAGTACTCAGACGGATGGATAAATGGCTTGACCTAGTGCTGGGCAGCTTTCTATGCACCTGCTGCAAAGGTGTGGGCTCCTATTTGGCTTGTGTTGTATGGCAGGACTCGTTTTAGGGTTTCCCCAATTCATATTAAGGGGCTCGCCTGATGTAATGAAGTAGGAATCTTTGTCCTGTGACTCACTAGGTAACAGTTTATCGTTTGGTCATGCGTGTCTGGAGAATTCTGTCTATGCCTAAGAACAGCAAACAGCACCCAAAGGACTGATTGCACCTTGCCCTGGAGTGGTAGAGCTGGGTGAAGGCTCTGAACTGAGGAAGCTGCCTTGAAACAAATCTGGCTGTCAGGTATGGCGCTGTCTAGTTCAGGGGTGAGCAGGAGGTAGACCTGGGACCTCTGGGGATCTCTGGCTGGTTTGCAGGTGATCAGCCAGGATTTCTGGATCACTGCAGCAACAATGACAACAGGAGGACCACCTGCCCTAAATCACCTGCCCTAAATCATACGGTTGAAAAGAAGACAGCTCGGGGTTCTCAGCAGTGGAGCTTTGTCTGGAAGGACCAGGAACATCCTCTGCTTGTGGTGCAGAGGATCCCAAGAGGAGCTGTGCTGGATCAGACCAAGGCTTCATCCAGGCCAGCATTCTGTTCCCAAAGGGGCCGACTAGCTGTCCACAGGGTCCCACGAGCAGGATAGCGGTGCAGCGAGACCCTCCTGTCCGTGGTGCTCTCTTCCGGGGGAAGGCGGCAGAAAGGCCTCCTGCTGGTTTGGCCCCAGACCTGCGACTGCACAGGCCTCGCACTCTGCTGGACTATGCCCCCTCCAGAACAAGCACCTGCTTCCAGGCACCAGGGAGCCGCTACGCTCTGTTCGGTTTGAGCAGAGAAGACGTGGCAAAGCAGAGCGGGGAGGAGGTGCTGCAGGGAGCCACGGGATCCTCACCTTTCCTGCAGCGCTTGCGTCGGTAACACAGAGAGACGAAGACAACCAGGATGAGGAGCGCACCAACTCCGGAGGCTGCCAGGGCACCCAAGATGAGGACGGACCAGACCTCTGGTGGGAGAATTAGTCATGTTAACGTTTTGCCTGACGCGTCTGTTACAGCCTGGTGCCCTCCAGATGTATGGGCAACAACCCCCATCATCTCCCGCCCAAGGGAAGTCTGATTGATTGTATCTGCAAGCCCGACTTTTCCTCAGGGAGTTCAGAGCAAGTGGCGAGAGGCCATCCCATCCAGCTTCCACTTCAGCCACTCTGCAGTGGGGCTACGTTGAGAGGCAGCGATTCGTTGAATGGAGCTTTGCAGCTATGGAGCGATAGCTCCGACTCAGAACTCCCACCCTGGTGCGGACACAAGGGGGCTGGCAGGGGTGAGCCTTGGCTTCCAGCACCCCATCGGGATGCAACCTGAGGTAGCCTCAAAAAGCCAGCTCTCCGACAGTACACAATGGGGAGGAATCAGAACCGGGCCAGGCCCAGTGGGTGGAGCTGTCCAGGCTGCGGCCTCTGCCAAGGTCCCAGTGCTCACTGCTGGCGAAGGAGGGGCCTGGGGCAGAGAGGGGGCTGTGAGCAGGCTCTGGGCAGGAGTCTGATAGGGCCCAGGCAGGTTTACTTTAATGCCCTTCCTTGCAGAATAAGCCCTCCAGAGATCTTGGACTACCAGTCCCATCACCCCTGACCTTTGCCCATGCAGACTGAGGCCAATGGGAGTGGTTGTCCAAAGCACAGGCGCTTGGGGACCTCACAAAATGGCTGCCAGTAAAAGCAGTGCAGAATGTTCACGACCCTAATCCAAGGCAGAGGTAACCCTGAACTCCACCTCGGAATCCACTCTTTGGATCCAGTGCAGATGGTGCTGCAGGGCAGCCCTTTGCTTGGTGGCGCTGGGCCCCCAGCGCGTCCATGCACGCAAGAGTCCACGGGGGAGACCCCAGGCCCAGGGGATCCCTGCGAAGGCTCCCTGGTGCAACGGCACTGCTCACCTTGGCGGCGCAGGCTGACTGCAGCAGAGCGTGCTCCAAACCGGTTCCAAGCAGTGCAGTTGTAGGGGAGTGCGAAGTCGGCGTCGTGCGTTGGGTCGATCAGCAAGGCCGAGAGCACCCCTTGGTCCGTCACCATGGTGTCCACTGAGAAGCGGTCCAGCGAGCCAGCATCCAGCACCCGCTCTCCCCACGCCCATGCCTGTTGCGAGCGGAAGGAGAAAGAATTCGTGCCGCAGGCCGATGGGGAGCACATCGGCGAGCGACATGAGGCCTGCACATGCGAAATGGCTGGCCAGCCAGGCCCCCACTCCACATGCCTGCGGCCACTGAGAGGCCAGCTGGTCACTGGAAGGAATTGGCCAGACAAACCTGCTTATTTCCCCCATGCTCAGGCAGATCCTCTCTGTCTGTTTGCAACCCAAGTGCAGAAAACAACCATTGTCACCTGAATAGCTCATTGGATGTTAGTAGATGTCCTTGTGGAATGATTTAAAGATGCAAATGATGTGCTGGCCCATCTTGGGCTATGCTTACATGGGATGCTGGGAGAATTAGGGAGGAGAAGGTCAGTGGTAGAGCCCCTTTGCATACAGAAGGTCTTAGGGTCAACCCTTGGCATCTCCAGGAAGGACCAGTCCTACATAGTCCTTCCTGAAACCATGGCCAGCCCTTGCTGCCAATCAGTGTCGACAATATTGGGCTAGGTGGACCAAAAAGTGTGGCTCAGTATATGAGAGCTTCCTTGGTGCCTATGCATCGAATCTTCACTCGGAACGATTCACAGTTACATTATCCACTGCCTTTTGAGGATGCAGCTTTTGCTAGCACCATGAAAACACATGCAAAGCATCACGCCGTAGCTGCACTGCCTGAGAGAAGTCTCCTGCATGGGGACAGACTGGGACAACAGGACTGGGCAAGCAGGTTTAATTTATCCCCCTTTGTGCTGTTTCCTCAATTGAAAATTGCAGCCCTCCTTTGAAGCTGTTTGCCCCACAGGTATCATGGCACCTGTGTGTTCTGACATATGGGAAAGGTGTTTGCAATATCTGTGTGTATACATGTGATTCAAACAGGAAAAAATAATGCAGAGAGAAAATGTTAATTCCATCACGCAGTGTAGTCCAAATCCACACTTCATTTATTCCCAGAAGCTACATTTACCACTTTGCAAACTCTGGAGAGCACCAGCTACAGACATCCTGCTGTCTCATCTAGCTAGTGATTGCAAAATCAAAGACCAGAACCGTGAGCGTTCCCTGCACCAAGGAAAGTTGCATTCAGAAACCCATATGCATTCGACAAATTAAGCAATTTTACATGCAGGCATAGCCAGTGATTTATTCTGGCTACAGCCCTAATTCATTCTGCCTCTACTGGGCATGAGAGGGACCAAAGGCAAAATGCCATCTGCTGAAAGCTCCCCAGTCCATTGATTGGAAACTGCTCAGAATGCAACTCACAGGAACTGTAAACCTTCCATTTGGGCACCTGCAATTTGGTATCCTCCAGATGGTTTGGACTACAACTCACATCATCCCTACCTAGCACAATGGGGAGTTGTCATCCAACATATCTGGGAAGGGGGAGGATGCTGTGATGAGTTCTACTCACAGCAATCTCAAAAGGGTTCTGGGCAGATTAGTGCAGGAGGAGAGGTCCATCCATGGCTTTAAAAGAGGATGACACTGTCTAAGCTCAAGTAGGAGACAACAGCTGGGAGAAGATGGGAGCTCTTGGAAGCATCTGGGTAGCTACTGTGTGAAATGGGATGCAATGCTCAAGAACATCTGGTCAGACCCAGCAGGGATTTTTCTATGGGCCCATAGCTCAGTGGCGGAGCACCTGCTTTGCACGCCCAAAGTCCCAAGTTCAGTCTGTGGCATCTCCAAGTCAGGGTGAGATCATCTGTGCCTGGAGCCCTGCAGGCAATGCCTATCAGGGAGACCATACTGGGCTTGAAGGACCAAGAGTCTGACTTCTATGAGGCACCAGCTTCTATCCTGTAGTGGCAGGTCTCCATACTATTCCAGCCTGCCTCAGCTTCCAAGTTATCTCAGTGAGATGGTGAAATCAAAGCACGGTGCTGCGGAAGCGGGTTCTGTGCCAGCACAGAGAACAGAGGGACCATCTCAAAGCCCGGTTCTGGGACCTCACCTGTTGTCTCCTTGATGCCTTCCTCCTACTGAAAAGCCTTCTCCTACCTACTGCCCTCCAGATGTTTCCCCTACAACTCCCATCATCCGCAACCAGCAGCACAATGGTTGGGGTTGATGGGAGTTGTAGGCCAGCACTCATGGAGGATAACTGACTGGGGAAGGCTGCCCTGTAGAAGTCTGCCCGGCTGGCCTGGGTTTGGTTTTTCAGGGTCAGTGCAGGACTCTTTCTGGCTAACAGGGCAATCTTCGGCAGGTCCGCTCGGAAGCCAGCTCCCACTGAGCAGCCTAACGCTGTCACTGCTCCAGGGGTCTTCGTGGGAAGATGTGAATTTTATTTCAGACTTATTGTTCTATTAATAATACAGCAACATCAATGCTACTGAGACCATTTATTTTTTAATTGAATTTCATCCTACCAATAACACTTTTTATTGTTGGTTGCCCCTGTTGCTGGCTGCCCTGAGGCTTTTTAAAAACATGAGACAAAGGATATGAATTGAAATAAATAAACCTGATGGCATAAATGTCTGTGCCAGGGAGCCAAATGCTGGATCAGCAACTGAGTCAGAGTTTTGCCTCTCCTCCTTTAGGTCAGGCAGACTGAGCTGCATTTTTATTCTCATTTTAAAGGCACATGTGTTCTTATGCATGCATCAGTTACCGCCGGGATAGAGCTAAATTACTGCTATGTGTGGCTGCCGCTGAAGATGCTGGGAAGGTGTCCTTTGCAGCCATTAAGGGCTTCTTGGCACCTAGAACCACAGGATCATAGAACAGTAGGGTTGGAAGGGGCCAAGGAGGCCATCGGGTCCGACCCCCTGCTCTTGCAGGACACCATGTTACAACAAATTGACTCAAATGGTCAGAACATATTGCACTTATATTGTACTGGTTGCACTGGCTACAGGCGCATTTCTATGTTCATTCTAAAGTGCTGGTTTTGACCATTAAAGCCCTAAACCTGGAGAGGAAGACTGCTGGCCAGCTGAGGGTAGCTGGTTGGTGTATCTGCCAGGCTTGAACTCTCAAGGAGCTGTCCATGGTACTAAATGGTGGCACCCAGATTATGGAATGCGCTCCCTGGAGAGGCGCGCCTGGCTTCGAGTTTATATTCTTTCTGGCGCCAGGTCAATACCTTTTTATTAAATCACTAATTTAAAAATTTATATTGTAATTGTGTCAAACAGTCGCTTTGCTTTTGTCTTTTATGTAAATTTTTATTGAATTTATGTTTCTATACATGTGATTTTATTACTATTGTATTTCAGTTTTATGGATTGTGAGCCGTCCCAAGATGCCAAGGCATAAGGGATGGCATACAAAAGTTTTAAATAAAAAAATAAAATAAAAGTACTGGACAGGTAGAGTTCAGCACTAGGATAGCTCCTTAAGAGTTGAACTGGAGTGGATACACTGCCCCACGGACATGAGAGCCCCCAGCCTCCGTGCCTCCCACTCAGAGAGGGCTGAGCACCCTGCACAGGCACCATCCCCTGCCCTCTGCCCATCTTCCTTCCACCAGAGGGTGAGGGCTGCAAAGTGGAGCCCCTTCCTTCTCTCCAGTGGGCGCGTGGTGATAAACTGGGGATTTCTCCACACCACTTGGACTCAGCTTGTAGGAACTGGCTCCTGCAAGCCCCTTCCTATGCTGCTTGCACCCTGATGGAGACATCAACAGCCTGGGCAGATGGAGCCCCAGTCGCTTGCACAATGTTGTGCATGTCTTAAGGGCTAGAAGCTTGTCCCCAAGACTCAAGCATTTCTTAATTGTCAGATTCTATATCTGGTGCCGATTTTCCGGATGGAGCAGTGCCACTGTGAACGAGACGCAGTCCCATTAAGGCAAGGGACGGAGTCTTTGGAGGAAGCACTTACGATCCTGTCAGGAGGGGGGATGCTTCCCACCAGGCACTCCAGCCGAGCCTTGGTCCCCACGGCTGTCTGCTGGCTTGGCTCTGTGCTGATGATCGGTGGACCTGCAAATGAGGAGGGGATCAGGCTGGTGGTCCAACTCCAGAGGGGCAGGAAGACACCTGGCCTTCACCTGGTGCGCCAGCCCCCCTCTTTGCCATTTGAAAGGGCTACAGGCGGGGAGCCTGGCTTGACTGAAAAGGGACGATGCCAGGAGGGTGCGCACCCCAGCGCAAGACCCCCTTGGGAAGGCCGCCCTGCCCACCGGGCTGCCCCACTGCTCACCATTCACGGCCAGCGTCACCTCCTTCTCGGCCACTCCGATGCGCGGCACGATGGCTTTGCAGACGTAAACCCCGGCGTCCTCCTGCGCCACGGCTTTGAGGTGCAGCGTGTTGCCATTGCTCAGCACCTGCTGGTACAAAGTGGCCTGGCTGTGGCTCCCCAGAAACCGAAGGCATCTCTCCCGCCTCGTAGAAGTGAGTGAGGGTGCTGAGAGACGCCACTCCTCATACTGGAGGCAGTATGCTTGTGAACCCCAGAGGCGGGACGATGCCCCTGCCCTCATTTCTTGCTGGGGGGGGGTCCCCTTGGGCAGCTACAGAATGCCGGGCAAGATGGACCGGGGGTCTGACCCAGTGGGACTCTTCTTATATTCCTATTTTTTTGTGGGGAGGGGAAGGTGAAGGGTTGCTGTGCCAGCCTTTGGTGTGGTTTGCAATTTTCAAATGGGCATTATGTGGGAGTGTTGATTCCTGGTATAAATCACTCACTACACTCCCTGAAGGAAAAACCCCGTGAAACAAGGGATGGGGGACAGAAGCATGCAAAAGCCCCCCTTCCAGCAATTTTTGAGGAAACATTCCCCTGCCACAAGTTTCTCCTGTCCCCCTCATATTTTTCTGCTTTCTTACCTGCCACCCCCAGACTGCCAGTTCTCTCTGCCAGATCCCTTGTTATCCCTTTGCTCATTATGTTCTCTGCTGCTTGGATGACAGCAAGGCTGTTAATAAACTGCTGATGTGCCCCACTTACCACACTCGATCCCTTCTTGGTCCAGGCTAGGGTGAGAGGTGGATTCCCAGTCCAGGTACAGGTGAAAGAAGCATCTGCCCCCACGTCTACAGTGAGGGGCTTGGGCTGAGAGACAAGGCGGGGTCCGACTGCAGGAAGAACAGTGGAGGGAAGGGGTTGCTGAGAGCAGCTAAGAAACAGGCCTGCACATCAGGACGCTTCCTTCAAATTCTACCTCTGCCACCTATCAGGCCACCTTAGGCAGGATGCAATCCCTCATCCTCCGTGTCCTCTCTGCCCCCGTCTAGAACATGGGGATAGTAATACCCAGCTATCTAAGAGCGGGATATCGTAAGGATGATTGAGAGATGTATATGCTGTGCTTTGAGTGCCACAATGCGAATGACAGACAGGCTGAGCATTCAAAGCTAGACATCTCTTTTGGGATAGTGGAACTGAGGAAGGAAGCAGCAATCCTGAGCAAGTTTCCCTTCCTCTGATCTGCTTCCCCTCCAGCCGGGAGCGGCCTGCTTTTAAAAATGCCCTGATGCAAACCACTGGGGGGGCAGTGGCCTGGCATTCCGTCCAGGATGGGGTGGAGCCCGTGCCGGCCACCACTGTCCATCTTCAGCTCTGTGGGGAGGGGGCTGCCATGGTTTGTAAGGCCATCCAAACCCAGGTGGCTGAGGTTGGCTGAGGGTAAGAGAACCCTCAAGTAACACTACCAGTCCTCAGTTAATGCCTGTTTCCCTCTGGTTTGGAAGACAAGACCAACACTGGGAACCTCTTGCTGCGGGATGAATATTCAAAATAGCTTCTGGTATGGACGGCAAGACACTGCTTTAAAAACGCCATGGTGCAGACTGGACCATGGTCTCCATCCTTTTCCAGAGTGCCTATTTTCCAGGGCTGATGATGCAATATTTGTTTCTTTTGCCCATGAATACTGGAGGGAAGAAATGGGAGCAAAATGCAGGGATAGAAAAACCCACCTTTGTTCTGGCCTTGCCCATCACTGCCTTCAGCTCCATCCTGAGAGATTGCTCCCAAAGGATCACCAAGAAAAGATCGCCCAGCACTGGTGTAAACCCAGTTCTGCAACAGGGTCACCTTGTTGAACCTTGCTGCCTATCCCTCCATCTAAGGGACCTAGGAAATGGCCTTATATGCAATTAGGTCCTTTATCCATCTATTGCCAACTCTGGCTGGCAGCAGCTCTCCAGAGTTCCTGAGAGATTGTCCTTCCCTCTGCTTTTTATCCTATTGCTTCAGGTGAAGAGGCAAGGAGCTTGCCTCTGGCCCCTCCATATTCAAAGAATTGCTACGTAGCTCCATGCTGTGCCCTTGCCCTTCTCAAGAGCCAGGCTGCCTGCTTTACTCACAATGCACATCCACCAGTGTGCTGACATTGGTGCTACCCACGGCATTTGACACCTCACAGGACACAGGCTCAGTGAAGAAGGACTGGTCAACCGTTGCCTCGTAGCTGTCGCCGTTGGCTTCAGGAATGGGCACCCCTCCTTTCGCCCACCTGTGAAGACATGCGGGGCACTAGGAGAATCCAGTTCAGAGAGCCCCCTTTCAGGAAAAGTTTCCTTATGAGGGACTCCTCTAGGAGAAATGTTACACTGTTTGGGACTTTTCTGTATGACAAAATGGCAAACAATGGGGTGAATCAAGGGACACGATGGAGATTTATAAAATTATTCATGATATGGAAAAAGTGGACAGAGAAAAGTCGATCTGTCTCTTGCATAACACTAAAAGCCTGGGAGCTTTCCCATGAAGCTGAGTGGTGAGAAATTCTGGACAGACAAAAGAGATTTCCTCTGGAGTGTCGTATTGCTCCCCTTCTACCTCTTCTGTTCTATGATTCTATGATTTCATCACATGAACTACAAGACTGGCTCCCACAATATATCTTGATGGGCACTGGCTTGGGTGGCAGTGTAAGGGAGGAAAGAAATGCATGGGGAACAAGGGCTTGAATGGCAGCCAGTCAGGATGGTTTTGTGCTGCCTCCACAATTAACAGCAGCATGCATTTGACGGCCATTCATGGGAGAGCAACAGCAGGAGAGAGATACCGCTCTTGTACTCTGTCTGTGGGCTTTCCTTAGGCATCCGGTTAGCCATTGCGGGTACCAGGATGCTGCTCCAGATAGGCCCTCTTAAGCGCTTGTGTTTGGAGAAGGCTATAATCCCAGAAGGAGAAAGCAGAGCTAGCTCCCTGTCCTTCAGAAGTGGCCAAACCTACTAAGCATGCAATCCTCCAGTTTGCCATTAGGGGGCATCCTAGCCATGTCACAAGCAGACCATGTCTGCTTGCATGATCTTTGGAGAGGAATCTCCCGCTCTTCCAGCCCTTACCTGTAGCCTGTCACTTCAGGGTTTGAGGTGGCTGTACAGAGGAAGCTCACTTTACCGCCCTCAGGTACAGTTTGGGGTTGCACTGACAGCATAACGACAGGTGGATCTGCAAGGCAGAAGAATGAAATGGGCAAAACCTAAACAGTTTGTGTTCTTAGAATAAAAGTCCTACTGAGGTTTTCCTAAAGGCATGGTTTTCTTTCATCTCAAACTCAACCCTTCGTATATTAATGAACCCCTTAAATTTTCTTTCCTAACCTGGAGATTGTACCCAGCCTGTGCTGACTTGGATGTCTTACTATCTGTCTCTGCATTTCTTTGGGTCTCTTACTAGCTGCCTCTGTGCTGCCAGTTCTATACAATTCTGTGTACAGACAGACAGGCTATTAATGCTGAGGAAGGGCCAGATAGCTAAAATTTTACATTTGGCTTCTTCCTACAGCCTCCCTGCACTTTCTTAGTGAGTCAGGTGCTACCTTATTGGGCAGGAGAACTCTGCTCAGCACATCCCGCCGCCCCCTGACTTACATTGCACATTGAGGGTGACCGTGGTCTGCTTGCCGGCTGGGGCTGCTGGGTTACTGACGCGGCAGGTGAAGGAGCTGCCCATGTCCCGGCTGGCGGGGGTCAAGAGGAGGGTGCTGACCGCCAGCTCCCTTTTGCCATCATCCATCAGGGACTGCAGGGGAGAAAGGAGAGGCTCTGAACATAATCCTCAGTACTGATTGGAAGACAGCTCTCTCTCTCTCTCTCTCTCTCTCATACACACACGCAACCATAAGCATGCAGATGAACATGTCTCATTCTCAGTGCTCAACTGGAACAAGCAGTAGTATGAAGACCTAGAGACAGCACAGGCACGTTGGGGCTGGAAGCAGGAATTGGCTGCAACTCCCTCTGAAAGGGACACTTGGTGGCCAATCCAGGCTTGCTGCTGCATAGCGAGCCCCACAAGTGTTAGGAGAACTTTGCTGGCTTCCAGTCCATTTCTGAGCACAAAAGTGCTTGCTTTTACTGCTTTGTGCAGCCTTGGAGCTGCAGTGGTGCAGTTAGCTAAGGTTGGACTCGGGACTTGATGGCCATATGCCCTGCTCTCTGGCCAGATGTTGACGTGCATTCCTTCCCTCATTTCAAAATGAGGGAAACTGTCCTGCTGCATCTGAGAGCCCTTCTGCTCATTCTCCTGGAGGCGGCCCTGGACTTTTGCCCCCAAGTCCTGCCCTGATGGCTTCACAGAGGACTCAGGCTCCTGAAGGAACAGCAGCTCTCACGCCAGCACTAGCTCTCACCACCTGTGCATGGAGGTGTCTTCAGAACTTCTCATCCGCGTGTCTCTGCTCTCCGACATAAGGAAGATGGTGACCAAAGGGAGGGAGAACTTTCTCAGTAGGGGCATCCCATCTGTGGAACACCCTCCTCAGTGAAGCCAGCCTGGCACCAACATCAGGCACACTGTATTCAAAAGCATCTGGAGAGCTCCAGATGTTTTTGAAGAAGAGAAGCTGTTTTATGGTGTCTTTTGTATGTGTTGGACTACAGCCTTGGATGGGTGAAGTTGGGATTTGGAATCTAACACATCTGGAATGTACCAGCTTGTCTTAGCTCTTCCACACAGAGTTGCTTCTGAAAACAGCAGCCTTGTGTCCACCTTCTCCCTTGGAGTGTTTGTTCATTTGCCCAGCTCTCTCTCGAATTTGCTGCCCAACTTTCCTTTCCCCTTCTCTTCTTGTGTAGTGCTTGCCAACACGGCACACACGCTCGCTCACCTTGGAGTACACAGCAGACTCTTGCCGTTGTCCATCGCGGTACCAGCTGATCTCAGCGGCTGGCTTGGCACCTGTGGCACGGCATGTCAGGTTGTAGGGAATGTTGGATATCACATGCACAATCGGACCATTTTGTATCTCGGGGTCGTTGGGAGGGACTGGAAGAGAGGGGCAAAGGGTTAGTGATGTTTCTTCCATTGGGGTGGTAATAGGGATGGGGGAGAAATCTAACAGATTCACGTGAGCTTGATTTTCTAGTCATCTGACCTGTGGATTCTGTGGCAGACTAGCCTTTTCCAGGTCCTGCACGTTCCACAGACTGGTTTTTCATACTGGGAGAGATTTGTGCTATTATACATGAGGATGCACACATTAGGACTACACATACATGTGCAAGTAGAATTAAATTCAAGTGGAAAATATTCTGAATTCACTGTGAGTGGACCAGTAGAATAAAGGGCAACCTGACAATCTACCAAATGCGGACTATAAAGTTAGCCAAATCTGTACATCTGATTCAGCCAAATCTGTACATGTGGGAGCATGTACGTGCAAGAGACTCCAGAAAAAGCAAACTTCTCCTCACTGGACATAAGAGGAAAGTAGCATTTTATTTAAGCCACATCTGCCAAAGAGGCATCAATAATGATCTGAAGGCACATAAGGCATCCACCATGTTGAAGCTGATCAGTTCTTGGGCTGACATGAGTTTGGAGGAGAGATCACCTGAAAACTGCATGTAGCCACCTTGAGTTCCACAATGGGAGAAAGGTGGGATATGAATAAATAAGTGCACTGTTGGTTATAGAACAACCTGTCCTCTTCAGTTCTGCAGAATTTCCAGATGGTCTCCATTCTTCTCAGGAGAGTCAACAGAACCATCTCCCCACACCTGCAAACCTTTGGATTGCAGAACCTATAATCCTGCCTATCATAGCTGCCCACTGGCTGCCTATAGAATATGTGTATATTGGGGATCAAAAGCTGCAGGTGAAGGGAAGGTGGCCCATTTAGCACACTTTATTCTCTAGCTCTTGCTATTATCTTATTTCCTAAGTGCCTACAAACACATGGGAACTTGAATCCATATGGAACAACAACACACAGCCCCCTGTGTGGGTTCACACACTTGTGTACTTTTGCGGTAGGATGGGAAGGCAGCAGACTCAGCAAGAATCTTGGATCAGACACCACTGCGCGGAGAAGAAAGAGAGCACCCTTCACATTGGGATCTTGCCTCAAACCCTCTGCTACATCGGAGTGTCAGATTGAACAATGCTCTTGTTCAGATCAGTCCCCCTATGCTCGGCTGAGCACGTCAGTGCACCTTCCCCCTCTCACTGGAGGCTGGTGGCTCCAGTGTCGGTGAAACGGTATCTCTATTGTGGGTTCCAGCCTGAACGTTATGGAATCCTCCCAACTAGCTGCAGCACCACGGGCAGCTCCTCTGAAGGTCAGGCGAAGATGCGGAGTGGAAGCACCCCTGAGGATGCTTTTGAGCCACCAGCCCCCGTCCACTCCCACTTAGGACACTGCGCCTTCCCCCACGCCCAGCCCTACGTAGAGCCCTCCTCTGGGCTCACTGCTCAAAAGGGCACCCATCCCTAGCATCGTAATAGCTGCGCCTTGCGCTTTCTTATCAGCCCTGCAACATGTGCTTTGGATTTAAAGTGAACATGGGGAACTCACTTTTGCCAGGTTGGATTCTGTGTCTGGCTGGCCCAGAGTTGCCTCCTCCGAGGCAGAAAAGGATATTTCCTATTAGCTGCCCCCCATTCATTTAACTGGAGATGCCAACCACTGCACTGGGGGACGTTTGCATGGAAAACAGGACCTCTGCTACAGAGATGCAGTCCCTTCCCTAGATGGCATGCCTTGAAGAAGGTTACTGGTAGGAGTATTGCACAACCCTTCCCAGAATGAAAGGCCAGGTATGTTGCAAACCTGGGGGTGGGGAAACTGATGGCTGATGGGGAAACTTCCCAAGCTTTACTCAGCCTTGAAGGGAAAGAATGCAGAGCCAGCGTGGTTGTCTTTGGGCCTCTGGGACTACTCAGTTATAAGAATTCTCCACCCCGGCATGGTTTTCATTGATAGGTACTTCGATGGATGAACAGGGGAAAAGCAGAAAGTCCTCCCAACATAGGTAATCAGAGGAAACCAGAGGCCAGACCTGTTGAGTATCTCCCACCACAGAGCAGCTGGGACTGCAGGAATATCAGAAAGTTCCTCCCACTGGATCAGATCCTTGGGCCCTCTGGCCCAGTCATGACTGACTGGCAGTGGCTGTATGGGATTTCAGGCAAGATTCAGTCCTACCTGGAAATGCCAGGAATTGAACCAGGAACCTTTTGCCTGCAAAGCAGGGGCTCTGCCACTGAGCCATGGCTTGGAAACTCTTCAGTGTTGGAAAAAGAAGGGCTTGAACTGCCCTGGGTGCAAAGGGCGGCTCTGCCTCAGAAAGAGGAGGCAGGGGAAAGGAGAGAGGACTCACTGAGTACAGTTAGCTTTGCCCGTTGGGATCGGAGTGCTGCCTGCGTGGCCTGGCATTCATAGACGGCATCATCATCCAGCTCAGCATAGTCAATCCTCAAGTTGTGCTGCCCAGCAGAAGCATCTCCAACAATGGAATAGCGGGACCAGCCTGGGGTGAGGAAGGAGGGACAGGTAACTGGTGGTTAGTTCATGAGGCCCGGGATGAGAAGGCCCCCCTCAGTGCCCCGTGCCCTTTGGGCATCCTCCATACATTTGGGGGAATCCATGATCTCTGCCAGGGCTTTCCGGCTCTTGGGCTGCATGTGCCATGTCCCCTTGGCTTCACACTCAATTCCCCATGAGCGAAATGAGGGGCTGCCTGTGTTTTTCCTGGGATCCATCACAATGCATGTTGAAATGTGGGTTATCATGACATTTGAACCCAGCCGAGATAACAAACCATGGTGAACAAACCACAATTCCAAACTCAGCAACAAACCATGGGCTCTCTTCATAGGCTGGCTTCATAGTGCAGCTGGGTTTGAAGACCTCCATGTCATCCCCCAGATATGGTGGGGCTTGCAACTCCTCTCATCCACCACCACTGGCAATGCTGGCTGACGGATGGGGGTTCGATCCCACAACATCTGGAGGACCTCATGTTTGCCACCCCTGCTGTATGGTCAAATGTAAGGGTTTCAGGCAATGCAAGCTGAAGTGATCAGTAATCTCTGCAACTGATGCCAAATCAGCATTTCAGCCAAGAAGGTCCATGGCTTTTATCTCACAGGCATCACTCCAAACCTTTCCCCCAATACCATGATGGACATACCAGGCAGGTCTCTTTCTCCTCCCAAGGCCAGTCCATCCTTGGTCCACTGAACCATCCCCCGGTAACCCATAACCACACAGGCCAGGGTCACTGACTGTCCAGATACGATCACCTGATCCATAGGCTGTTGGAAGAAATATGCTGCCAACCCTGAAGAGAAAGGAAAAACGAAACAAAACAAAACAGGATTAGGTCAAGCCAAGTAGCAATCATAGCATGGAACCAGAGCTGCTGGGTCTTCTCTGCTGTAGCTTCAGAGCAAATATGCAAGAACCATTTCAATGCATCAGATCAACGATCTGTCTCCAGAGCCATTTCCAACAGCAGATGATCAGTTGTTTGGAAGTGTGCAACAAGAGCAGAGAACCAATGGTTTCACTGCCTTTGTGTTGTCCTTATACCTGGTTGAGGCAGGTTGCTTTTGTGGCAAAAAGCTACTTTCCCACTTGTTGAAGATCTATACCTCTCATTATTTAGGTTACATCCTGCCTTTTCTGCAAAAATGCTGTTCAAGGCTGCTAACAATAATAAATTACAAGTTAAACGCAACAGCTTAATTAATACACAGCACAAAGGCAGATCCATACAAACACAATTAAAAGCTCAGTGATAAAAGAAATAAACAGCACCAACCAATTAAATCCTCTTCCACAACAGACCAGCTTATATGTGAAACACATGCCTGAATTACATCTTTGCCTGTCTTCAGGGCAGCCATGAGGTCTCGCTCATGGAGTTGCTTGCTGGAGATCGTGGGTGCTTTGTGTGCCATTGTCATCCCCCAGGAGCCTTCCTGTGCTTTGCAACAGTTTTTGCAGGTTTTTTTTTTAAATTTTGGATTGATCATTTCTGGTATTATTTAGAAATGGTGCTATGAAAAGCACTTTAGCCAATTCTGCTACACTTCAGCGCCACTTTGTGGTGGTGTAAGGAATCACTCGAGAAAGTAGAGGGTTAAAAGCTTCAGGTAGAGAAGCCCTGAGAAATCCATCTCTTGTATCCCCACCAGACGTACCCCGATAATGGCAGGATTGAGAGAAGGGCCTTCCCCAAAGATCTTACGAGCTGGGCAGGCTTATATAGGACAAGGCAGTCTTTAAGGTAGCCTTCAAATGGCATGTCTTACTCCAGCCCACCCAGTCCAGGTGAGCTGCAGGGCCCCTGCCTGGAATCCTGGAGAATTGCCAGCAGACACTGCAGACCTGCTGGGCTAGTAGCACTTTCTCTTGCTCCTGTCGGCTATATTGGGCCGTAGCTCTCCTGCAGCACACGTGCTCCGCATGCATGCAAAAGGCCCCGGGTTCAGGCCCCAGAAGGACGCGAAAGACTCTAGTCTGGAACTCTGGAGAGCCTCTGCCAGTCAATGTAGCAGACAGGGCTTCTTTAACCAGGTGCCCTCCAGATGTGCCGGCTAATGTGTTGGATGACAACTGGCTGGCTGAGGCATGCTGGGAATCATCACCCAAAACAGCTGGAGTGTGCCAGGTTGGGCAGAGCAACAGCAGACGATGCAGTTCTAGATCAACCAGCCATTTGACCCAGATGAGGATTTAATTGTTCAATTGCCCTGCTTAGTTCACATGGTATTATGGGCTTTTCCCACCTCACTGTAGAAAGTCTGTTGAGGAAGATGGAAAACTTGCACAATTGGTAGCACTAGAAAGCGTCCAGCTCAAAGCACCTGGACGATGGAGCAGTTTCCCGCATCCCACTTGGCCTTCCCTCCCTCCCCGGGGTACACACACAGACACCAGGTTGAAACGGGTCTCTCCCATCCCAGCTCGTGCTTGTGGTGTGGACACCCTGGCCCAGGATATTCTCTCCAACTTTCCCCCTGCCCCCCCCCCCCCCCCTTTGCTTCCACTGAAGACGCGCGCACACATTTCTAAGGCGTTTCTCCTCGGAAGGAAGTCCCGCTATTCTCATGCAGACGCAGGTCCGGGAAGCGTGCGCGGGACCGCAGCCTTAGCCTGCCTCCCTTTGCAGGGGATGTGAAAAAGGGAGAAGCGCGGGGAAGCGGAGGGGAAATGCTGATGGAGTGTGTTCTCATTTTTTCAGGCGACGCAGCAGCCGCCCCCGGGTCCCTGGCTTTCGCCTTATCTCTCTGCCACAGACTGCTGAGGTGCAGGTTTGGTGAGCTCTGCACATGCCCTTCAGCCAAGAAAGCCTCCTTTCTGCTCTGCCCCACCCCCATCCAAGCGCTCGCTGCTCGCTTTCTCTCCCCCACGCCCTGGGGGCTTCTAGGCAAATGCATTAAAGAAACTTTAGGGATTGTGAGCGCCTGCATGCAAATAAATCAGAGGCTGCTAGCACACGGGCCCTCTGGGATCCTCTGCTGGGTTTGAGTGGAAACAGGAGCTGCTGGGCAGAGAGCAGGCGAAAGGCCAGGCATGGGTCGAGGGGTGGCGGGGGGGGGGGAGCTGGGGAGTGTGCAAAGAGATCGGCATATCCTATTACATTCATTTAATTTAGCGAGGGATTTATGGCCTACTCTTCAGCAGCATGCCCAGGGCAGCTCCACATGGCAGCTTCACACGTGCATCCCCTGGAAATGCAGCCGCGAGGCTCTTGCATTGTGACACAAACGCATTACAGAGTTGAGTTCTCCCGTGCGCCCCAGGAGCTGTGACTGATCAGGACTCCCCATCGCTTGTGCAAACAATGGAGCGGGTCTATGATCCTCCTTCCGAGCCTGCACAGAGGAGCCAGTTTGGATCGGGACCTTGGTGCTCAGCCAAAGAAGCAGGCGGGTCATTCTTTCTTCTCAGTGCCTTATTTTCAATTAACCTCCCCACAGCAAGCTGCGGTTTCCTGCGTGGGGCATCTTGTGGGTCCTTGAAGGCTTTGCTTGACTGGACAAACATTAGCTTCAAACAAAACTTGAACTGGGGAAATAGTATGGAGAGACAGCAGCACCCAGCACCCCACCCCAGTTCCCAGCAATGTGGTCCCAGGCTAAACTGGGCGGCTTCCTCTTGGCTAATCTAAGCACATTAAAAAATAAAAATAAAAATCAGGAGATCCTGTGTATTGTTCTTCCTATCATTCTCTCTTTGATCCCCAGTAAGCATCTTGGAGGAGACCTGATAAAGGCAGCACTGGATAGAGTGTAAAGAACATGTGGATCCCACAAAACAATGACCCTGAAAAGAACAAAACATTCCTTTGGCACCAAAGGAAGGGGGGAGAATTGGAGGAGGTCACAGGGCACAGGGAGAGAGACTTAACTCTTTCCTCCTCAGCTACACGCACACCTGGTCTGCTGGTTGCCCACACCTGACTAAATCTTGACGGATGGTGATGTGCATAAGCTATACTGAGTTTTAGGCTTAGACTCACCCCATGAGGTCAGAGGAAGATAGCAGAAGCCTTCACTTCTGCTTTTGGTTAACCAGTTTCACATGGCATCTAGACCCAGAATTGTGGCTATTCACCAGTTATGGTAAAGTCTAGAGAAGCCAATTTCCTAATCCATAGGTTTAAACTGGCTTGTCTGAAAGTGACCATGGTTAGCATTGGAACTAACTAGAGTTAATATTGAGACTAACCATAGTCAGTGTTACTAGCCACAAGTAACCACAACAAAACATGGTTACATAAAATCAAAAGTTAATGCCTAAAGCAGCAGGAGAAAGAGGGGTGGGGACGGTGTGCACCTGTGGCTTGCTACAGCTGCGCACATCCTGCTGACGCATGGCTTAGTGTGCCAGGTGAGTGCTGCAGTGATGCACACTGAAGTGAGAACCCGCTCTAAAAAGAGGGGTTTGGGACCTTGCAGAAGTGGCTCTTTCGTGCCTGTTTCCAGTGTGAAAAGTTGGTCCCATGCAACTGAATGCAAATGTCCTTCTAATGCATGTTGCAGTGGGGTCAGATTCCACCCCCCCCCATCTGTGGCAAAGCTGTTGCCCTCCCAGTCTGCCCCCTGCCCTTTAGGCCACTGGAAGGCTGTTAAGACCCAAGAGGCTGAAAGAGCCTTTACTGGCAAAGAGATCCCCTCCATCTTGAGGTTTTTATCTCCCCACTAAAGCCTGCTTAACTGCAATCCAATAAGGCCAGGCCTTTGTCCCATTGTTTAAAAGTTTACCCACTAAACCAGGGCCTGAATAGCAGGATAATCCCTTCAAGAGGGTCAAGAGAGCTGAGACATAGGGGGAGCGGAGACAAAGGCCTGGAAGAGAGTCAGAAAGACAGAACTTCCCCTCACCCTACCCGCCTCCCCAGCAGAACTAAGACCAGTGGATCCTATGGAGCAGTACCATCTAATGCTGTCTGAACCCAAACATCTGCGTTGATCCTAGGACGACCAACAGTCTCCCATGGAACTTTGTTTGTTTGTTTGTTACAGCAAAAAAGAGGGGCGTCCTTGAGCAGAAACCTGTCCTGTGAAATGCAGAGCTAAGAATACCTTTTCAGCTACAGTGCATTACTTGCAAAAGTTGTTGATATAATTAAAAGAGGAAAGTTGCAGGGACCGAGGGGGTGGGGGGGGGTAGGGAGAGGTGGCTACCCATATGGTGCTTTTATCTTAGTCCTGTGGAACAAACAGCTTCAAAGGAACTGATTCTTACAGGGGAAAAGATTAACTCCCCTCTTCCAGTGTGAAGGTCCCAACTGAATCAGCCCCCAGGGCTGCTTTGGACTTAGAAAAGACAGCAAAACCTGGTGCCTCGGCCATCAGTGGAGCTCTTTATCCATTGCAGCTTTTCTTTTCAGCCTGACAGGGCTGTCTGTGGTGCTCCACAGTGGCCAACCTATTTGGGAGATGGGATTTAGCACTAGCGGTGGCTCCTCTAAAGCTGCAAAGAAACACTGCAGTGGATGGGGAGCCCCCCCCCCCCAACAAAGGAGGCACCAGCCCTCCTTGGGAAAAGCAAACAGCTCCTGTTGTCTCATTTACTTGCGCAGAAATTAGGCTATCTGCAAACCCAACCGCAGGCATTCTACTTGCAGGCGGCCACCCTGCAACAGCCTGTCCCAGGGGCTGATGTCCCTGCCATTGCCCACGCCTCAGCACAGGGCCCACTGCTGCCACACAGCCCCCAGCACCCCCTGCTTCTGCCCCTCTTCCTGCTCGGTGCCACCGCCGGTCCGTCAGCCTCCCCAAGCATGCGAGAGAACAGGCAGGGAACGACTGCGCAGCGGCCCCGTCCTTCCCAGCAGCAGCAGGAGATGGCATGCAAATGGGCAGAAGGGACAGGACACAGGGACCCTTTGGGGGGGAGGGGCTGCTTGCCCAAGCCTCACCCCCCCCCCACACACCTAGATCCAGGATTACAGCCTTGCCACTTGATGCATGCGCTCATTTTCTCTCTCCCCGCCACGGCGACGTGCACACGTGCGCAGGCCCTCTTGCTGAGTGCAGGCAGCTGCAGGGGACACTCCTGCCACAGGCCCAATGGGAGGAGCCCATATGGGCTCCCATCTGGTGACATTTGAGAGCGTTTCAAGCCAGCCTCGTGCAGGCGGAAGAGCGTGAGCAGCTCAGCTCTCCGCCTGACCCACCGACCCCCTGCCTGGCTCTGTCCGCTTTTGCTGCTCAGGGCTGGGGCGGCCGTGTTCCATTTCTGGCTTGTGCCGGTCCTCAGTGAGGCCAAGCATTCGGGCTGGGGCCCAGCGGCTGCTGCTGCAGACAGCGGACGAGAGACAGCAGGACAGAGAGCCAATGGTCCAGGGAGAGGGAGCGGCAGAAGCTCAGGAGAAGCGGGGGCATGGGGGCTAAAAGCTAGGGCAACAAGGTGGCAGTAGCGGAAGCCCGAGCCCTTCAATCTGCCCCCTCCAGGTGTCCAAGAGTGGAGCATTCTGAGCAACTGCATTGCCTTTCAAGTATCCCCCACAGCAGTGGAAGAATCAGGCAGCCGCACGCAGGCAGAATGCCCTGGTCAATCATTCGGGAGTGCTGTGGATGTGGGGTTAGGCTGAGTGAAATCCATTCCATCTGTATTTCAGAGATTGTCCATCACCAGTCCTTTGTTCCATTGTCTGCCTTTGCCAGCAGCAGATTCCTTTTAAAGGGATGCATGAGAATGTGTTCCACAAATATACCAATGTGCTTTGATTCACAAGTGCATTGGCACAGGGACATGAGTGTGAATGAGTGTGTGTATGCGCAAATGTGAATAAATTCCTCCTGATAGCAATAACCATCAATGGTCTGTGAATCTGTGCAACTCGGAAAAAGCTGGTCCTCTGTGAAATTTGTGGTTGGATTCCTGAAAACCTGAATGAATTTGAATCCATTGTGGATTTCTCTGACATCGCCAAGCCAGGTGCTACCAGCCTGTTTCTGCTCCCCATCTTGAATTCAGTTTGATTCTCTGCTCCTCTCCTGAAATGTAGATCTTGAAAATGTTGTATATAGTTGCTCAAAAGCTATCTGGCCTGTATTCGGTTTTCAAAGCAAATCCCAGGACCTCATGGGGCAAAGGTGCTCATGTTCTGGTAAATGTTAGTGCAAAGCAGAACCGGTGCCTTCATCCCTGGGGTAGGCAAGGAGGAAAGGACCAAGAACGTGTGTTTTCTTGGCAATTCAGGAAGGAAGAGCTCTAGAAAGGAAATGCTTTCCCTTGATGATTTATCAGTAGAGTACAAACAGGCTCCAAGGGGAGACAGAAATTCTTGTCATCTACACTGAGCAAGTTTTTTGTTGTCATTATAAGCACAAAGTCCACAGACAAGAAGATATTAGAAGGGCTAAGCTTAGAGATGGTTAAGCTCTGAGAAACATGCCTCTGATTAACTTGGAATTTTATCTGAGCTTTTCTGAGGGAGAAAAGAAAAAATAGAAAAACACGGGTAATTTCCCTCAGCTCATCTGAGAGTCTAGAAATATTATCCTCGTCCTTCTCCACCAGTTTCCCCTGTTCTCTATCCAAATCACTTCCTGTTCTTTCATCCTTTCTCCACGCAAATCTCCATTGGCAGGGAATGACCTGTGGAACAAGAAAGTGCTTTTCTGGACCAGGTTTTGGTCCAAGCCAGGAAGAATGTGAGGGTCTCATTTTGAGTGTGAGAGCCCCAAAGTTAATTCCTGAGCCCAGGTTTGGAGAACTCCTCTGGCATTCTTGGCTAAGTTTCCTTCTTATGCTCCACTTTTGGCAGTTCCCAAACAGGTTACATCAACACTGAATACTGGGGATTCGGTATTCTTTCATTGCTTCATTTCCCTGGGAAAATCCATCGGAGGCACTTTTCCAGATCCTTTAAAGCAGATTTTGTCATCACAAAATTCTGCAGCTTTCCTCCCATACCTGAAATGCAGATGAAGGGGCGGAAACAGCAGAGTTGCCAACTTTTCCTACCAGCTCTTGCAGCTGTGCTTTCAAGAGCCATTTGACCTGTGAGTCTTTCATGGCATGGAAGAAAACACGATCACTTGCCGATAGCGACAGACCAAGTGACTGCTGAAAAGGCACAACTCCGGAGGCAGTTGCAAACATTGGCAAACCTACTAGAGCGTGATTTCTCCCACTCTTTCAAATCGTGCTTGTCCAACAATACTGGAAGTGGTCCAACTATGCACAAGGAGCCAGCACAACAGTAACTCCAGAGTAAAATGGGGTAAAAAGGTGTGTTCCTGTGCAGTTAGTGATGTTTGCGAATAAGCGCAGCCTCAAATGATCACATCCCTTTCCATGCAATTCTTCACCAAAGCGACAAAGAGAAATGATGGCTTATCCTGCGACAGAACTGAAGATTTTCTTCATCTACACTATGTTTGTTTTATACCAATTTAACTGTTCATACCTGTAACAGAACTTTAAACCCTAAGAATTTTAAGTGGCTACTTTCTACCTAGTCATACCATCTGTTTAGCTAACTGTCTACTCTGGCTGAATTCATCCCCTTTATCTGCTCCTCAATCTTTTGAGCTGGAGAGGCTCCAGCTCTTGTCCAACTGGAGGCTCCTGGAGGCTTCACTGTGCAAAGCAGATGCTCAGGTGCATCTGCTTATAAACCGTCAGCAATGTGTCCCTTGCAGAATAACGCTGCATGTTTAAGCTTGACCAGGGCACCAAAAGTTCTCATAGTGATCTCCAGCCACCATTGCTTGCAGAATTCACCATTTCCAGAGTTCTCTGGGAAACAGAAACTAAAGCAACATGCTTGCTGCTAGTAGAGAAACAGAGATTAACAGCAGAAGCGAGTGATAGAGATCTCAAGATATACTCAAGTGGCAGCTAAGCTCCCTTTATCGATGTGGGATGTTGTCTCTTCCTTCCCTTTTAAGCCATTGCATCTACCTGGAAAGCTGTCTGCTCTGACCCAGATGCCCTCCAGATGTTTTGAACTCCCACCTTCCCAGAGCACTGGCCATGCTGGCTGGGGTTGATGGGAGCCATGCTCCATACAGTTGAAAGGCATGTCCACAGGGGAAGTGGGAAGTAGAGTATTTCCAAGTGGAAATGAGCCAGTTACACCGTGGATCCAGTAAACAGGGCCTGCTGTCAAGTCAGGCAACTGTGTTCCAGTTACAAAACATTTACACATACAAGCACTCGGGCACACACACACACACACACCCCACTTGTTGGCTCGCTCCATCCTCTTTCCTCCCTCAGGCTCAGGGACGCCTCTGCGTCGTATTTCCATGCTTCATGGCAAATCCTTTTTGAAGCTGCGCAGAGGCGAACGGCTGAATTCCTGCCTGCTAATAGGCATGAAATCGGCGGTCCATTGTGCCAGAGCTGCAGGGGGAAGGGAGATGAAAGCCGCCCAGATAGCACAAATAGCTCTTGCAGGGCTCCTTGTCTGCCCCATGGAAATAGGGCAGTCACACTGGGGAGATACTTCACTTCCCCTCCCCAGGAAGGGGTTGCCCGGAGGCAGAAGCTGAAAACCACAGGCTCCAGGAATAAGCCCACCTTTGGGAGCCAATTAGAAATGCAAGTAGGTAGGACACCATGACTGCATCATCCAACTCTTCCAAGTTCAGTGGGGACCCCCCTCCTGTGACCTTTGTGTGGAAGGTCAGCTCCCTCACTGCCGACTTCTCAGCTCCCTGGACTCTGCAGACTGCAAGGGATCCACCCCATCTCCCCACCCATGGGATGCAACACGGTGGACACCTCACAAAATGCTCCGAAGCTGATCAGGACATCTCGCATTGCTGGTGTGGGGACTTTCTGAATTGGCTAACAGCCTGTGCCTTAGTGGCCCGGTAGGTTCCCTGCCACAGGACATAATGAAGAAAAAGTCCTACAAGCGAGACCTGGGAAAGCTCTTGGAAGCTGTGCCGCCTTCCCTTTTATTTTAAAAATGCATTTGAAAAAATGTTTTCATTTATGTAACAATAAAACTCAAGGACTGGTGTGGGAGGAAAAGCACCAGTCTTGAAAAGAGGCAGTCAATGGCTTTTTTGCCAGAGATAATCCATGAGAAACTAACCTTGACTACAGTTGCACAGTGGAGCAGAGTGGCATATGCAGGGCTGCTTCAGAGAGCCCTCCCTTCCCACGGCAAGTGCAAGCTTGGGTCTGCCATACTGCAGGACCTCTCCCCGCTCCCTGCCGGACTGGAAGCCAAGAGCAGGTTGCAATGCCTGCCTTGTTCTCTCAAGGTGTATCTTTGGTCCAGAGACAGCCAAATGCAGGTTTTGGTCCTTATTTGATAAGAAAGTCTCCCTGGAAGGAGCCTGGGAGGAGAGCAGGGAGCAAGGCAAGAGGCCAGCCATGAGCGTGTGTGGCACAAATCCCATGTTGCTGTTTTGCAAGTGGGGAAGTTGGAGGTGGGGGAGCTGCTGCCAGACCTGGCAGCTTGTGAGTGTGCGAGTCGGCGGCCGGACAATGGGCGCTTTGTCTTGTGGCCTCATTCAATTGCCCTCAGTTTCCGCCACCCAGCCATCTCCATGCTGTCTGGTCTGCGTACCCCTCATGCTCAAAAGCGCTGCCTGTGCTTCTGACCCATGGATGCCCCTTGTTCAGGCAAACTCCCCCTGCCCCCTTGGTTTCTTGCCACGAGTCAGTATCTTGGAAATCATCCACACGCCGATGAAGCAGGGGATCCAGCAAAGGGAAGCTCTTAAGAGAAGAAGGGAAATGAGGCATGTCAGGCTCATGGTATCCTTTTGGACTCCACAAACTCCCCTGCATGATACACTGCGTCTCACCATACTATGGAAGGCTGTCACCAGGCGATCCGCATGCCTGATAAAGTTGGTGGCGGCTGATGGCCATTGCTTTGAAACTGGAATTGGGCTGGACAGCTCCTTAGATAGGGGATACTTCTGAAATAGGGGATAGTCCTCTGTAGAAGAGGACACCTGGCCAACCTATGTTTAGTGTAGCACAACCTTCATCTTTAAAAGAGGCGGTAGTCCAGCCAGTCCTAAAGAAGGCATCCCTGGATCCAGAGGTGGCCACCAATTATAGACCCGTGGCCAACATCCCATTCTTGAATCTGCCTTGGTCGCCCTGTATGATGACCTGTGCAGGGAGAGAGACAGGGGGAGTGTGTCTCTGTTAGTTCTCCTGGACCTCTCAGCGGCTTTCGAAACCATCGACCATGGTATCCTTCTGAATAGGCTGGCGGGATTGGGAGTTGGAGACACCGTGTGGTGGTGGTTCTGCTCCTATCTCAATGGCCGATTTCAGAAGGTGGTGCTGGGGGACTATGGCTCTGTGCCACGGCAGCTATGCCATGGAGTTCTGCAGGGGTCCATTTTGTCCCCCTTGCTATTCAACATCTACATGAAACCGCTGGGAGAGGTCATCAGGAGGTGTGGGCTGCGGAATCATCAGTACGCTGATGATACCCAGCTCTACCTCTCGTTCTCCACCAATCCAGGTGAGGCAGTGGCTGTGCTGAACTGGTGCCTGGCCGAGGTAATGGGCTGGATGAGGGCCAATAAACTGAAGCTCAATCCAGACAAGATGGAGGTCCTGTTGGTGGGTGGTTCGGGCCTTGGGACGGGGGACTTGGGCCTTGTCCTGAATGGGGTTGCACTCCCTCTGAGGGACAGGGTTCTCAGCTTGGGAGTGCTCCTCGACCCTGAGCTGTCTTTAGAAGCTCAGGTGACGGCGGTGGCGAGGAGCGCTTTCCTTCAGCTTCGGCTGATCCATCAGCTGCGTCCCTTCCTGGAGAACGACTGCCTGGCAACAGTGACACACACGTTGGTAACTTCCCAATTAGATTTCTGTAACGCGCTCTACGTGGGGCTACCCTTGAAGACGGTCCGGATACTTCAATTGGTGCAGAATAGAGCTGCCAGGCTGTTGACGGGGACTGGGCGTTGTTCTCATATAACCCCAGTTCTCTGTCAGCTCCACTGGCTCCCGATTGAAGTCCGGGCCCAATTCAAGGTGTTGGTTATGACCTATAAAGCCCTCAACAGCTTGGGTCCTGGGTATCTAAAGGAATGCTTGCGCCCATATATGCCCTCCCACCCCTTGAGATCAGCAACAGATGCCCTTCTCCGGGAACCCTCTGTGAATGATAATAGGAGGGTGCGTACCCGGAGGAGGGCCTTCTCTGCGGTGGCGCCCCACCTATGGAATGCGCTCCCCAGAGGGGTCTGCCTGGCACTTTTGTTATTTGTTTTTCAGCGCCAGGATAAGACCTTTTTATTTAAAACGTATTTTAAGTGTTAATTTATTGGTTATTTGTAGGATTTTAAATTTTTTAAGCCGAGATGCACCGGGTTTTAATATTTTTATTGTATAATTTTGTTCCTGTTGTGAGCCGCCCCGAGGCTTTGTTGTGATGGGAGCGGCATAAAAATGTTTTAAATAAAATAAATAATAAATAAAACTCCACAAGTCCGAGCTTGTGGTTGACCTCTTCCATAAGAAAACTGAAGGCTTCCACAAGGTGCAAAGTAGATGTGGTAGGAAGCTACCACAAGACTTTTCCAAACAGGGTCTCCTGTTCCTGCGGCTTCCTTTCTCTCTCAGATTTATTTATGTATAGTATTTCTGTCCCACCTGTGTTCCTTTCAAGGAACTCGAGGCAGCTTTCAATATTCTCTTCCTCACAGTCTCATGTGCACAAGGAGAACCTCGTGAGGCAGTTTGGGCTGAGAGCCTGTGACTGCCTGAAGTCACCCAGCTGGCCCCATGGCTGAGCGGGGCCTGGAACCCGGATCGCCTGGCTCCCGGTCCTACGCTCCTAACCATGACACCACACCAGCGCTCACCAGAAAACTGCCCTGTTCTGGATGCAGAGGGGGAAGCATCCTTTAAGAGCAAGCCGCGCACCTGCCGGCTTTCTTTCCTTGCCCTCAGCTGACACACACCTTCCCCTGTGGCAGCTTGTGGCGGCACGGACACTCCTCCCTCGTTTACCAGTCCTTCACATGGACAGGTCTGGCCCTGAGCTTTGCACACCCCTGCAGCATGTTGCCAGAACTGCCTGGCACCAGCTCAACCGCCAGAAATTAGGTCATTCCCAGAAGCCAACAGATGTTAATTTTGTGCATTCGTCTCTGTAAAGCTGGCCACTCCTCTTTCCTCCTCCCCCTCTGCCCTGAATTACAATACCGGCGAAAATCCCCTGTACACATCTGCCCAAACCCCTACTGCCCCCGCCCCCGAGAGAGAGAGAGAGAGAGAGAGAGAGAGAGAGAGAGAGAGAGAGA